>NC_083450.1:673679-985518 GCF_020745735.1 Hemiscyllium ocellatum
ACAGTAACTTGGTCTAAACTGGCATCTAGGAGAAAGTGAGGACTGCAGATGCTGGAGATCAGAGCTAAAAATGTGTTGCTGGAAAAGCGCAGCAGGTCAGGCAGCATCCAAGGAGCAGAAGAGTCGATGTTTCGGGCATAAACCCTTCTCCAGGAATGAGGAGAGTGTGCCAAGCAGGCTAAGATAAAAGGTGGGGAGGAGGGATTTGGGGGAGGGGCGATGGAGATGCGATAGGTGGAAGGAGGTTAAGGTGAGGGTGACAGACCGGAGTGGGGATGGGGGCGGAGAGGTCGGGAAGAAGATTGCAGGTTAGGAAGGTGGTGCTGAGTTCGAGGGTTGGGACTGGGACAAGGTGGGGGGGGGGAAAATGAGGAAACTGGAGAAATCTGAGTTCATCCCTTGTGGTTGGAGGGTTCCTAGGCGGAAGATGAGGCGCTCTTCCTCCAGCCGTCGTGTTGCAATGGTCTGGCGATGGAGGAGTCCAAGGATCTGCATGTCCTTGGTGGAGTGGGAGGGGGAGTTGAAGTGTTGAGCCACGGGGTGGTTGGGTTGGTGGGTCCGGGTGTCCCAGAGGTGTTCTCTGAAACGTTCCGCAAGTAGGCAGCCTGTCTCCCCAATATAGAGGCCACATCGGGTGCAGCGGATGCAGTAAATGATGTGTGTGGAGGTGCAGGTGAATTTGTGGCGGATATGGAAGGATCCCTTGGGGCCTTGGAGGGAGGTGAGGGGGGAGGTGTGGGCGCAAGTTTTGCATTTCTTGCAGTTGCAGAGGAATGTGCCGGGAGTGGAGGTTGGGTTGGTGGGGGGTGTGGACCGGACGAGGGAGTCATGGAGGGAGTGTTCTTTTCGGAACACTGATAGGGGAGGGAAGGGAAATATATCTCTGCTGGTGGGATCCATTTGGAGGTGGCGGAAATGACAACGGATGATACGTTGTATACAGAGGTTGGTGGGGTGGTAGGTGAGGACCAGTGGGGTTCTGTCCTGGTGGCGATTGGAGGGGCAGGGCTCAAGGGCGGAGGAGCGAGAAGTGGAGGAGATGCAGTGGAGAGCATCGTCGGTCACGTCTGGGGGGAAATTGCGGTCTTTGAAGGAGGAGGCCATCTGGGTTGTACGGTATTGGAACTGGTCCTCGTGGGAGCAGATGCGGCAGAGACGAAGGAATTGGGAATATGGGATGGTGTTTTTACAGGAGGCAGGGTGGGAGGAGGTGTAGTCTAGGTAGCTGTGGGAGTCAGTTGGTTTATAGTAAATGTCCGTGTTGATTCGGTCGTTCGAGATAGAAATGGAAAGGTCTAGGAAGGGGAGGGAGGAGTCTGAGACGGTCCAGGTAACTTTGAGGTCAGGGTGGAAGGTGTTGGTAAAGTGGATGAACTGTACAACCTCCTCGTGGGAGCACGAGGCAGCGCCGATATAGTCATCGATGTAGCGGAGGAAAAGGTGGGGTGTGGTGCCAGTGTAGCTGCGGAAGATGGACTGCTCCATATATCCTACAAAGGATATGTGGAACACTCCATCTTCTGCAACTATACCGGTACCACCCCCCACCTTTTCCTCCGCAACATCGATGACTGTATCGGCGCTGCCTCGTGCTCCCACGAGGAGGTTGTACAGTTCATCCACTTTACCAACACCTTCCACCCTGACCTCAAATTTACCTGGACCGTCTCAGTCTCCTCCCTCCCCTTCCTACCTCTCCATCCCGGTTCCTCCATGACTACCTGGTCAGGTCCATGCCCCCCTACAACTCACCATCCCATCCTGGCACCCTCCCCTGCCACTGCAGGAACTGTAAAACCTGCGCCCACACCTCCTCCCTCACCTCTATCCAAGGCCCTAAAGGAGCTTTCCACATTCATCAAAGTTTTACCTGCACATCCACTAATATCATTTATTGTATCCGTTGCTCCCGATGCGGTCTCCTCTACATTGGGGAGACTAGGCGCCTCATAGCAGAGCGCTTTAGGGAACATCTCTGAGACACACGCACCAATCAACCACACCGCCCCGTGGCCCAACATTTCAACTCCCCCTCCCACTCTGCCGAGGACATGGAGGTCCTGGGCCTACTTCACCGCCGCTCCCTCACCACCAGACGCCTGGAGGAAGAACGCCTCATCTTCCGCCTCGGAACACTTCAACCCCAGGGCATCAATGTGGACTTCAACAGTTTCCTCATTTCTCCTTTCCCCACCTCACCCTAGTACCAAACTTCCAGCTCAGCACTGTACCCATGACTTGTCTGGACTTGTTCTACCTGCTTATCTTCTTTTCCACCTATCCACTCCACCCTCTCCTCCCTGACCTATCACCTTCATCCCCTTCCCCACTCACCCACTCTATGCTACTTTCTCCCCACCCCCACCCTCCTCTAACTTATCTCTCCACGCTTCAGGCTCTCTGCCTTTATTCCTGATGAAAGGCTTTTGCCCGAAACGTCAATTTTGCTGCTCCTTGGATGCTGCCTGAACTGCTGTGCTCTTCCAGCACCACTGATCCAGAATCTGGTTTCCAGTATCTGCAGTCATTGTTTTTACCTCTCCATTTCTATCTCAGACGACCGAATCAACAAGGACATATCCTATAAACCGACCGACTCCCACAGCTTCCTAGACTACACCTCCTCCCACCCTGCCCCCTGTAAAATGCTATCCCATATTCCCAATTCCTTCGTCTCCGCCGCATCTGCTCCCAGGAGGACCAGTTCCAATACCGAACAACCCAGATGGCCTCCTTCTTCAAAGACTGCAATTTCCCCCCAGACGTGACCGACGATGCTCTCCAGTGCATCTTCTCCACTTCCCACTCCTCCCCCCTTGAGCCCTGCCCCTCCAATCGCCACCAGGACACAGGTCTCACCTACCACCCCACCAACCTCCGTATACAACGTATCATCCGTCGCCATTTCCACCACCTTGAAACAGACCCCACCACCAGGGATATATTTCCCTCCCCTCCCCTGTCAGCGTTCCGAAAAGACCACTCCCTCCGTGACTCCCTTGTCAGGTCCACACCCCCCACCAACCCAACCTCCACTCCCGGCACCTTCCCCTGCAACCGCAAGAAATGCAAAACTTGCGCCCACACCACCTCCCTCACTTCTCTCCAAGGCCCCAAGGGATCCTTCCATATCCACCACAAATTCACCTGTACCTCCACACACATCATTTACTGCATGCGCTGCACCCGATGTGGCCTCCTCTATATTGGGGAGTCAGGCCGCCTACTTGCAGAACGTTTCAGAGAACATCTCTGGGACACCTAGACCAACCAACCCAACCACCCCGTGGCTCAACACTTCAACTTCCCCTCCCACTCTGCCAAGGACATGCAGGTCCTTGGACTCCTCCATCGCCAGACCATTGCAACATGACGGCTGGAGGAAGAGCGCCTCATCTTCCGCCTAGTAACCCTCCAACCACAAGGGATGAACTCAAACTTCTCCAGTTTCCTCATTTCCCGTCCCCTACCTTGTCTCAGTCCCAACCCTCCTAACCTGCAATCTTCTTCCTGACCTCTCCGCCCCCATCCCCACTCCGGCCTATCACCCTCACCTTAACCTCCTTCCAGGGCATTTCCTACACTCCTCCCCCAAGTCCCTCCTCCCTACCTTTTATCTTAGCCTGCTTGGCACACCTTCCTCATTCCTGAAGAAGGGCTTATGCCCGAAACGTCAATTCCCCTGCTCGTTGGATGCTGCCTGACCTGCTGCGCTTTTCCAGCAACACATTTTCAGCTCTGATCTCCAGCATCTGCAGTCCTCACTTTCTCCTTCTATATGAATGCAGATTATTAAAGTGGTGACACCCTCAGTATGAGCTAATGCATAAACAATAGCCACTATAGTTAGATACTGGATGATGGTGCTTACAGAACTGCACCTCAGCAGCATTCAGCACCACCAAAGGAGAGCTAACCATTTAACAAAAATAACATTCTGTCTGCTTTCTGAATGGTGTCAAATAAGAGCAGAAGGAAGAGTACTCCTTACTGGCCAAAGGTGTTGCATGGATTTATAAATCCTTATACTGGGGTCAGTCTTGAATTCCAGGGATTAAATCAAACTTTGCTGGTGATGGGGGGGTGAGAGGAAAGCAGGGGTGGTGAGTCTCACAAGCTGTGGCCAATTATATATCCCACCTGACCTTTCTTTCCATTTATTTCTGTAGAACTGAGTTTTGCCCCCACATAACAGCTCCCACTACCATCTTCTTATCTGCTTAAAATTTGCCTGATACATGCCAGTTTTGACAGAATGAGAAAGATTGAATATATATTAAGATTTCAGGAGTAGTAGCACCATTTTGAATGCACTGTTGGGTATGATAGTGAGCCATTCAGACCAGTGGCAGCAGGAAAACAAGCCACTATCACTAGGATGGTATCGGAGACACTTCAGGTGTCATAGAGATGTACAGCACGGATTTGCACCCTTCGGTCCAGTTCATCCATGCCGACCTGATATCCCAACCTAAACTAGACCCATTTGTCAGCACTTGGCCCATATCCCTCTAAATCCTCCCTATTCATATACCCATCCAGGTGCCTTTTACATATTGTAATTGTACCAGCCTCCATCATTTCCTCTGGCAGCTCATTCCATACACACACCACCCTCTACATGAAAAAGTTGCCCCTTAGATCCCTTTTACATATTTCCACTCTCACCTAAACCTCCGAGCTCTTTCAAGTTTCACAACATCTTTCTGATAGGAGGGAGACCCAGAATTGCACACAATATTCCAAAAGTGGCCTAACCAATGTTCAGCTGCAACAACTCCTCCCAACTCCTATACTCAATGCACTGACCAATAAAGGAAAGCATACTAAATGCCTTCTTCACTACCAAAGGGTTCAGAAAAGATCTACAAGGATGTTGCCAGGGTTGGAGGGAGTGATGGGGAGAGGCTGAACAGGCTGGGGCAGTTTTCCCTGGAGCAATGGAGGCAGAGGGGTGACCTTATAGAGGTTTATAAAATCATGAGGGGCATGGGTAGAATAAATAGACAAAGTCTCTTCCCTGGCGTGGGAGAGTCCAGAACTAGAGGGCATAGGTTTAGGGTGTGAGGAGAAAGATATAAAAGAGACCTAAGGGGCAACTTTTTCACGCAGAGGGTGGTATGTATATGGAATGAACTGCCAGAGAAAGTGGTGGAGGCTGGTACAATTGCAACATTTAAGAGGCATTTGGATGGGTCTATGAATAAGAAGGGTTTGGAGGGATATGGGCCAGGTGCTGGCAGGTGGGATTGGATTGGTTGGGAAATCTGGTTGGCATGGACAGGTTGGACTAAAGAGTCTGATTTCATGCTGTACATCTCCTTGACTCCATGAGTCTATCTACCTGCGACTCCACTTTCAAAGAACAATGAACAAACCAAAGGTCTCTCTTTGTTCAGCAACACTCGCCAGGACCTTACCATTAAGTGTACAAGTCCTGCCCTGATTTGCCTTTCCAAAGTGCAGCACCTCACCTTTATCTAAATTAAGCTCCATCTGCCACTCCTTGGTCCATTGGCACATCTGAACAAGATTCCATTGTACTGCGAGGTAACCTTCTTTGCTGTCCCCTACTCCTCCAAATTTAGTATTATCTGCAAACTTACTAACAGTATTTCCTATGTTCATATCCAAATCACTTACTTAAATAACAAAAAGCAGTGGACCCAGCCCTTAGGGAGTCAACATTCCTTCTGCTGATTGTTATCCACTGATTCAATTGGCAAATCTGTATTATCAATCAAGGACAAGACTGAAATCCTGCTGAATCCCAGCCCAGGGTCATCCTTTGCAGTCAATATTAGGATAACTAAGTGAACTGTTGTATCTCTCTGATTCAGTATATTCCCAAGCACCCACAGAACTGCACCCATGTAAGAATCCATACCTTTAGGGGAGGGAAGGGAGATCATTTGCAACAAAAAGAACTGGCTCTGAATTGGACTTAATTACATTAAATTGCTGTATTTACATGTGAATTTCATGAATTAACATCACTAATAGGTATCAGTATGAACTGCAAACTGGTGGAATTCCTGGGCTTAAGAACCTGAGCTGAATTAAAGTCACCAGAACAACATTAACATAAGAACATAGGAGCAGGTGTAGACCATCCAGCCTGTCAAACATATTCCATCATTCAACAATGTCAAGTCTGATCTAGTTGCAGTCTAGATCCACTTTCCTGTCTGCACCCCATAAGCCTTAATTTTCCTGTTTATCAAAAAAACTACTGAACTCCATCTTTAATATATTTAAAGTTCCAGCCCCCACCTCATTCTAGGGAAGAGAATGTCATCCTCTAATGACCCAGTTTTAGTCTCCAAGAAGAAAATACTCCCCAGGATCCACCCTATCCAGTGTTCTCAAGATCTTATATGTTTCAATTAGAACGCCGATCGTTCTTTTAAACTTCCATGGACTACCCTGTTCAACTGTTCCTCACAAGACTAACCTTTCATCCAAGGAATGAATCCCTGAACTGCTTTGTAAACAATCTTAGATTTTTTTTCAATTCAGGAAAACTAAACCTCTACTTGTGACCTTAGTAAGGTCTGTACAGCTGTGCTGTTTTTATATTCCATTCCTCTGGCATTAAATGACAACTTTGAATTTGCACGATTAGTTGCATTTATTTGACAATTTTCCCCATTCTCTCTATTCCATCATATTCCCTCTGAAGAAAGGAACACTTCTTGTAACCTTCTGATCTCATGTTCAAGAGATCTCCTGAGTGAGCCTAGATCATGAGCATTAGAAGATTATTTGACAATGAAGGACATCTGATCTCGGCTTCTGACATTTATACTTGCCAGTAGGAGTCCCTAGATAGGAATCACATGTAGAAACCTTTGTTAATTTTTCTTAGGACGTAGAACATAGAAAAGTACAGCACAGAACAGGCCCTTTGGCTCACGATGTTGTGCTGAGGATTATTCCTAATCTAAAATAAAATAAAATAACCTAACCTATGGACCCCTCAACTCACTGCTATCCATGTGCATGTCCAACAGTCACTTAAGTGTCTCTAATGACTCTGCTTCCACCACTGGCAATGCATTCCATGCGTTCACAACTCTCTGCGTAAAGAACCTTCCTCTGACATCTCCTCTATACTTTCCTCCTAATATCTTAAAATTATGACCACTCGTGCCAGTCAGTCCTGCCCTGGGGAAAGGTCTCTGGCTATTGACTCTATCCATACCTCTCATTACCTTGTATACCTCGATCAGGTCGAGGCACGGTGGGCAGCACGGTGGCACAGTGGTTAGCACTGCTGCCTCACAGCGTCAGAGACCCGGGTTCAATTCCCGCCTCAGGCGACTGACTGTGTGGAGTTTGCACGTTCTCCCCGTGTCTGCGGGGATTTCCTCCGGGTGCTCCGGTTTCCTCCCACAATCCAAAGATATGCAGGTCAGGTGACTTGGTCATGCTAAATTGCCCGTAATGTTAGGTAAGGGGTAAATGTAGGGGTATGGGTGGGTTGCGCTTCGGCGGGTCGGTGTGGACTTGTTGGGCCGAAGGGCCTGTTTCCACACTGTAAGTAATCTAAGTAAAAATCTAAGGTCACCACTATTCCTCCTTCTCTCCAGAGAGAAAAGTCTGAGTTTAGTCATTCTCTCTTTGTAAGATCAGCCCTCCAGTCCACGCAGCATGCGGATAAAGATTAGAGTGGTGCTGGAAAAGCACAGCAGGTCAAGCAGCATCCGAGGAGTAGGAAAATCGACGTTTTGGGCAAAAGCCCTTTATCAGGAATGGAGGCAGGAAGCCTCCAAGGTGGAGAGATAAATGGGAGGAGGGTGAGCCTGGGGAGAAGGTAGCAAAGAGTACAATGGATGGATGGGGTAGGGATGAAGGTGATAGGTCAGAGAGGAGGGTGGAGCAGATAGATGGGAAGGGAAATTGGCAGGTAGGACAGGTCATGGGAATGGTGCTGAGCTGCAAGTTTGGAACTGGGGTAAGGTGGGGGGAGGGGAAATGAGGAAACTGGTGAAGTCCACATTGATGTCCTGGAATTGAAGTGTTTTGAGGCGGAAGATGAGGGTTTATGCCTTCAGGCGTCGGGTGGTGAGGGAGCAGCGTTGGAGGAGGCCCAGGACCTGCATGTCCTCGGCAGAGTGGGAGCGGGCGAGTTGAAATGTTGGGCCACGGGGCGGTGGGGTTAATTGGTGCGGGTGTCCCAGAGATGTTCCCTAAAGTGCTCTGCGAGAAGGCGTTCAGTCTCCCCAATGTAGAGGAAACCGCATCAGGAGCAACGGATACAATAAATGATATTAGTGGATGTGCAGGTGAAACTTTGATGGATGTGGAAGGCTCCTTTAGGGCCTTGGATGGAGGCGAGGGAGGAAGTGTAGGCACAGGTTTTGCAATTCCTATGGTGGCAGGGGAAAGTGTCAGGAGGAGAGGGTGGTTTGTTGGGGGAGTGGACCTGACCTGGTAGTCACGGAGGGAATGGTCTTTGTGGAAAGCAGAAAGGGGTGGGGAGGAAAATATATCCCTGGTGGTAGGGTCTGTTTGGAGGTGGTGGAAATGTCGGCGGATGATGTGGTTTATGCAAAGGTTGGTGGGGTGGAAGGTGAGGACCAAGGGGGTTCTATCCTTGTTACGGTTGGAGGGGTGGGGTTTGAGGGTGGATGTGCAGGATGTGGATAAGATGCATTGGAGGGCATCTTCAACCATGTGGGAAGGGAAATTGCGGTCTCTAAAGAAGGAGGCCATCTGATGTGTTCTGTGGTGGAACTGGTCCTCCTGGGAGCAGATATGGTGGAGGCGGAGGAATTGGGAATACGGGATGGCATTTTTGCAGGTGATAGGATGGGAAGAGGTGTATTCCAGGTAGCTGTGGGGGTCGGTGAGTTTGTAAAAAATGTCAGTGTCAAGTTGGTTGTCATTAATGGAGATGGAGAGGTCCAGGAAGGGGAGGGAGGTGTCAGAGATGGTCCAGGTGAATTTAAGGTCGGGTGGAATGTATTGGTGAAGTTGATGAACTGCTCAACCTCCTCGCGGGAGCACGAGGTGGTGCCGATGCAGTCATCAATGTAGTGGCGGAAGAGGTGGGGGATGGTGCTGGTGTAACTACAGAGGATGGACTGTTCTATGTAGCCGACAAAGAGACAGGCATAGCTGGGGCCCATACGGGTGCCCATGGCTATCTCTTTGGTCTGGAGGAAATGGGAGGATTCGAAGGTGAGGACCAGTTCAGCCAAACGAATGAGAGTGTCGGTGGAAGGGTACTGTTGGGGACGTTGGGAGAGGAAGAAATGAAGGGCTTGAAGGCCCTGGTCATGGCGGATGGAGGTGTAGAGGGATTGGATGTCCATGGTGAAGAAGGGGCAGTGGAGGCCGGGGAAACTAAAGTCTTGGAGGAGGTGGAGGGTGTGGATGGTGTTGTGAACGTATGTGGGGAGTTCCTGAACTAGGGGGGATAGGACAGTGTCGAGATAGGTGGAGATGAGTTCAGTGGGGCAGGAACATGATGAGACAATGGGTTGGCCAGGGTGGTCAGGCTTGTGGATCTTGGGAAGGAAGAAGAATCAGGTGGTGCGGGGTTCCCAGACTATGGGGTTGGAAGCTGTGGGTGGGACATCTCCTGAGGTGATGAGGTTGTGTATGGTCTGGGAGATGATGGTTTGGTGATGGGGGGGGTGAGGTCATGGTCGAGGGGGCAGTAAGAGGAGGTGTCTTCGATTTGGCATCTGGCTTCAGCAGTGTAGAGGTCAGTGCGCCAGACTACCACTGCACCCCCTTTATCTGCTGGCTTGATGGTGAGGTTGGGATTGGAGCAGAGGGAGTGAGGGTTGCGCGTTGTGAGGGTGAGAGGTTGGAGTGGGGGAGGGTGGCATACAGGTTGAGGCAAATAATGTCTCGGTGGCAGTTGGAAATGAAGAGATTGAGGGCGGGTAATAGGCCAGCACAGGGTGTCCAGGTGGATGGAGTGTGTTGGAGGTGGGTGATGGGGTCCTCGGAAGGTGTGCGGAAGTCCTGATTGAAAAAGTAAGCTGGTAAACCTTCTTTGCACCCTCTCCAAAGCCTCCATATCTTTCCTGTAATAAGGCAACCAGAACTGTACACAATATTCTAAGTGTGGTCTCACCAGGGACTTGTAGAGCTGCAGCAAAACCTTGAGGCTCTTAAACTCGATCCCCCTGTTAATGAAAGCCAAAACACCATATGCTTGGGTGGCAACTTTGAGGGATCTATGCACTTCAACACCAAGATCCCTATGTTCCTCCACACTGTCAAGAATCTTGTCTTTAATCCTATATTCAACATTCAAGTTCGGCCTTCCAAAATACATCACTTCGCATTTATCCAGGTTGAACTCCTCTGACATTTCTCAGCCCAACTCTGTATTCTGTCTATGTCGCGCTGCAGTCTGTAATAGCTCTCGATACTATCAATGATACTTCCCACAAACCCTCTTTAATAAGCTGAGAATTCCCACCCTAAACCCACTCGTATCTCTTTAAGATCCTCATTTAAATCCTGTTTAAGATCTTCATTTATTCCAACTTTAATTACCATCCTAATCTTCTTGAGAGAAAATTGGGTCTGGGAGACAGTTGCAATGGGTTCATGATAAGATAGTGTGGTGACAGAAAAGGAAGCAAATCCTACACTCCTCATGATCACATCCTGTCCCATGTAAATCTACAGATTAAAATGTTATCCTTGAATTAATAGGCAGCCAGTAGAAATATCTCCTCCTTTGGTTTGGATTAATTTTTAGCACATGTTCGCTTGGAAAGATTTCCTTCTTGTTATTGGCTCTTTGAAAGGTACGACTGACCCACTTATACTCACTCTAACTGTTCTGATTATTCTTCTTTTTAATTTTAACATGATTGGCAGCTGAATCTGAACTCCAAGTAATCTTGACTTTTGAGTGATCAACCTCACTGAGAACATTTATGTTTTTGGTTTGTGATGTCTTTATGTACTTCAGTTGAAAAAAGTGTCATTCTGTTAAGATTTTTAAAAAGTTAATCGTGGACATGGGCATCTTTGGCTGGCCAGCGTTTTATTGCTCATTTCCAGTTGTCCTTGAGAAGGCAGAGATGAGCTGCCCTTTTGAATCGTTGCAGTCCACCAGCTGTAGGTTGATCCACCTGTGAGGGAGGGTTTTGACCCAGAACAATGATACATTTCCGAGACAGGATATGGGTGGCTTGGAGAGGAACTTGTGAGTAGTCGTGTTCCAATGTACCTGTTGCCCTTGTCCTTCTATATGGAAATGGTCATGGTTTTGAAAGTGCTGTCTAAGTATCTCTGGTGAGTTTCATCTTGTAGATAGTGCACACTGTTGCTATTGAGCATCGGTGGTGGAGGGAGTAGATGCTTGTGGATGTAGTGCCAATCAAGTGGTCTGCTGTGTCTCGGATGGTCTCCAGCTTCTTGAATATTGCTCGAGCTGTACCCATCCAGGGCAAGTGGGGAGTATCCCCTCACACTCCTGACTTGTGCCTTGTAGATGGTGGATAGGCTTTGGGGAGTCAGGAGGTGAGTTACTCACAGCAGTATTCCTAGCCTCTGACCTGCTCTTGTAGCCCTTGTGTGTATGTGGTGAGTCCAGTTGAATTTCTGGTCAATGGTAACTCCAAAGATATTGATAGTGGGGGAATTCAGTGAATGTCACACCATCAAATGTCAAGGAGCAGTGGTGATGGTCACTGCCCGGCATTTTTGTGGCATGAATTTACTTGTGACTGATTTGGAGATGCTGGTGTTGGACTGGGGTGTACAAAGTTAAAAATCAACTCAGAGAAAGTGAGGACTGCAGAGGCTGGAGATCAGAGCTGAAAAATGTGTTGCTGGAAAAGCGCAGCAGGTCAGGCAGCATCCAAGGAGCAGGAGAATCGACGTTTCGGGCATGAATGTCGATTCTCCTGCTACTTGGATGCTGCCTGACCTGCTGCGCTTTTCCAGCAACACATTTTTCAGTGTCAGTAGTCCTAGTCTATAGAGGGAAAATAGATATACTGACCTGATTCTTTCCAAACTTGGCATCTAAAAACACATACTGTACAACAGGTATTTCCAGAAAATTATCAAAGAGTGGGAATTTTGATCAGCTCCCTCAACACCAACACATTCTTCTCCAGCTAAACTTAGGGAAATGGAAGCTGCCTGTAGAAACTGTTTCTACCTCTTTGTTTATTTCAATGACTCCGTACTACGTGGACATATGGTTACCCAGAAAGAATGTGACAGGTCCTATTTAACTGAGTTTGGGATGCGTTTGCTGGGTGACAGTGGGGAGGATGAGGAAAAGTACATTCAAATCCCACCAATTCTATTTATAATGTTAAAATGCATAACACTGCACCTAGAAACAGACAGCAGGATATCCACCTTCCACTGACTCAAAGACATATTGCATATAAATAGATTTCTGTCCTGAGCTTAAATTTAGGAATGCTAATCATTCTGCATCAGAAGCCATAACAAACGTATAAACAAGGACTAAAGTGGAAATATTAGGATTTGTAAAGAGATAGACAATAGGTGTCACTGAAGTTGCAACTCTATCTCAAAGATCTCACTCAGACCCTGTCATAATGGCACAATTGAGCTGTTAATTCTTTGTCATTTAATTTGGTAGCAACCTCTTAAATCAGAAGAGACTCCATTATTTTCATAATTTCTGTAGTGAAAGGATATTCCTGCCAAATGGAATAGTGCTAATTTAGATTCAAAATCAATAATTTTAGGATGACAGGGCAGCAGGATTGCAGGAATTGACATAATTTCAGGAGAAACAAAAACATAAATTGCTAGAAAGACTCAGCAGATCTGGCATCATCTGTGGAGAGAAAGCAGAGTTAACATTTTGGGTACAGTGACCCTTTTGAAATCATGACAAACAATTAACCTGAAAAGGAGAACTTGGTTAAGGAATGCTTGAATAAGAAATTGCCAAAGTGGATAGAATATTAGCAAGCTTGTGATGTTCCAAGTCCTGTTGCACTAAGATGTTTGCTACAGTCAATTAGAAATTTCTTGGAAAAGTGAGCACTCAAATAAGATAGGATGATGAGAATTTGTTGCCTTTTTGCAGAAACCTGGTTCGCAAAGTTTGCATGAAAGCAAAGACACGCTCAGATAAGTGAGATGAAGTCAGCAAATGGGGAATTACAGTCAGAAAATAAAGAAATAAAACTGAAACTTGATGGCCTAAAGGTTGCCAGTCAGGAAAGGGAGGTTTTCCAATCAGAAAACAGAATTAAAGAAAAAGGTTAAATCCTTAGAAATTGCCAATCAGGAGAAGATTATATCTCTCAAATTATCAAAGTTAATTTGAGACAGTGAAAAGAAATGCCAAGAAGGCACACAGGCAGGTTCAGGAGTCAGAAATTAAGACTTAGAAACTTCAAAGTAAATGTAAAGATTTCTAAGCGACACTTCAAGTACTGCATCAAACATAACTCTCTAAATATCCACAAGATATTGGTACCTTGAAGTCACAGCTTTTCAACCAGAGAGGGTTTTTATGCGCTTTGGGTCAAGTACAGAGATTAAGGGACGAAAGGGGGTCCTGATGGGGGGACTGACTGAGGGAGAAACTGCATGTTATTCAAATCAGGGCAAGGAATACATTACTGACCCTGGCACCCCTCTGCCATACTTAGGTAAGGTTCCCCACATCACCAAACTTGGATGCTAATTTATTATGTGAGTCATGCACTAGGGACCCCAAATCCCTCTGTGCTACAGGTTTCAGAAACTTTTCTCCAATTAAATAACATTCAGACCTTCTGTTCTTCCTGTCATCACATTTCCCCTCTAATATTTCATTTGCCAAGTCTTTTGCTTATTCACTTAACATGTCTATATCCCTCTCTAGATTCTATGCCTTCCTCACCAGTTCCCTTCCCACTCAATTTTGTTAACCACAAACTTTGTGATAGTACATTCATTTTCTTCATTCAAGTCAATAATATATATTTGAAATGATTTAAGATCATGGTTCATCTAATTGTAGCTTTAACTTTATTTTCCTGACTGTGCCTTCATAACCCTTGACTCCCCTGTTGATCACAAATCTATCTAACTTAGTCTTGTGGAAGAAAATTTCAAAGACTAACCACCCTCTGAGAGAAGAACTTTTTCCCTATCGCTATTTTAAGTGGGCAAACCCTTATTTTTAACATTGTGTCCCTGTAGTGCTAGACTTCCTCATTAGGGAAATGCCATCAATTACCCTGTCAAGTCTGTCCTAATATATTTCAATAAATTCATCTTTCAGAAATTCCATTGATAATGGCCTAAGCTGCTCAATTTTTCCTCATAAAACAACTCCTTTGTCCCACTCTAATCAACCAAGTGAACTTTCTCTGAATTGTCTACAATTCAAGAATACCCCTCCTTAAATAAGAAGACCTAAACTACATGCAATATTTGAGTCAATGTCTCACCATGGCCTTGATAATGTAGCAAGGCATTCCTAAATCTATACTCCATTCCCTTTGCAATAAAGCACAGCATTCCAATCACCTTTTTGTTTATTTACTGGTGGGACATGGGTGTTGCTGACTGCCAACATTTATTGACCTCAGACCATAAGATACAGAGCATAATTAGACCATTCAGCCAACAAGTCTGCTTCCCCATTCACTGATATGTTTCTCAAACCTACTCTCCTGCCTTCTTCTGTAATCCTTGATCCCTTTACTAATCAAGAATTAAGTTTAGCCTTTGCTCATAAAACAATTCCTCCATACCAGGGATCATCCCAATGAACCGTCTCTGAACTACCTGCAATGAAATATTTCCTTAAATAACAGGACCAAAACTGCTCACAGTCCTCCAGATGTGATCTGGACTGTGCTGTACTGTTCAATGTTCTAAGTCTCACCAGCATCTTGTTATGTTGCAGTAAGACTTCCCTTCTCTTATACTCCAACTCCCTTGAAATATAGGCCAACATTCTATTAGTCCTCCTGATTACCTGCTACACCTATGTGTTAGCTTTCTGCGTTTTATGTACAAGCTTCCTTGTGTTACCATCTTCTGCAGTTTTTCTCCACTTAAATAATGTAATATTTTGTTCTATTGTTCTGCCTTTAAAATGAACAACTTAGCTAGTTTGCTTATGGTGAGTGGTTGGTTAGGAAGCTGTGTATTAAAGAGAAGTGCAGTTTATAAGATGATTAACAACTACTAATTCCCCTCAATAAACCACTTCCTCTGACAGCTCGTTCTATACATGATCCACCTCTACTTGAAAATGTTATCACTCAGGTCACAGAGTCATATAGTCATAGAGATGTACAGCACGGAAACAGACCCATCAATCCATACCGACCAGATATCCCAACCTAATCTAGTCCCACCTGCCAGCATCTGGCCCATATCCCTCCAAATGACTTTTAAATGTTGCAGTTGTACTAGCCTCCACCACTTCCTCTGGCAGCTCATTCCATATACGTACCACCCTTTGCTTGAAAAAGTTGCCTCTTAGGTCCCTTTTATATCTTTCCCCTCTCATCCTAAACCTATACCCTCTAAACTTGGGACTCCCCCACCCCAAGGAAAAGACCTTGTCTATTTACCTTATCCATGCACCTCATAATTTTATAAACCCCGATAAGATCCCCCCTCAGCCTCTGGTATTCCAGGGAAAACAGTCCTAGCCTATTTAACCTTTCCTTATAGCTCAAATCCACCAACTCTGGCAACATCTTTGTAAATCTTTTCTGAACCCTTTCAAGTTTCACAATACCCTTCCGATAGGAGGGAGATCAGAATTGCACGCAATATTCCAAAAGTGGCTTAACCAATGTCTTGTACAGCTGCAACATGATCTCCCAACTCCTGGACTCAATACTCTGACCAATAAAGGATTAAAATAGTGATGGAAAAGGATAGACCAGATCTAAAAGTTGAAGTCCTAATTTGGAGAAAGGCCAAGACGGTATTAGGCAAGAACTTTCAAAAGCTGATTGGGGGCAGATGCTCGCAGATAAAGGGACAGCTGGAAAATGAGAAGCCTTCAGAAATGAGATAACGAGAATCCAGAGGAAGTATATTCCTGTTAGGGTGAAAGGAAAGGCTGGTAGGCATAGGGAATGCTGGATGACTAAAGAAATTGAGGGTTTGATTAAGACAAAAAAGGAAGCATATAGAACATAGAACATAGAAAGGTACAGCACAGAACAGGCCCTTTGGCCCACGATGTTGTGCCGAGATTTAATCCTAATGTAAAATATAGTAACTTAACCTACACACCCCTCAACTCACTGCTATCCATGTACACGTCCAGCAGTCGCTTAAATGTCCCTAATGACTCTGCTTCCACCACCACCATTGGCAACGCATTCCATGCATTTACAACTCTCTGTGTAAAGAACCTACTTCTGACATCTCCTTTATACCTTCCTCCTAATATCTTCAAACTATGACTTCTTGTACCAGTCAATCCTGCCCTGGAGAAAAGTCTCTGGCTATTGACTCTATCTATTCCTCTTATTATTTTGAACACCACGATCAGGTCTCCTCTCTTCCTCTTTCTCTCCAGAGAGAAAAGTCTGAGCTTATTCAACCTTTCTTCATAAGGCAAGCCCTCCAGTCCTGGCAGCATCCTGGTAAACCTTCTTTGCACCCTCTCCAAAGCCTCTGTATCTTTCCTATAGTAGGGCGACCAGAACTGGGCACAATATTCTAAGTGTGGTCTCACCAGGGAATTGTAGAGCTGCACAAAACCTCGCGGCTCTTAAACTCAATCCCCCTTTTAATGAAAGCCAAAACACCATATGCTTTCTTTACAACCCTATCCACTTGGGTGAAACTTTGAGGGATCTATGTACTTGCACACCCAGATCCCTCTGTTCCTCCACACTGCCAAGAATCCTGTATTTAATCCTATATTCAGCATTCCAGTTTGACCTTCCAAAATGCATCACTTTGCATTTATCCAGGTTGAACTCCTTGAACTCCATCTATCATTTCTCAGCCCAGCTCTGCATCCTGTCTATGTCGTGCTGCAGCCTGCAGTAGCCCTCTATACTATCGACTGCACCTCCAACATTTGTGTCATCTGCAAATTTCCTAATCCACCCCTCATCCAAGTCATTTATAAAAACTACAAAGAGCAGAGGCCCAAGAATAGAGCCCTGCGGGACCCCACTCAACACTGTCCCCCAGGCAGAATACTTCCCATCTACAACCACTCTCTGCCTTCTGTCAGCCAGCCAATTCTGAATCCAGACAGCCAAATCTCCCTGTATCCCATACTTCCTGACTTTATGAATGAGCCTACCATGGGGAACCTTATCAAATGCCTTGCTGAAGTCCATATACACCACATCCACTGCTCGACCACTGTCGACCTGTCTTGACCCCTCCTCAAAGAACTAAATAAGATTTGTGAGGCATGACCTGCTGACTGCCTTTAATCACACTGTCCTTTGCCAAATAGCCACAAATCCTATCCCTCAGAATTCTTTCCAAAACTATGTAAGGTATAGTCAGGATAGATTGAGTGAATCCTTACAAGAGTATAAAGGCAGTAGGAGTATACTTAAGAGGGAAATCAGGAGAGCAAAAAGGGGACATGAGATAGCCTTGGTAAATAGGATTAAGGAGAATCCAAAGGGTTTTACAAATACATTAAGGACAAAAGGGTAACTAGACAGAGAATAGGGCCCCCAAAGATCAGCAAGGTGGCCTCTGTGTGGAGCCGCAGAAAATGGGGGAGATACTAAACCAACATTTTGCATCAGTATTTACTGTGAAAAAGGACATGGAAGATATGGAATGTAGGGAAATAGATGGTGATATCTTGAAAAATGTCCATATTACAGAGGAGGAAGTGCTGGATATCTTGAAATGCATAAAGGTGGATAAAACCCCATGACCTGATCAGATGTACCCTAGACGTCTCTGGGAAGCTAGAGAAGTGATTGCTGGGCCTCTTGCTGAGATATTTGTATCATCGATAGTCATAGGTGAGATGCTGGAAGACTGGAGGTTGGCTAACGTGGTGCCACTGTTTAAGAAGGGTGGTAAGAACATGCCAGGGAACTATAGACCAGTGAGTGTGATGTCGGTGGTGGGCAAGTTGTTGGAAGGAATCCTGAGGGACAGGATGTACATATATTTGGAAAGGCAAGGACTGATTAGGGATAGTCAACATGGCTTTGTGCGTGGGAAATAATGTCTCACAAACTTAATTGAGTTTTTCGAAGTAGTCACAAAGAGGATTGATGAGGGCAGAGCAGTAGATATGATCTATATGGACTTCAGTAAGGCATTCAACAAGGTTCCCCATGGGAGACTGGTTAGCAAGGTTAGATCTCATAGAATACAGGGAAAACTAGCCATTTGGATAGAACTGGCTCAAAGGTAGAAGTCAAAGGGTGGTGGTGGAGGGTTGTTTTCAGACTGGAAGTCTATGACCAGTGAGTGCCACAAGGATCGGTGCTAGGTCCTCTACTTTTTGTCATTTATATAAATGATTTGGGTGTGAGCATAAGAGGTATAGTTAGTAAGTTTGCAGATGACACCAAAATTGGAGGTGTAGTGAACAGGTTACCTCAGATTACAACAGGATCTTGATCAGATGGGCCAATGGGCTGAGAAATGGCAGATGTAATTTAGATAAACGCGAGGTGCTGCATTTTGGAAAAGCAACTTTTAGCAGGACTTATACACTTAATGGTAAGGTCCTAGGGAGTGTTGCTGAACAAAGAGACCTTGGGGTACAGGTTCATAGTTCTTTGAAAGTGAAGATGCAGGTAGATCGGATAGTGAAGAAGGCATTTGGTATGCTTTCCTTTATTGGTCAGAGTATTGAGTACAGGAGTTGGGAGGTCATGTTGCGGCTATACAGGACATTGGTTAGGCAATTGTTGGAATATTGTGTGCAGTTCTGGTCTCCTTCCTATGGGAAAGATGTTGTGAAAGTTGAAAGGATTCAGAAAAGATTTACAAGGATGTTGCCAGGGTTGGAGGATTTGAGCTTTAGGGAGAGGCTGAACAGGATGGGGCTGTTTTCCCTGAAGCGTCGGAGGCTGAGGAGTGACCTTGTAGAGGTTTACAAAATTATGAGGGGCATGGATAGGATAAATAAACAAAGTCTTTTTCCTGGGTTGGAGGAGTCTAGAACTAGAGGGCATAGGTTTAGGGTGTGAGGGGAAAGATATAAAAGGGACTTAAGGGAGAACATTTTCAAGCAGAGGGTGGTACGTGTATGGAATGAGCTGCCAGAGGAAGTGGTGGAGGCTGGTACAGTTGCAACATTTAAAAGGCATTTGGATGGGTATATGAATAGGAAGGGTTTTGAGAGACATGGGCTGGGTGCTGGCAGGTGAGACTAGATTGGATTGGGATAACTGGTCGGCATAGACGGATTGGACCAAAGGGTCTGTTTCCATGCTGTTACATTTCTATGACTCTGTGGCATACCAATGCCTTCTTCACTATCCTATCTACCTGTGACTCCACTTTCAAGGAGCAATGAACCTGCACTCTAAGGTCTCTTTGTTCAGCAACACACCCTTGAAATTGGAGTCACAGGTAGATAGGGTAGTTAAGAAGACGTTTGGTATGCTTTCCTTTATTGGTCAGAGTATTGAGTACAGAAGTTGGGAGGACATGGTGTGGCTGTACAGGACATTGGTTAGGCCACTGTATAAATCCTGCTAAGATTTGCTTTCCCAAAATGGAGCACCTTGCATTTATCTAAATTAAACTCCATCTGCTACTCCTCAGTCCATATGCCCATCTGATCAAGATCCCATTGTAATCTGAGGTAGCCTTCTTTTTGATCCTTTTAAATCTTTCCCCTTTTACCATAAACCTATGCCCTCTAGTTGTGAACTCACCCATCCTAAGATGAAGATCTTGGCTATTCACTCTACCCATGCCCGTCGTGATTTTACAAACCTCTCTCTAAGGTCACCCCTCAGCCTCCGACACTCCAGTGAAAAAGCCCCAGCCTATTCAGTCTGTCTGTATAACTCAAATCCTCCAGTCCCGGCAACATCCTTATAAATCTTTTCTGCACTCTCTCAAGTTATCAATGTCTTTCCTATAGAAGGGTAACAAGAACCACTCGGTATTTTAAAAGTGGTCTTGTACAGCCGCAGTATGACATCCGAACTCCTATACTCAATGCTCTGACCCATGATGGCAAACGTGCCAAATGTTTTTTTCACCATCTTGTCTACTTGCACTCCATTTTCAATGAACTATGCACCTGCACCCCTAGGTTTCTTTGTTAGGCAACGTAGATGGAGCTGATGGCCATAGTGGTATTATTTGCAGACTGATCATCCAGAGACTAGATAATGTTCTGGGGACCTGGGTTTGAATCCTGTCATGGCAGATAGCAGAAGTTGAATACAATAGATATCTGGAACTAAGGACCTAATGATGACCACGAATCTTTTTCTGATTGTTGGAAAAAACCCTTCTGGCTCACTAATATCCTTCAGGGAAGGAAACTGCCATCCTTACCTGGTCTGGCCTAAATGTGACTTCAGGTCCGCAGCAATGTGGTTTACTCTTTATTGCACTATTGGCAATTATGGATGGACAGTAAATGCTGCCAAACCAGCAACACTCTCATCCCATGAATGAATAAAGAGGAAAAAAAACTCCTCAGGACTTTATCATTAACTCTATAAGTCCTGTCCTGGTTTGCCTTACCAAAATGCAACACCTCACATTTAACTAAATTAAACTCCATCTGCCACTCTTCCTGGCCCATTTGATCACCATCCTGTCATACTCTGAGATATTCTTCTTCACTGTCCACTAACCATCTATTTAGGTGTCATCTGCAAACTTATTAACCATACTTTCTATATTCATATCAAAATTATGGATATAAATGATGAAAAGCAGTGGACCTAGCACTGATCCTTGTGGCACACCACTGGTCACAGGCCTCCCCAGTCCAAAAAACAACCCTCTATCACCATCCTCTGCCTCCTGCTAGCAAGTCAATTTTGTATTCAATTGGCTAACTCCCCCTTTATCCCATGTGATCTAATCTTAATATCCAGTCTACCATGCAGAATCATGTCAAATGCTTTGCTTATGTCCATATAGACAACACCTACCACTCTTTCTTCATCAATATTCTTCATCATCTCTTCAAAAACTCAATCAAATTAGTAAAACACGATTTTCCAAGCACAAAGCTATGTTGACTATCCTTATTCAGTCCTAGCCTTTTCAAATGCATGTAAATCCTGTCCCTTAGGATCCCCTCCAACAACTTATCCACCATTAATGGAAGGCTCACTGGTCTATAGTTCAATAGCTTTTCCTTAATGCCTTTCTTAAATAATGGCACAACATTAACCAACCAGTCCCATGGCTGTTGATAATACAAATATCTCAGCAAGATGTCAATAATCTCTTTCCTTGTTTCCCACAAAGTTCTGGGAAATACCTGATCGGGTCCTAGGAATTTATCTACCTTTATGTTTTAAGACCACCAGCAGCTCCTCTTCTGTAATATGACCTCTTTCCAAAACTATTTATTTCCGCAAGTATTCTAGCTTCCATGTTCTTCTCTGCAGTAAATACTGATGTAAAATATTCTTTTAGTATCTCACCCATCTCCTGTGCTTCCAGACATAGACAGCCACGTTGATCTTTAAGGGGCCCTATTCCCTCCCTAGTTATTCTTTTGCTTCTTTTTATGCTTATAGAATCGCTTTAGATTCTCTTTAACTTTATTTGCCAAAGTTATCTCATGTCCCTTTTTGCCCTCCTGATTTCCCTCTTAGGCGTACTCCTACTGTCTTTATACTCCTCTAGAAATTCACTCAATCCCAGCTGTCTATACCTGATATATACCCCCTTCTTTTTCTTGACCAGAGCCTCAATTTCTCCACCACTCTCACCAAACTGCTCAGACCTCAATAAGTCTCTGACCCATATCTTTTTATTTAGCACTAGTTTAGATTGTGGATCAAAATTAGAGGAAAAAAACGCAAGGATTTCGGTAAGAGATCTGGCACTTTTAAAAACAAATAACTGGAACTCACTGAGAGTTATTTTTATAATGTTTCTTTCTTTGATCCAACGGCACCATTAGTGTATGTTCAGATCAAATATCACCCAGAGACAACCTGTTGGCTTGGTTTTTGATGAGATCCAGTTGCATGGGCCAGGAGTCATCAACATGACAACAATTCTCTGAATGGCTCCTAAGTTGGTGGACAGCTTGTGTGTTGGCAATACAGAGCAAAATGTCTCCAGACCACAAGAGACAACATCTCCTCTTTTCTCTCTCTGCACTAACGGAACTGAGGACTGAAAGGTAGCTAGCTATTCTCTCCCATTATTTGATATAAGCTGTGGCCTTTAATAGCGACTAAGAAACTGAAACAGTTAATGTGTCAGCACCAGCACCCCAACCCATTTTGTTTACAGCAAATAACTGAGAACACTACAAAGATCAGAGATCTGAAGGACCTGAAAGAAACAGAACTGGTGCTATTGAGCTGTCTTTCCTCTGCCCATAGCATCCATGTTTTTTTGTCTATGTAAGCATATATGTGAAGGGTTTAAGGAGGGGATTAGAGCTCCACCTAGTAGAATTCTCTGTTGATTGCTTTTTGATGAATTCTCCAGCCGTTCTCCGATCTCCCACGTGGTCTCTCCTGAAACTCTTTCTCTCTTTCCTTCTGTTTAAAGTATTGTTGTTTTTGATTTTTTTAAGTTCTAAAACAAGGCAAAAAACTTATAAAAATAGTAATTATTGCTGCAAGAAATTGAGGAAATCAGTTCCAGCACTGAAAACAACCTCAAGAAAAGGAGCAGCTCTTACATCCACCAGTCTCTCCTATCCATCCTAACATTTATATTTGTGTTTTGCTGTGGTCAGAATTGGTTTACTTGTAATAAACAGTCGTTCAAGTGCAGAAACCTGGTTAGCCCACGTCCTTCAGGTAGTTAAATTGGGGAGTTTGAGCAATTTAATTAAATCTTTAACTTCTGTGGTGAGCTCAGAAGTAGTAGGTCTTGAGTTGACACATTTTCCCAAGTAGGCCATGACAACAGACAAATCACCAGTTTAGGATTGTACCCTGTAACTTACTGTGTTCTACTTATACACCACATAAACCCCTCAGTTAATGTCTTGTCTGTCACTCACCTATATTTGGTAAAAACAATGACTGCAGATGCTGGAAACCAGATTCTGGATTAGTGGTGCTGGAAGAGCACAGCAGTTCAGGCAGCATCCAAGGAGCAGTGAAATTGACGTTTTGGGCAAAAGCCCGTCCCTATGAAGGGCTTTTGCCCGAAACGTCAATTTCGCTGCTCCTTGGATGCTGCCTGAACTGCTGTGCTCTTCCAGCACCACTAATCCAGACTCGCCTATATTTGTTGACCTTTTGTTGCTATTGTAATTGTAACAAATTCCTTTGTGTGAAAACACGAAAGGACTGTGTCACTGCACCATGTTAAGAATGACCTTGAAACTTGTTTAAATGTAGTGTAATTTACACACCCACACAGGCACTCTCTCTCAAACTTATACCCCTTTACACTCACACTCACACATACACACACTCTCTCACACCACTCTCATACCTTCCTCTCCACCCCCCTACACACACACCCACTTGCACACACATACATATAAGTTTGTGGGGTGAATTTGTACTCGCAGAATTATATTTCATTTTGCTGAAAAGCTGCATGAATCCATGTAAGATTCTGTAAATCCCTTTATTAGAAATAGAATCAGTCTGAACATTGGGGCACAGACAGCCTCACACAGGGCACCTCACACCTTCAATGTATTATCTGAGATGACATGGCATCTATTGTTAACGTTCACTTGAGAATATAACTTTTAAAAAAAGTTCTGAAAGAAAACTGAAACCAACATACCCATTCTAAAAGATGAGAGACTTAGCAATCCAGGTCTTTTTCAATATATAATTTCAATTGCATCACACTGTAAACTTTTGCCATAAATTCTGTGTCTTACAATTTTATATTCCACAACCACCTGATGAAGGAGCGGCACTTCGAAAGCTAGTGTTTCCAAATAAACCTGTTGGACTATAACCAGGTGTTGTGTGGTTTTTAACTTTGTACACCCCAGTCCAACACCAGCATCACCAAGTCATGTGATTTGTAACTTTGTAAATCTGTGGTAGTTAGTTTATTGCAACTTTGTCTTGCTATGTGGTTCAGTGGTTAGCACTGTTGCCTCATGGTGCCAAGGACCCAAGTTCAATTCCAATCTCAGGTGACTGTGTGTGTAGAGTTTGCACATTCTTTCCACATCTACATGGGCACCTCTGGATGGTCTGATTTTCTCCCACAGAGCAAAGATGTGCAGGTTAGGTGGATTGGCCATGCTAAATTGCCCTTTCGGGGCAAAGGATACGCAGGTTAGGTAGATTAGCCATGGTAAATGTGTGGTTACAGGAATAGGGTGGGGGGGGGGGTCTGGGTGGAATTCTCTTCAGAGGATCGACGCCGACTCGACGAGCCGAATGGCCTATTTCAGCACTGTAGGGATCCTACAGTAAAACATAAAGAAATTGGAACCTTTGACAAAGTAAAACTGTGCTACTCACAATAAATAGAGCTTAATAGTATAATGCATAAGATTTGCTCTATTCTGATGTGTTTGAGAGTGAATGGATTGTCTGTTAGAACTTTGCCTTGCAGATGTCTGTGCTGCATTAGCTGACTGTAACCATTTCAGCTGCTGATAGTGTTATGACTTGCTCTAATAGTTACAATAGGTCTAAGAGAACGAGAGCCAGCTAGGGGAATATCAGTCAGGACTCCTGCTCTTAAATGTTGTACATCCATTGCAATGGCGTAGAGCTATTACAGCTAAATAGTAACAAGAGGCCCAGACAATGTTCTGGGGAACTGGGTTTAAATTCCACTATGGGAGGTAGAATTCAATAAAAATTTGGAAGTAAGAGTCTGATGATAACTATGAAACTGTTGCTGATTGTCAGGTAAACCCTAGCTGATTTGCTAATGTTATCTAGGGAAGGAAACTACCATCCTTACATGGTCTGGCCTACATGTGACTCTCGGTCCACAACAATGTAGATCACTCTTAACAATTTGGAATGGGTAATAAATACTAGCCTAGTCAGTAATGTCCACATCCTGTGGAATGATTTTGTTTCAAAAAATCACAGATGTACATGGTGTTATCAACTGTTGGAAAGCCTATTATTCACTCAAAGTGAATAATAGCTGTTTAGTCGATCTACTGATAGATGGTTGATGCACATGAAACTGCCTTGTAATATTAGTTCAACATGCAAGTATGACAATATAAACTGTTGTTCTTGAGGCCTCTCAGTTGGTGGGTGGGTTTTCATACAGCAACATATTGCATTCATATAGCACCTTTATCACAACAAAACAGATTTAATAAAAATTAGTTAGCTTAATTAACATCAAGGTACTAAAGAAGTTTTTGAAGATAATGACATTTTGGACAGAGTTCCACAGAGTACGCCCAAGGTAGTTGAAAAAATGCCATCAGGCAAGAAAAAGGGAGAGGGGCAGGTTACTTAGAAATCATAGGGAATAGGGATAAACTCGGACATAATCGGGCATCAAAAGATTGTTGTACGTCCATGGAGGGATTCTAGGAACAATAAAATTTTTAAATCCAATGAAGGAATCTGGACTCAGTGTATGTCAGTGAAGACTGGAATATTAATCAAATGGAAATTTTTTGAAGGATAAGAAGTACATGGCTGCGTTTAGGACAATCTGGAGTTTAGAATGGAAAATCTAATAAGAGAGAGGATAAGAATGTGTAGATGTGGAATGTCAAATGTCAAATGTAGAAATAAAGGCTTCAGTGATAGAGGCTGAAATGATAACAAGCAATATTTGAATATGTGGTTTTGGTGCTAAGGGCTTAGAGCTCCTGTTTAAACAGAATGTCAAGGAAATTGAGACGTGTTAATCAAATAACCTGCTCAGATGTTACAGAAGAATCACTGAATCCCTACAGTGTAGAAATAGGCCATTCGGCCCAACAAGTCCACACCAACCTCCAAAGAGTAAACCATCCAGAACCATTCTCCTACCCTATTATTGCATATTTCCCCTGACGAATGCACCTAACCTACACATCCCTGGACACGATGGGAAATTTAGCATTGCCAATTCACCTAACCTGGACATCTTTGGACTAGGGGAGGAAACCAGGGCACCCGGAGGAAACCCACACAGAGAATATGCAAAACCACACAGACAGTTGCCCGAGGCTGGAATCAAACTGGCACTGTGAGGCAGCAGCGCTAATCACTGAGCCACCACGCCACCCTGTTTCTGCTAGAGTCAGTACAGTTAATGGATGTATACTTAATTTAAAAAGGAATTGGCACAGTGACAAAGTGTAATCTGAATAATCTAATTCAAATATTGAAAAGAGCAGCAACCATTGTTGACATTATTTGAATAGTATCAGCATTGGGTAATTAGCGAGTGCTGAGTCTGAGGCAAATATGCTTTCCTTTCCCACCACAATATCTTGAATTTCACTGTTGACTCCTTTGGTAAATAATGTTGCTGTGATGATAATCCTGATAAAATATCATAGCAAACTGGCAGGTCCAACATGAACACCAAGAGTTGATGTCAATTTGCAATATTGCAAAATCCCTTGGGTTGATATAAAAGAGCAATGGGAGATTTTCTCAGCACGCTGGCCAATATTTATCACACAACAAAAAGCAGGCTATACAGCGATTTGGGCTAGTCCTACATTCCTGTGAGTTCATTGCTGTTTGTAGGTGTTTCCTGTGTGCAACTTGACTGCCATATGCCCTACTCCAAATTAGTGAATGCACTTCAAAAATTGCATTACTATCTGTTATGCTGAAAATGTGTTGCTGGAAAAGTGCAGCAGATCAGGCAGCATCCAAGGAACAGGAGATTTGACGTTTTGGGCATAAGCCCTTCTTCCTGAAGAAGGGCTTATGCCCGAAACGTCGAATCTCCTGTTTCTTGGATGCTGCCTGACCTGCTGCGCTTTTCCAGCAACACATTTTCAGCTCTGATCTCCAGCATCTGCAGACCTCACTTTCTCCCCATTACTATCTGTTAAGCTATTTATGAAAGGCACTTCACAAATGCAAGTTTTTTTGGGGGGGTAAGATACAGTTCTTACCTTTGTATGACTTGCTGACCTATTAGCCAAACAAGTCAGTAGAGTCTTTGAGATGTACAGCACAGAAACAGACCCTTCAATCCACCACATCCATGCCTATATTCTACATTAATCTAGACCCAGTTGCTGGCATTTGGCCCATATTCCTTTAAATTCTTTCTATTCATGTACCCATCCAGACGCCTTTTTACATGTTGTAATTGTACCAGCTTCCACTACCACTGCTGACAGCTTATTCTACACATGCATCAGCTGCCCCTTAGATTCCTTTTAAATGCTGCCCCTCTCACCTTAAACCTACACCCTCTAGTTTTGGATTTCCTTATCTGGGAACTCTATCCATGCGTCTCATGATTTTATAAACTTTTGTAAGGTCACTCCTCATCCTCCAACCCTCTAACCTACTCAGCCTCTCCCGATAGCTCAAACCCTCCAAACCCGCCAAAGTCCTTGTAAATCTTTTCTGAACCCTTTCAAGTTTCACACATCTTTCCTAGCAGGGAGACCAGATTGGACACAGTATTCCAAAAATGGCTTAACCAATGTCCTGAACAGTCACAACATGACCTCTCAACTCCTACACTCAATACACTGACCAATATAGGCAAGTGCACCAAACGCTTTCTTCACTACCCTGCCTACTTGCAATTCTACTTTCAAGGAAAGCAAGGATTCAGTTTTTAATGGAAGGGTTTGCCTGATACTCAGATATTCCTTTTCCTTAATATTTGTTCTCCATCTAAATTTAGTCATTCCTAATATGAGGGTGTTGACTCCGATTCCACATTGCTAGCTGCTCTTTCA
The DNA here is from genome assembly GCF_020745735.1 of Hemiscyllium ocellatum. NCBI lineage: Eukaryota > Metazoa > Chordata > Chondrichthyes > Orectolobiformes > Hemiscylliidae > Hemiscyllium > Hemiscyllium ocellatum. Next base: position 701,617 of record NC_083450.1, read on the forward strand.
TACCTCATACAAGATTCCACAGGAGACAAAGAGTAGTGCTGGAGGGTTGTTTCTTGGACTGGAGGCCCATGGCTAGCAGAGTTCCACAGGGATTGGTGCCTGGGTCTGCTTTTGTTTGTCATTCATATAAATGATTTGGATAAGAATTTAGGAAGCATGGTTATAAATTTGCAGATATTTGTGGTTCAGTGGACAGTGGAGAAGCTTATTAGATTACTTACAATATGGAAACAGGCCCTTCGGCCCAACAAGTCCACACTGACCCGCCGAAGCGCAACCCACCCATACCCCTACATTTACCCCTTACCTAACACTACGGGCAATTTAGCATGGCCAATTCACCTGACCCGCACATCTTTGGATTGTGGAAGGAAACCGGAGCACCCGGAGGAAACCCACGCAGACACGGGGAGAATGTGCAAACTCCACACAGTCAGTCGCCTGAGTCGGGAATTGAACCCGGGTCTCAGGCGCTGTGAGACAGCAGTGCTAACCACTGTGCCACCGTGCCGCCCTTATCTGAGATTACAAAGGGATCTTGTTCAATTAAGCCATTAGGGTGAGGAGTGGTAGATGGAGTTTAGTTTAGATAAATGTGAGGTGTTGCATTTTGGTAAGACAAACAGCAGTAGAACTTATACAGTTAATGGTAGGGTCCTGGATAGTGTTGTCGGACAGAGAGATTTAGGTATTCAAGCACATAGTTTTGAAAGGTGTTTCACAGGTAGATAGAGTGGTTAAGAAGACATTTGGCACTCTTGCCTTCATTGCTCACAACATTGAGTATAGGAATTGAGGATGTCATGTTGTGGTTGTATGATCATTAGCTAGATAATTATTATACTCTGGTCAGTCTAAACTTAACATGTTAACACTGCCTTTAAAACATGCAATTTCTGCTAAATGCTTTCCCCACAGTCTCATAGGGGAGTCAGGAATGAAGTTATTTCTTGCTTTTGAAACTTATTGCGTTAGGTAGTAATGTGGTGAATCACCTTTAACCAAAGTCCTTTGGAGTGATTCTGTTAGGTTAACTTCTGCATTCCAATTATTGCAGCTGTAAATTCCATTCCTCTGATAACACTCTCATTGCTTTCTACAACTTTAGCTTCTACAATCAAAAGAAAATAAACTAATAACTAAACAATCTTACAATGTTTCCCCCAAACATTTGTGGTGAATTGGCCTCCTTCTCCAAGGGAGTTACTTATTTAGATGGTGAACATGGGGTGACCTGTTAATTGACAACCTCTGAGAAAATTTGAAATGTTGGCCCGCCTCAGGCCTTTGTGAAGTAAGGAGTCAAAAATAGCCCTGATTCCTAGCATTTTCAAATAGCATAAAAGTTATGGCTCATATATTTAATATCAGTGACATAAACTTGGTGTACAGAGCATAATTTTAAAATTAACAGTTGACAAATAACTTAAAATATCATAAATAATGAGTATAGCAAAATGCTTATGGAGGACGTGGACTTAAGAAATGGACAGACATTTGGCAAATTACATTTAACTCAGAAAAAGTGTGAAGATTATAGTTTTATAGAATGATTGGAGGTACTTTAAATGAATCAGTTTAATTTTAAAAAGTGCAGTAACAGAGGCATTGGCAGATGGTAGCAGCACAAGTTAAGAAGTTAAGAATCACACAACACCAGATTATAATCCAACAGGTTTAATTGGAAGCACATTAGCTTCCAGAGCGATTAAACCTGTTAGACTATAACCTGGTGTTGTGTGATTTTTAACTTTGTACACCCCAGTCCAACACCAGCATCTCCAAATCAAGTTAAGAAGGTTATTTCTTTTTATTTTTGAAGCAGATAAGCTCCTTGGCTTTATTAATAAAGAAATTGAGTACAAAAGAAAAGTAATGCTAAACCTTTATCAAGTCGTGGTTAGCTCTTAGCTGGACTAATGTGTTCAATTCTGAGCAGTGCATTTCAGCAAAGACTTGGAGGTAGGGCAAAGGAGATTTAGTAAAATAGTATTGGAATTAGGGACTTCAGTTATGTACAGAAACTTTTCTTTAGAACAGAGTTGGTTAAGGTAAGGTTTTACAGAGGTGTTGAAAATCGTAAATGATTTCGAGTAAATAAGGAGAAACTGTTTACAGTGATAGAAGTTCAGTAAACAGAGGATGCAGACGTGGGATGGTTAGCAAAAAGTTAAAGGCAACAAGAGGAAAATTTTCTTTTACATTGACTTGTGAAAGGGAGGTGAAAATAGATTCATTTCTAACATTCAAAAGAAACTGCAAAGATAATTTAAGGGTAAACTTCATGCTCTTCTGTAGCACTCCCAACACCTTAATACCGAAACATTCCACTCCAACAGATTGGTTATCCTCTAGTATCCCCTAGTATCAGTGAACCATCCCCAAATGTCACCGTTGTATACTTTCTTTATTTAACTGGTGTATCACAGGAGTAGTGACTTAATTCTCTTTTACATTTGAAGAGCTGTAAAAAGCAGTAAGTTATCATGTTACTGGCATATTCAAAAATACTTGCAGATAGTTTTATAGAAAAGTTAGGATTATTGACAGCGTGGAAACAGGCCCTTCGGCCCAACAAGTCCACACCGACCGCCGAAGCGCAACCCACCCATACCCCTACATTTACCCCTTACCTAACACTACGAGCAATTTAGCATGGCCAATTCACCTGACTTGCACAGTCTTTGGACTGTGGGAGGAAACCGGAGCACCCAAAGGAAACCCATGCAGACACGGGGAGAATGTGCAAACTCCACACAGTCAGTCGCCTGAGGCGGGAATTGAACCTGGGTCTCTGGCACTGTGACGCAGCAGTGCTAACCACTGTGCCACCGTGCCATCCACCAGTTCCAGTAATTTCTGTTCTTGTTTAAAATTTCCAGCATCTGCAGTTTTTTTTTTGTCTAATGACAGGAACAACTGAATAGAAACCGCCTGTAATAATTTAGCTTATGGGGCCCATGTGTGTGCTTTACAGTTCAATAAAGAAAATAGAAAGCTGCAGAAATTGATAAAACAGCTGCAGAGTAAAAGTGATTACCAACAGGAAAGCATTATACCAATTATGTATAGTACAAGGAAAAGACTGCAGGTAAACTCAATACTGGGACTGGACAAACTAGATACTGATGTTGAACCGACAATGAAATCGACTTCAAAACATCAGCTTCTCCACCTGCTGATGCTGCCTGGCTTGCTGTGTTTTCCCAGCCTCCTTGGTTCATCTACCTTGGATTTCAGGATCTGCAGTTTTTTTAATCTTACAGAAATCTCTGACCAGAGAACAGGTGGGGCTGTTATCTTGTAAGAGAAGCAGGTAATCTTGAGAATGGAGCTGACAATATTCACTGTTCCATCCCTATGTGGTGAGACAAAGCAAGTTAATAATATCACCCAGGAGCCGAAATGAGTGGACAAAGGACTAGGGACTCTTAGACATAGTTAGGGAAGAGATCAACAAGTCCCTTTACGACGGTGACTGGATTATACTCAGCGAGTTCCAATGACAGTTACAAGGATAGTATTCCTTATATTCAACTGAAACTAGTACTAAAACAAGGCGTAGTCTGAAAGTATCATAGGTTCAAGAATTTCAAATTTTGTTTTGTCCGCATACTTGCAATGTTTCTTTTTGAAGATGGTCTTGAAATAAAGTATGAGGAAGACAATAGAAATTTAAAATGACAGTCTGAAATTATCAGGATATTTTGACAGTTTTAAATTGAATATGTGAAAGCATGACATAATATCATCTGGTGACTTGGGACCTGCCCTTTTGAGACCAGCTCGAGTTAATTCTTTCTGGTGACAGTTTGAAATCTTCTCACACATGTTCAATATGATGAGATGTGAGATTTTGGACATTATTAACCCACTGGGTTTCTTCCTGAGCCACAGGTTTTGGAACACAGTGAGTGAGCTGGAAATGTTGTAGAGATGAAGTCTTTGATAACAGGGGAATCCTGAACTGACTACAATCACTGGAATCTCCAATATAAGAGCACTGTTTAGAGCCACCAAGTCTGGATGCAATTTTTTTAAAAATTGGGATTGATAAAATCTCTTGAGACAAGTTTCTAGTTTAAACAGACAATGGGAAGTTCAATTGAATTTTAAGGAGCAAATAAATGTAAATCTTTAAATTTGAAATTAAAACAGGAGCCAGTGGAAACAGCCCAGGTGGTTTTAACTTATATCAGACAAAAATGAGATAGATTATTGGTTTGAAAAGAAATTAATTGACCACTAATGAAACCAGTCAAGATTAGAGTGGTGCTGGAAAAGCACAGCAGGCCAGGCAGCATCTGAGGAGCAGGAAAATTGACGTTTCAGGCAAAAGCCCTTCATCAAGAAGGGCTTTTTCCATGTTCCTGCTCCTCGGATGCTGCCTGACCTGCTGTGCTTTTCCAGCACCACTCTAATCTTGACTCCAATCTCCAGCATCTGCAGTACCCACTTCTGCCACTAATGAAACCAGTTTGTCCAACAACACTGCAGGGGCTATACATGGAAACAAACATCTGAATCTGTTGTTATCAATTTTAAATTTGGAATGGTTTTGAAAGATGAAAAGTTGAGTATAATCCAGCAAGTTACACCCGGGAAACCTTTTCATAAGAAAGACCAAACAGACAATATTTCATACTTGAAACCACACAGTAGTAATGTTCATTTGTTACTTTTAAAACTATTATGAATACATGCCTTTTATCCCCTCTGAACAGTAAGCTTTCACCAGAGTTCTTGAATCAGTTATTTTGGTAATTAGAGCCAAACAGTCAAGGAGATGTACACCATTGAAACAGACCATTTGGTCCAACTTGTTCTTGCCAACCACATATCCTAAATAGATCTAGTCCCATTTGCTAGCACTTGTCCCATATCCCTGTAAACTCTTTCTATTCATATACCCACCCAGATGCCTTTTTAAACATTGTAATTGTACCAGCCTTCACTATTATGTAGAATATGGTATATGAACGGGCTGCCGGAGAAAGTGGTTGAGACAGGTACAATAGCAACATTTCAAAATCATTTGGATAGGTACATGGAGGGAAGAATTTAGAGAGATATGGATCAAATATTGGCAATTGGAACTAGTTAAATGGGCATCACAGTCAGTATGGACCAGTTTGGGTTGAAGGGCCTGTTAGCATGCTGTGTTAGTCTATGACTTCTCCTGCAGCTCATTCCATGTACGCACCGTCCTCTGTGTGAAAACTGCCCTTAAGGTCCATTTTAAATCTTTCCCCTCTCATCTTAAAACTATGCCTTCTAGTTTTGGACAACCTCACCCTGGGGAAAAGACCTTGTCTATTTACCCTATCCATGTCCCTCATGATTTTATAAACCTCTAAAAGGTCACCCCTTAGCCTCTAACGCTCCAGGGAAAATAGCCCCAATCTATTCAGCCGCTCCCTGTAGCTCAAACCCCCCAACCTTGGCATCATTCTTGTCAATCTTTTCTGAATCCTTTCAAGTTTCACAACATCCTTCCCAAAGCACGAAGATCAGAAATAATGTGGGCTATGCTTGGAATAAAAGAATAGTAACAGGGAAAAAGTGACACAACATCAAATGGAGATGCAAATGACTCTTTTGATTAGATTGCATGAGTAGATTACTTACAGTGTGGAAACAGGCCCTTCGGCCCAACAAGTTCACACCGACCCGCCGAAGCGCAACCCACCCATACCCCTACATTTACCCCTTTACTTAACGCTACGGGCAATTTAGCATGGCCAATTCACCTGACCTGCACATCTTTGGACTGGGGAGGAAACCGGAGCACCCGGAGGAAACCCACGCAGACACGGGGAGAACGTGCAAACTCCACACTGTCAGCCGCCTGAGTCGGGAATTGAACCCGGGTCTCTGGCGCTGTGAGGCAGCAGTGCTAGGTGTAGTTTCTTTTCGAGGTATGTCAGCCTTTGCCCATTCTTAAAAATAACTTTGATCATTTAGACCACCATCTGGACCTCTGGAACCAGGCGAGGAGGAAACATGGGATCTTTTGAAGAGATTGCATGTAAGTTAAGAATAGGAGAAAGTGAGCACTGCAGATGCTGGAGACCAGAGTTGAGACTGTGTTGCTGGAAAAGCACAGCAGGTCAGGCAGCATCCGAGGAGCAGGAGAATCGACGTTTCGGGCATAAGCCCTTCTTGATAAACTAACATTCAGAATGCATAGCAAAAATGTACTGAAGCACAGTTTTCAGATATGTACACCTACTTGACAAAATGGTTAGTATGGTCTGGAAGTGCACAAAAACATAGTTTAAATGATAAGGCACCAACACATAATCCATAAAGAAATAGACTTTAAAACAATGGAAGTGATATAGGTGAGAAGGAGATAATAATTATAATTGGAAACAGAGTCCCTCATATTAATGCTGTTCTGGTTACCTTGTAAGTGTCCTGTCCACCACTATTCATGGTAAAGAATGTCATGGAATGGCAGCAGAGTATTCTGGAGGGGGAGTGGAGCAACCAGGTGGAGCATGGTTCATGTTGGGACCAATGACATCGAAGGAAACACAAACAATGTCCTACAAGCTGACATTATGTATTAGACAAGAAACTGAAAAACACGTTTTCTAAAATAATATCTCTTGGTTACTTCCAGTGTCTTCTAGTAATGAGTATAGGAATAGATTGATAGTGCAGATGGGGTAAAAACAATGACTGCAGATGCTGGAAACCAGATTTTGGATTAGTGGTGCTGGAAGAGCAAAGCAGTTCAGGCAGCATCCAAAGTGCAGCGAAATCGACGTTTCGGGCAAAAGCCCTTCATCAGGAATAAAGGCAGAGAGCCTGAAGCATGGAGAGATAAGCTAGAGGAGGGTGGGGTGGGGAGAAAGTAGCATAGAGTACAATGGGTGATTGGGGGAGGGGATGAAGACGATAGGTCAGGGAGGAGAGGATGGAGTGGATAGGTGAAAAAGGAGACAGGCAGGTAGGGCAAGTCCGGACAAGTCATGGGGACAGTGCTGAGCTGGAAGTTAGGAACTAGGATGAGTTGGGGGAAGGGGAAATAAGGAAACTGTTGAAATCCACATTGATGCCCTGGGGTTGGAGTGTTCCGAGGCGGAAGATGAGGCGTTGGATGGCTGGGGAGATAATGCAGGAGACAGGGATTAGATTCCTGAGATTCCTGGGATAGTTTCAGTGGGAGGTGGGACGAATACAATTTGGATGGTTTACATCTGAACAGGAACAGAACCAACGTCCACACAGGGAGGATTGCTCCTGCTGTTGGGGTGAATTTAAACATCAGAAGGAAGGGATCCTAACAAGTTGTTCAGAGAGGAGAAAAGTTGCGCTGGAATTATAAGTTAAAACTAGTAAACTAGTTAGTTTGGAAGCTGGAGGAAACATAAGCTAGAAAAGAGAAGAGTTTAGCCAAGCTAAATGAAATATATGTTAATGTAAGTAGCCCTAGGATTAAGAAAGCTGAGGGTATAGATAAGCAGGTAAGAGTATGATATCACAACCATGACAGTGACTTGGCTGGAAGATGAGCAGGATTGGCAACTGAACATTCTTGCATACAGGTATTCAGATGAAATACAGAGAGGAAATAGGGGAGAGGGACAAGATATTGCTGCTCCTTTACTCAAATTGTCTTGCCAAAGCAGTCAGCATACTATTTGGATGCTTGTCCACCTGCTGCACCTGCATGCTTATCTTCAGTGGCTGGTTTTTGACTGTTTTTTAATGTCAAAAGTATACTTTATTCATAAAAATATTTAAATATACATAGTCACTAAGACAGCTTGGTTTAGTACAATAGTGTATGAAGAAATAAACAAACATTGTAGTTTGACTCTATTTAGCAAACAAACCCAAGGCATTTCTTACCTGTACAAGACTATACACACATTTGAAGCACCAGGAGGGTCCAATAACTGAACAGACCCCCATGTGACTTCGGTAGAATTCTGGTGTATAACTGGTGCACATTCTCTTCTTTCATTTTATAACAACTGAAATAATAATCTGCCTTCCTGTTCATGCTCCCAAAGTGGACAACCTCACATTATACTCTATCTACTAGGCATTTACCCACACAGTTAACTTGTCCAAATCACATTGAAGCATCTCTGCATCCTTCTCATAGTTCACTCTCACGTCTGCAAATTAGGAGACATTACATTTAATTGCCTCACCTAAATCATTTAAATTGTGAATAGCTGGGATTCTATGACTGATCCCTGCAGTACCCACAAGTCCTTGCTTGCCATTTGTTAAAGACTCATTTATTCTTAATCCTTGTTTCCTATCTGCCAACCAGTTTTCTATCCATCTCAATAAACTACCCCCCAAATCCACATGCTTTAACTTTACACGCTAGTCTCTTATGTGGAACATTGTCAAAAGTCTTCTGAAAGTCCAAATAAACCACATCCACAGGCTCTCCCTCATCAAATCTACTTGTTACATTCTCAAAGAATTCCAGTAGATTTGTTAAGCATGATTTCCCTTTCATAAATCCATGCTGACTCCGTCTGACCTTGTTACTGTTTTCTAAGTTTTCAGCTATTAAATTGTTAATATTGTTGGCTTTAGCATTTTCCCCACTAATAATGTCAGGCTGTCTGGTCTATAATTCCTAGTTTTCTCTCTGTCTCCCTTTTTAAATAGAGAGATTACATTAGCTACCCTCTAAATCAGAGGGACTGTTCTATAGTCTATAGAATTATGAGGATGACCATCGAGGCTTCCACTATTTCTTGGGCCACTTCCCTAAGTACTCCTTTAGTGACCTACCTAGAACAGCTAGTCAAGTACAAGTGCTGCCTCGGGCTGCAGAGATACAAGCAGTAGCATTGTTTCTCATTTATACAACAAAACCAGAAATCATGAAGTTTTTGGACTGTGTGAGTTCTACTGAAAGTTTGTCTCAAACTTCAACACACTGGCTCTGCCACTGATTGATCTACTACTAAAAAAAGGTTGATAAAGTGAGAAATGCCAAACTGCTTTTATATAGCTGAAGAAGTATGCCTATGCTTGCAACTCCAAACTTTGACCAAGCATTTAAAGTAGCCATCAATGCAACTAACATAAGGGCATTCCTCCTTCAGTAAATATTGTGTATAGTTCTGGGCATCACTCTATAGGAACAAAGTGAGTGCATGGGAGAGTGCTGAAGATGTTTATGAGAATGGTCCTCCAAAGGAGAAACTTTAGTTATGAAAATAGATTGGAGAATGAAATCCTTGGTTGACTATTTTTACTCTTCATTCACTTTCATCAGCTTCAAGGTGAACAGGTTTTTAGAAAATACTCCCAGCAAATTGAGAGAGGAGGGATTTCCAGAAGAATAACAGAGAGAAGGGAAACACAGAAAAATCTGACAATGTTGTTGCCTGGCAATATGTGGGAGACTCTAACTATCTTCTACATCTGATGAAATTTCATCAATCCAAAACATTTTATCTTTCCACAAATGCTACCTAATATGCTTAATACCACATGTATGTTCTGCTTTATTTAAACTGAAACTGGCTCCAGACAAGCTTAGGATTCCTTGCAACTCTTCATCTGCCCATTTAACAAAATCATGAAGACACCCTCAGTGAAGAAAATCTAAGAGATAAAATGTACTCCAGTTTAAAGGGACTTAGAGATCTCACACTGTCAGGAACAAATCAAATCACCAGACTCCAACACAAAGACCAATCAATCTGCCAGATTAAAAGAGAAAATGTTCTGGGAGGATAGTGAAATCACCACACCATCTCAGTTTGTGAAATCAAGAGTTTTGAGGGAAGATGGAGTCTAATAAAAGTAATTATATACTCAAATGTATAAATATAAAAAGTTGGGGGAGATGTTATACAAAGACGTAATGGTTTGAAAGGGTTTCTGTTCAGAAGGGCCCGCTATGGTGATATCATATGTACTTAGTGGAAGAAAGGCTTTGGATCACAAAGGAATAAGATTTACCACTTTTTTATTCGTTTGGGGAATGGAGGGACTGGCTCAGTCAGCATTTATTTCCTATTCCTGGCCGCCCTTGAGAAGATGGTGGTGGGCTGCCTTCTTGATCCACTGCAGTCAGACCCACAATGCCATTAGGGAAGGAATTCCAGGATTTTGACGCAACAGTGAATGAACAGCAATATATTTCCAATTCAGGGTGGTGAATGGCTTGAAGGAGAACGTGCAGCTGGTAGTGTTCCCATGCATCTGCTGCCCTTGTCCTTCTAATTGTAAGTAAGCATGGGTTTAGATTCAGTCTTCCTTATCATCTCTGGAACAATGTCATATTACTCTAACTTGTACATTGCAGTTATCCTGCAAAAACACAATATCTCGCTTAAGACAAGTGTCTCTTCTTGTTCGACTATGAAGTAGGTTTCTTTAATCACACTAGGTTATACAGGCTTTGCAGATTACTATCAGGAAAGGGGATGGTGGCGGCAAATCTCCATACAGCTCATATGGTGACAAGTCATTTTAAAACACCGTTGAACCTATCTAAGCTCTCTTCAGGAGAGTGTAAATGCTGCATGTTGTTCAAGGAGACGATCACAGTACAGGAATTTTGTCTTGCTGTCTGATTTTGTCAGAAGTCACATAACAACAGGTTATAGTCCAACAGGTTTATTTGAAATCACAAGCTTTCAGAGTACTCCTTCTCCATCAGGTGAATTGATTAATACTTCACCTGACAAAGGAGCAGTGCTCTGAAAGCTTCCGATGTCAAATAAACGTGTTGAACTATAATCTGGCGTCATATGATGTCTGACCTTGTCCACCCCTGTCCAACATCGGCATCTCAACATCATGCCTGATTTTGAATAGTCTCTGCATGCAGGTCATGTGAAAGTGGAAGCTTGTTTGCATGTCTGAGTAAACTATCTATAGGGAGAGGCTGAATAGGCTGGGGCTGTTTTCCCTGGAGCATCGGAGGCTGAGGGGTAACCTTAGAGTGGTTTATAAAATCATGAGAGGCATGAATAGGATAATAGACAAAGTCTTTTCCCTGGCGTGGGGGAGTTCAGACTAGAGGGCATAAGTTTAAGGTGAGAGGGGAAAGATATAATAAGGGACCTAAGGGGCAACGTTTTTCATACAGAGGGTGATGTGTGTATTGAATGAACTGCCAGAGGAACTGGTGAAGGCTGGTACAATTACAGCATTTAAAAGGCATCTTGATGGGTATATGATTAGGAGAGTCTAAAGGGACATGAGCCAAGTGCTGGCAAATGGGACTTGATTAGGTTAGGATATTTGGTTGGCATAGATGAGTTGAACCGAAGGGTCTGTTTCTGTGCTGTCCACCTCTATGACTCTATCCAAATCTTACAAGCATACAATCAGGAAGGAAAACTTCTGTATGGATAGTTCTCATAAAAGGCATGTTTCAGCAGCTCAATTTGGCTATAACATTGCTGAAGAATTAGAGAATGGTATTTCTGAGAACACTTATCTCTGTTTGCAGTAGCATGATTCCAGTGGTGATCATTTCACACATTTCATTTTGTACATGCACTAATGTTAGCACCAATGTCTCTGTGCTCATTCAACCCATGGACCAGGGTGCAATATAAACTTTTAAGCTTATTGTTTAAGATGAACATTCAGAAGGTTGATTGCAGCTGCTGATGGGGATAATGAGGGCATTGTTATTCAGGTTTGGAAGAGCTTTACCATCGAGAATGCTATTGAGATTACTTTGGAGCCTGGGGTGATGTCAGTAAGGACTGCAGATGCTGGAAACCAGATTCTAGATTAGTGGTGCTGGAAGAGCACAGCAGTTCAGGCAGCATCCAAAGTGCAGCGAAATCGATGTTTCGGTCAAAAGCCTTCTGCTTTCATGCAGTTTGGCAGCAACTTCTCCCGGACTTTTTCTCAAGACTGTAAAGGATGTGAACCGCCAGAGGAGCTCCCAAAAGTCAAAGAGCATTGTGTTGGCCTTGCAAAGCAGGTTGGCTTTAAAGAAGGTCAAAAGGGTAACTAGGGAGAGAATAGGGCCCCTCAAAGATCAGCAAGGCGGCCTTTGTGTGGTGCTGCAGGAGATGAGGGAGATACTAAATGAGTATTTTACATCAGTGTTTACTGTGGAGGACATGGAAGATATAGAATGTGGGGAAATAGATGGTGACATCTTGAAAAATGTCTGTATTAGAGAGGCGGAAGTACTGGATGTCTTGAAATATATAAAAGTGGAAAACCCCAGGACCTGATCAGGTGTACACTTGAACTCTGTGGGAAGCTAGGGAAGTGATTGCTGGGCCCCTTACTGAGATATTTGTATCATCGATAGTCACAGGTGAGATGCTGGAAGACTGGAGGTTGGCGAACATGGTGCCACTATTGAAGAAAGGTGGTAATTACGAGCCAGGGAACTATAGACCAGTGAGTCTGATGTTGGTGGTGGGCAAGTTGTTGAAGGGAATCCTGAGGGACAGGATGTACATGTATTTGGTAGGCAAGGACTGATTAGGGATAGTCAACATGGCTTTGTGCATGTCTCACAAACTTGATTGAGTTTTTTGAAGAAGTAACAAAGAGGATTGATGAGGGCAGAGTGGTAGATGTGATCTATATGAACTTCAGTAAGGTGTTCGACAAGGTTCCTCATGGGAGACTGGTTAGCAAGGTAAGATCTCATAGGATACAGAGAGAACTAGCCATTAGGATACAGAACTGGCTCAAAGGTAGAAAACAGAGGGTGGTGGTGGAGGGTTGTTTTTCAGACTGGAGGCCTGTGACCAGTGAAGTGCCACAAGGATCAGTGCTGGGCCCTCTACTTTTTGTCATTTATATAAATGATTTGGATGTGAGCATAAGAGGTATAGTTAGTAAGTTTTCAGATGACACCAAAATTGGAGGTGAAGTGGACAGTGAAGAAGGTTACCTCAGATTACAATGGGATCTTGATCAGATGGGCCAATGGGCTGAGGAGTGGCGAATGGACTTTAAATTAGATAAATGCGAGGTGCTGTATTTTGGGAAAGCAAATCTTAGCAGGACTTGTACACTTAATGGTAAGGTCCTAGGCAGTGTTACTGAACAAAGAGACCTTGGAGTGCAGGTTCATAGCTCCTTGAAAGTAGAGTCGCAAGTAGATAGTATAGTGAAGAAGGCATTTGGTATGCTTTCCTTTATTGGTCAGAATATTGAGTATAGGTATTGGGAGGTCATGTTGCACTCCACAGGACATTGTTTAGACCACTATTGGAATATTGCATTCAATTCTGGTCTCCTTCCTATCGGAAAGATGTTGTGAAACTTGAAAGGATTCAGAAAAGATTTACAAGGATGTTGCCAGGGTTGGAGGATTTGAGCTATAGGGAGAAGTTGACCAGGCAGGGGCTGTTTTCCCTGGAGTGTCGGAGGCTATAAAGGTTTATAAAATCATGAGGGACATGAATGGGATAAATAGACAAAGTATTTTCCTTGGGGTGGGGGAGTCCAGAATTAGAAGGCATAGGTTTAGGGTGAGAGGAGAAAAATATAAAAGAGACCTAAGGAGTAACCTTTTCACACAGAGGGTGGTACGTGTATGGAATGAGCTGCCAGAGGAAGTGGTGGAGGCTAGTACAATTGCAACATTTAAAAGGCATCTGGATGTGTTTATGAATAGGAAGGGTTTGGAGGGATATGGGCCGGGTGCTGGCAGGTGGGACTAGATTAGGTTGGGATATCTGGTTGGCATGGACGAGTTGGTCCGAAGGTTCTGTTTCCGTGTTGTACATCTCTATGACTCTAAGTGGAAAGTGAGGATATTGAAGACCTGCTTGAGTCCCACTGTGAAGACCATTCCACAGCTGATCTACAACAGCTTGTTGCTCAGGGGGAAGTGGAAGCTGGTGATGAAAAAGATGAAGTCCAGGATGCAGCACCATGAGAGCTTTCCACTTCTCTTCTCCTGAGGGAAATTGAGACGCAGTTGCAACCCTTAGAGGACAATGATTACAACGCAGAATGCATTAGGGTAGCAGTTCGTTCAGTACAATATCATCTGGCACCTTGAGAACAGCTTCTTCAAGACAGAAGGAAAAGGGCAAAGCAACAAAAACTGGATGTCTTTTTTAAACCAACCTCCAAGAAACAGTCAGAAGACAATCAACCACAGCCAATCACTTCAACCACAACTGTACCTGAAGGTGGTGATGATGATGACCCTCTGTCCTTGCATTAACAATATTTTTTCAATGCAAATGTGTTAAATTTACTTTTGTTTCATTAATAAATATGAGTGAAACCTTCATTCAGACCGTGCTATACTATGTGTTAGGTTTTTGAGTGATTTTTGAGCAATAGTGAGTCATATGTTTTTGCTAGTCTGCCCCATTATTTCTATGATCTGGAGATGTCGGTGTTGGACTGGGGTGCACAAAGTTAAAAATCACACAACACCAAGTTATAGTCCAACAGGTTTAATTGGAAGCACGCTAGCTTTTGGAGCGACGCTCCTTCATCAGGTGATAGTGGAGGGCTCGATCGTAACACAAGAATTTATAGCAAAAATTTACAGTGTGATGTAACTGAAATTATACATTGAAAAATTGATTGCCTGTTATGCCTTTCATCTGTTAGAATACAGTGATAGTTTCACTTCTTTCATGTGTAAATCACAAAACCTTTTTTTTAAAAGTTGCACTCTCGGGTTAGCTGTTAACAATGGTGATAGCTAGACAATATGTTGAAGGTGTTGGCCCCCTGTGTTCTCTGGCTATACCATGATGTTTAGATTGATTCTAATCTAAAAAGTGAGATAACAGAGTTTTACATAAATTCATACAGTTTTTGAGCTCAGAGTTCTACATGAATGCATGCAGTTTTTGAGCAAAGTACAATGTAACTCTGCAAGTACAAATTCACCCCACAAAGTATATGTGTGCATGTGGATCTTTGTCTGTCTGTGTGTGTGTGTGTGTGTGTCTGTCTGTCTGGGATGGGGGTTGTGAATGTGAGAAAGTGTGTGTGTGTGTAGTGAGTGCAGAGCGTCTTAAGTCTGTGAGGGGGTGCATGTGTGAGTGTGGGTGTCTGTGTGCGGATCGGTTGTGTACCAGTGTCCATGTATATGTGAGAGTGTGTGTGTGTAGGAATATGTGTGTGTGTGTAGTGCAATGGTGATCATCTGTAATGTGACATGAACCCAAGGCGCACAGAAACCCACACACACCCTTATAGTCACACACACTCCCACACTCACACATGCACCCTCTCACAGACTTAAGACACTCTGCACTCACTACACATACACACTTTCTCACACTTACAACCCCCACCCCAGTGCAATTCCTGAACCAAGCAGTAATGCAGCAGCTCAGGGTACTCTCAATGAACCCTCCGTAGAATATAGTGAGGATGGTGGGTGGGAGGTGGTTTCCCTCAGTCTACGCATAGAGATGCTGCTGCACTTTTTTGGCTATGAAGCCGGTATTGAGGGACCAGGTGAGATTCTCCGCCAGGTGGTTCCCAGGAAATCCGGTGCTCTTCATGATCTCTACCAGGGAGCTGTCGATGTCCAACGGAGTGTGCCATCCTGAAGTCAACAACCAATTCTTTAGTTTTGTCCATGTTCAGAGACAGGTTGTTAGCTCTGCACCAGTCTGTTAGCTGCTGCACCTCCTCTCGTTGACTTGGTGTTCCTGCTAATGAGATCCACTACAGTCATATCATTAGCAAACCTGATGATGTGATTCAACCTGCGCATTGCTGTACAGTTGTGTGCCAGCAGGGTTAAATGGTCTGGGCTCAGTGTCAAGAATCAACTTGAGTCCTACAGCATGGAAACAGACCCTTCGGTCAAACCAGTCCATGCCGACCATAATCCAAAACTAAACTAGTCCCACCTGCCTGCGCTTGCCCCATATCCTTCCAAACATTTCTGATTCATGCACTGACCTAAATGTTGATTAAATGTTATAACTGTGCCCTCTTTCTTAGCAAGTTCAATCCAGATAGGAACCACTCTCCATGTAAAAACATTGCACCATATCTTTCTTAAATCTTTCTCCTCTCACCTTAAAAATATGCCCCCTTTGTCTTGAAATCCAGACACCTGCCATTCATCTTATCTATAGTCTTCTTCATTTTATAAACCTTTAAGGTCACCACTCAACCTCCTACGCTCCAGTGAAAAAAAAATCCCAGCCTTTTCAGCCTCTCTCTATAACTCAAGCTCTATATTCCCAGCATCATCCTGGGGTAAATCTCTTCTGAACCCTCTCCAGCTTAACAACAATATCCTTCCATAAGGAGGTCACCAGAACTGGACACAGTACTCCAGAAGAGACGCCACCAGTCTCCTGTGATGGTGTTGGAGATAAGTCCAGCTTTTCAATCAGGTGATGTGGAATGATAATGTTAAGTGCAGAGCTGAAGTCTATGAACAGTAATGTGACGTAGGTGTCCATCTTCTCCAGATGGGTAAGGGCCAGATGGAGGAGGTGAGTGGTTGGGAATGATATGGGTTCAATGAGGGGAGCAGCAGCGTCTTAATATGCCTCATCACGAGCCTCACGAAATACTTCATGGTGATGAGTGTCAGCACAACGGGGCAGTGGTCATTGAGACTGAACGCTGAAGACCTCTTTAGCATAGGGACAATGGTAACAGCCTCAAAGCACATTGGAATTATGGCGCAGCTCAGGGAGATGTTGAACATGTCCTTGAGAACATCTGCCAGTATGTCAGAGCATTCTCTGAGCACTTTGCCAGGGATGTTATCTAGTCCAGCAGCCTTTTGTGGGTTGACTCTGCATAGGTTTTTCCTCACATCAGCACTGGTAAGACACAGCACCCAGTCATAGGGGGGTCGACTTCCTCGCTGCCACATCATTGTGTGCCTCAAACTGTGCATAGATGTTGTTCAACTCATCCAGGAGGAAGACATCACCAGCACAAGCAGGCGATGCTGTTCTGTGGTTGGTGAGGCCTGGATGCCCTTCCACATGCTCCTCGTATCGCTTCTGTCCTGCGCATTCTCTATCCGTGGGCATGCTTTGACTCTCTGATGGCCCGGGTCAGGTTGGCCCTCGCTGTTTTAGGACCGCCTTGTCATCTGCTCTTAAGGCGGAATCACAGGTCCTCAGCAACGCACACATCTTTGCTGTCATCCACGGCTTCTGCTTGGGGCAAGAAGTGATGGTCTTGGACACACTGACATTGTCAATACACTTACTAATGTAGCAAATCACCGACACCATGTACTCTAAGTTGATGGAATCACCATCGGTTGCTGCTTCCCTCAACATACCCTAGTCAGTGCACTCAAAACAGGCTTGAAGAGCAGAAACGGCTCCTGCTGGCTAGGTTTTCACCTGTTCGGAGCTGATTTGACATGTCTGATGAGTGGTCTGTATGCTGGGATTAGCACAACAGAGATGTGGTCTGAAGAGCTGAGATGGGGCCAGGCTCTGCCCTGAATGCATTGGGGATGTTTGCATAAACTAGATCTAGCATGATCCCCCCCTCTTGTTACAAAGTCCACATTTTGAGAGCAGTCTGGAGATTTGCATGGTTGAAATCTCCAGCAACAATAAACACTCCATCAGGGTATGCGTTCTGCAATCCGCTAATAACCCTACACAGTTCACAGAGTGCCTCCTTAGCATTAGCACTGGGAGGAATATACACCCCGATTATAAGAACAATGAATTCCTGTGGCAAATAAAATTGCCTGCATCTAACAGTCACAAACTCCACCAGTGATAAGCATAACTGGAGACTAGCATGGAGTCATTGCACCATTTCGTGTTGATGTAGACACACAGACCCCCCACCCCGAGCCATACCCCATCCCCACAGCTATATTTCTGTCGGCACAAAACAAGGCGAGCCCATCTAGCTGGATGTCAGTGTCTGTCGCAAAGCCATGTTTCCACAAAAACAAGGACACAGCAGTCTCTGAACTCATGCTGAGAAGTTTGCAGATGACACCAAAATTGGTGATATTTTCGATGGGGAAGAATCTCCCAAAGATTACAAAGGGACCGTGATCAATTAGGCCAATTAGCTGAGGAGTGACAGATGGAGTTTAATCTAGATAAATGCGAGGTATTGCATTTTGGCAAAAGAAAACAAGAAGATTTATACAGTTAATGTTAGAGCCCTAGGTAGAGCTGTTGAACAGTGACTCCTGGGATTCAGGTAAGCAGTTTATGAAAGTTGCATCACAGACAGAGAAGGTAGTTAAGAAGGCATTTAGCTTGCTCAGAACATTGAGTATAGGAGTTAGGATATCATATTGTGGTTGTACATTAGTGAGGCCACGTTTGGAGTACTGTACAGAGTTCTGATCACCCTGCTATAGGAAGGATATTAGTAAAATGGCGAGGGTTCAGAGAAGATTTACAAGGATGTTGCAGGGACTAGAAAGTTTGAGTTATAAGCAGAAGTTGGATAGGCTGAGACTTTTTTCACTGGAGTGTATAGGTTGAGGTGCAATCCCGTAGAGGTTTATAAAATCATGAGGGGCATAGATTAGGTGAATAGAAATGGTCTTTTCCCTAAGACTAGAGTGTATATTTTTAAGTGGAAAGGAGAAAGATTTAAAAGGAACCCGAGGGGCAACATTTTCACTCAGAGGGTGGTTTATACATGGAATGAACTACCAACAGAAGTGGTAGATGCAGGAAGTTACAATATTTAAATGACATTTGGATAGGTAAATGAATAGGAAAGGTTTAGAAGGATATGGGCCAAACGCAGGCGAATGAGACTAGGTTGAAACTTGATTGGCTTGGAGAGTTGTACCAAAGGATCTTTTTCCACTTGACTGGATGAGTATCAGGTCAAACAACAACCAAGACATTTGACACCATCCAAAGCAAAGCAGCCTGATTAATATGTGCTCTATCAACCACCTTAAACAGCATAGCCTCCACCAATGATTAACAGTGATGCTACATGTTCAGGGAGACAATCTCCATATTAGGAATTTTGTCTTGTGCCTGAACTTTGAGTAGTCACTGCTTGATCTTGTGCAAGTGGAAGTTTGTTTGCATGCCAAATAAAATGGTATATGTCTTACTACCATACAAGTTGGACAGTGAGTGTTATTTACAACATGCACGACAGAAAGTTGTCGATTAAGGCTCTCTTGACAAGGCATCTTTCAAACTCAAGTTAACAACATGAGCAGCAGACACATGGAAACAGGACCGCTTGCAGGTATTCTGCCAAAACATTTACCATCTTGACTCTGAAATAAATCACCATTCCTAACCATTGTGGCTGGGCCAAAATCTTGGAACTCCCTCAAAAGTGTTGTTGGTACACCCAACACTGTAGTAATTCAAGAGATGGTCCACTATTATCCTCTTTAAAGCAATTAAATATTGACCATCTGCAGCTTAACACTTATAATTATGATATGCCAGTGACACTCACAGTGCATGAACAAATTTAAAACACCTTACCTGGGGAGCTGCCACAAAAACTTCTGGTATTTTACTCTCCCAACAGATAGGAGTCACACTGTGGCAGCAATCAGAATTTAGCTGCTGACATCAAATGTAAGTTTGAAACAAAGTTAGAGTCTGGCATACCTCTAGAACCATATCCTAAGAATAGGCAGCAACATGAAGTAAAAATCAAGGTAGAACACTGAATTTTTCTAACGCTGATCAACAGCTTTGAAATGTTTCAGGACTCTGAAAAGGACAACATGAATAACATTGCGGTCATAGGTGCAAGTGTCTCATATCTGAAATTCTTTACTTCAATACTAGAAAGGAGCTCGGAATGTCCTTTTACTTTCTGAGATTACAAGGCTTATTATATCAAGCCTTTGTGTGAATGGGGCCATCACTGAAACCTCTCAATTACACAACTAGAAACTATATTTGCCTGCCAAATACAAAAGAAAACTGTTGGCTGAATCTGAGGGATGCAATGTAACCACTTCATAGTAAGTCAGTATTCAGGAAAATTACAGGAAAGCTGGAAAGAAATTTTTTAAAACAGCAAATGACAGCTAAAAGACTAAAAGCCTAGATACAAAACCTATGTTACAATTGTCATTCATGCCCCTGGGTTTAGCATGAAACAAATCTTTCTGGATTTACTTTTCCTCACCACCTTCCAGATACTGGCAAAGCCGATCAGACAGCAATTTAGGAGTTCAGATAAAACTAATGTTTCAGGGTATTAACTTATCGGTATTGCTGGGTTGAGATCAGGGCTAAGGTAACACAATAGAGAGGTTATTAGTAATTATCCAAAGGGGAGAATTAATGATCTTGAGATGGGTGCTCCAATCTTAACGTGGCAGTTGGGGAATTTATATTTATATAATTAATGAATATCTGGAAAGAGAGCTAGTGTCTGTAATGGTGACCATGGATTATTGTAAAAATTCATCTTTTTTTAAATTCATGTCATCTAAAAGAGGAAGTTTGCTGTCTTTATCCAGTCTGGCTCAAATGTGACTATTAGACCTAAAACAATGTTTTGAACTGCTCTCTGACGTTGCCTTGCAAGTTGTATTCAAGAAGGTCGTTCTTCATTAACCTCAAGGGAAATTGAGGTTATAGACCACATTAACCAACAAGGTCCTGACTCACTAGTTGAAACTCCTAAACAAATCGTCACAAGAAAAAAAAGAGAAAGGGAGAAAAAACCCTGTGGCTTGAGGACACTAAAGTTTCTGTTGTAGAGTCTTGCCTTCAATGATCTCTGGCTATAGTCACTTGCTAATAATTAACTATCAAAGTGTAACCAAGGTGTGTCAATGGTATTCCATTAAAATTTTAACTAGATAGATACTTTTGTCTTTTATGCTCTACTCCTTCAATCCCTCCAAAGGCAAACACTTGACAAGGGCCAGATATGAATGGCTAAATTCCTTTATTTCACAATACATTAGCATACTGAGCAACTCTGATTATAGTCTACACCATGTTAACATACTGAACCTTTTCCAGGTCAATTCTAGTTTTGTTCCAAAATCTGACTGCTTTTTTAAAAAAAAAATCACTCATAGCTACATTAGAATCCAAGATATTGCAAACAATGGAGAATGTGTGTGTGTAGGAGGAGGATGGAGATGTGATTGCTGGAGGAGGCTAAGAGCATATTATTTGCAGCCTTTGAGGAAAACAATGAACACTCATTAATATATTAACTACTGTTCCTCAGTATGTTTTACCCTTAAATCATGCTTCAAAATATTTGAGAGATAACTGTTGCTTTCAAAATCTCAATGAAAAAATTTTCAAAACACAAATTGTCCCATTCAAAAATCACCTGCATTGGTACTAACTCCCACTGCTCCACAACACATAATTCAAAGTTAAAATTTACAAGCTCTTTTATGGCCTTGCATACTTGTGAAACTTCCCGAGATCCTAAAGGATGAATAAAGCTTAATGTTAGCCAAACTTTATTTGGGTATATTTGAAGGTGTGACAGTACCTGGCGGTTCTCCAGTATTGTGTGCAAGATGCTATTTAGTTACAATGGACATAAAAAAGATTAGCCACTCCAAAAGTTATGACGCCTTGACTAACATGATTCACAATAGTAGCCCATCTTGGTCATATAATCGCTTGGGAGAAACATAAATAGGTAACAATCCAAGAGAGGTGCGGGATAGGGTTGTGGTGGGTGAGGGAAATGTACAAAACTGCTCACTGACTCAACTAAACAATGAAAACAGAAGACTGCAGTGACTATGATTTATATTACTGAGCATTGTATTTATTTTTCAGTGTGATCTCCACCTATCTAGGAACCGAAACTAATCAGCTCTTTTATTTGACTTTGGGATGAATCACTGACTCCATGAACCTGCAAATTGTTTCCTACATCTGTTGCATTCTGAGAGAAAAAATATTTTTTGATCTAATTGTTATCATGTGTAAGTTGTACACATAATACAGAATTGTCCTAGTTCCTGAATGATGTGGGTAATGGCAAGAAAGTTGGAAGAATCACATAAGGTCAGCAGTGAGGTTCTGACTGCCACAGAGAGTGAGACATCCCATTTCCAACCAAGTGTTGAGTGGCAAGATGACATTCTTACTAGTTAAGTAGCAACCACTAGAATCACATCTTAGCCCGGCCAGGTAGAGATAACAGATTTCCTTCTCCAAAAGGCATCAGTTTAACATTTATTTTTAAGCAATGATTATAGTTTCATGACACCATTACTGAGACTATTTTAGTATTACAGATTTTATTAATTGAATTTAAACTCAACCAACTGCTACGGTGAAATTTGAATCTCTATCCCTAGAACATTAATCTGAGCCTTCTACCTATTGTGTACTAGCCCAGTGTCACTTCCACTAACACGTTTTAAGCCAGTTATCATTATTGCAAATCTACTCTTGACCTTCTCCAAAGCCTTTTATCTACAATCTGAAGGGACCAAACTGGCCATAGATTCATAATTGAAGCCTAATCAACATATTATGCAAAATTATAAATGGAATCTCCCCAAGTCCTCAACAACACAGACAATGAGAAATTGGGAGAATTACATGAGATGTTGAGAAAGGCCTT
Organism: Hemiscyllium ocellatum; assembly: GCF_020745735.1. Lineage (NCBI taxonomy): Eukaryota > Metazoa > Chordata > Chondrichthyes > Orectolobiformes > Hemiscylliidae > Hemiscyllium > Hemiscyllium ocellatum. The sequence continues at coordinate 724,096 of NC_083450.1, forward strand.
AACTGACATTGGGAGCAACAAATTGCGTTTTCCAACTAAGTTCCAGATATCAAGAAGCGATCCTTGTTGGCGACAGGGATTATCACCCTCATTATTACTAATCTCTTTTCATTCATATGTACTGCCTATTCTAGCACTATATCTCTAAGACTCTATGCCAAGAATTCCTGTGGGTAGTGGCGAATCCAGCTTGCCACTTGCTCCTCTGGGCCTTCATTTTGGACACCTAGCACTACAAGCAGAGTCCTTGCAGTCGCAAGCATCTCATTTCCACATATGCAGGTATCCAACACATCCATTTTTATTCATCTCTGGTCCACTTGCAGTATGCTTCTGTACTTTATTGAAGCACTTTATAATGCACCAGCATCTCTCATTGAAATGCTGCTGCAAGAACACTTATGCATGCTGGGACAGGAAGGATCAGACTGCATCTCTGGCCTTTATGGTTGCTTTATTAATGCTCACTCACTCAACAACTACGTAAATACTCACAGCACTCCTGCCTTGCTTTTCATCATCTTTTAGCTCTTTGCCACCCAGCCAGAAAAAACAGGCACAAGTTTGTCTTTACTTGCCTTTTAGCACAGAATCAAAGCCAAGAAGCTTGTCATATTTGTCAGCTGTCATCAGTAGAGGGAGTGTACATGCTTAGCCCCATGCAATGTCAATCCCAAATGTGCCAACAATGTTTGTGCTCAAAAGATGGCATTTGCTTGAAGCACATGCAATGTCTCAAAGCCTAAAGGGACTAATCCTCAGTCAAGTCAAAGGAGGCATCCTTCAGTAATTCAAGGGCAGTCTCTGATATTAATACTGGACTTGGGTATGGTAATTCAGTCACTTGGGGCAGTCAGGGTGAGCACTCTTTCCTCACGGGGGTGAGATGACACAAGTTGGGAACCTCATGACCCAACTTGGCTCCTCCTGTTCAATTTTGGGCTGAATTATACTGATTTGAGAGAAAGGGTGAGTTATGTTGAATATTGGATATGTCCCAAAAATCAGTTCTAACTGATGTTATGGACCAGACCAAACTACCACAAAATATATTAAGGAGATAACTCATATCTTAACTTTTATCTTATTTAAAGGCAAGTGTAAGGCACTGTATTCCAGATGTGTTTCGATTGGTCAAACTACTAGGCTTTAAGCAAAATACACATTATTCTTACACCACAGATAGAATACAAAGAAAAATAAACTTTAACTCTCTCAAAATGCTTAAAATAATATCATTTAACTACTACTCATCAGTTGCTCCAAAATAGCAGCATCCCATAAACACACCCTTGGCAAAGCCAATTCAGTAAAACAGACTAAGTTTATACATTTTATTCTAAAGAAGGGTCTCTGGACTCAAAATATTGACTCTGCTTTCTCTTCATAGATGCTGTCAAACCTGCTGACGTTCTGCAGCAATTTCTGTTTTAGTTTTAGATTTCCAGCATCCACAACTCTTTGTTTATTTTAAGTTTATACATTCATGCTTTCATGCATTAAGAGGCAAATTAATGCTGGTCCACACAAGATCTGAGAGCCAGTCATTTTCTGTGGATTCACTCTTAGGAAAGCTGCTGGCAATGTCAGTGGGAACAGGTTTGTCCAAATCTGATGGTATAGATGACATTGTTTCACTGACCTTTTGTTCAAAGCAAGCATAAATGCAGTGAGTTTGTCGGGTAGGAATGCACTTTTGCCGACAATTCTGTTCTACTTTGCCTTAAAGCCCATTACATTGTGTAAGCCTTGCCACGGACGATGGATGTCCATGTGGTTGGTCTGGGTTGGTCACTGGACTCAAAACATTAACTTTGATTGGTTTCCACAAATTTTGCTAGACTTGCTGAGATTTTCCAGCAATTTCTATCTTTATTATCAAACAAAACTTACCTCTGATCACACCTGAAAACTTTAGGGTAGAAAACCAAACTTTTAGTCAAAAATGTACATTTTAAAAAGAGCCGCTTAAAAAAGGAGAAATACACTTCTTTCAAAAAGGCAATTGTGGAGTTAAGGGTCCAGACATTTGAAGACATAGTGCATTCCATTAGCTGAGTGTTTAAAATAGGGGATGCTGAGGGCCCTCTTGTGGTGCAGTTGGAGTGTCCCTATCCCTGGACTGAGACACCTCGGTTCAAGTTCCACCGGTACCATAGCATTTCTGAACAGATTAATTAGGGAAAATAAAACCAAGTTAAAATTTGGGGATTCTGAAAAAGCCACAGCTGGAATAATCAGAGATGTCGGATGACAGAAATATGGTTTGCAAGACTGTGGAGGGACTTGAATAAAAGGGTGCGAAGTTTAAAATGGAGTCATTGCTCAACCAATTTCATATGCAATGTGCACGTGTTGTTTGATTATTGTGACTGTTTTACTTCCTTGGTTACCAAATATTTATAATATGAATACACACTTGTATTGTGTATGGGAACACAAGGCATTATTTACTAATCAGAATTACAACATATGCTCAGAATAGTGACACTTGAGCCACACCTATGGCTAGTTATTAACTTCTATGGAACAAAAACGCTGTACTAATTTAAAATAAATCTTTATCCTAGAAAGTGGAAAGAAAGTTGAATCATACACCACCTCAATTGATCCTCAAAACATTCTAACATAACAATACTCATTCTCAAATCTATCACATGTGTGTTAACTTCTAATTAGAAACTGAAAATGTAAAAAACTTAGTTCAGATAAAATGTACATTTATGCTGCATAGCCAAAAGTTCAAATTATGTAAAAACTCTTATGACAAATGTGCAGAAGTATTTTCTTCTACCAGTCTAGCTTGGATGCAAACCTAGGTCAAAATCATGTGATGTTAACCCAATGTCTTGATATCCCAAATATAGTTTGCTTTCTCACAAATCTCTAAATTCACTAGTTTTCCTTTTCTGAATTTTAGCAATGTTTTCCTCAAGTTCCTTTCTTTCCAGAAAGGTCTCTGGTGGGAAGATGGGACAGTCAATATGAGTGTTAACATGGCATTAGCAAGAAGGCCTTTCAACTTTAATAGCCACACCCAATGTTGTCTACCTCATTCCAATGTTCATTTCCAGGAGGCTTCATTGAGTTGTACTAAAAGAGAAACACACACTATTTTCCCACCCAACTCCGCAATTTGAGGTTAAAAATCACAACACCAGGTTATAGTCCAAAGTATATTAAGCCAGAACTTTCATAAGTTAATTGGATACAGATATTCAACTATATTATATTAGGAAGCTCGAGCTTTCAGAGGGCTGCTCCTTCATCAGGTGGTCGTGGAGTACACAACTGTAAGACACAGAATTTATAGCAAAAGTTTATAATGTGATACAACTGAAATTATGGATGTAGGTTTGCTCGCTGAGCTGGAAGGTCCATTTCCAGACGTTTCGTTACCCTACTAGGTAACATCTTCAGTGGTCCACAGGCGAAGCAATGCTGAATATTCCTGCTTTCTATTTATATGTTTAGGTTTCTTTGGGTTGGTGATGTTATTTCCTGCGGTTAAGTTGCTTGCTGTTCCTTTTCTCAGGGGGTGGTAGATGGGGTCTAACTCGATGTGTTTGTTGATAGAGTTCCGGTTTGACTCCTCAGATGCCTTAGCATCATGGTAGCCCACAAACTCACCAACATACTAAAACAGCAGCTAATGAACTTGAAAGACCCTATACAGACAATGAGCAAAACTAATGTCATTTACAAAATACCATGCAAGGACTGTAACAAACACTACATTGGACAAACAGGCAGAAAACTAGCCATCAGGATACATGAACACCAACTAGCCACAAAAAGACATGACCCTCCCTCGCTAGTATCCTTACATACGGATGAGGAAGGACACCACTTCGACTGGGACAACATATCCATCCTAGGACAAGCCAAACAAAGACACGCACGAGAATTCCTAAAAGCATGGCATTCCGACCAGAACTCTATCATTGAGTTAGACCCCATCTACCACCCCCGAGAAAAAGAACAGGAAGTGACTTCACCACAGGAAATAACATCACCAACCCAAAGAAACCCAAATAGAAATATAAATAGAAAGCAGGAATTTTCAACATTGCTTCGCCTGAGGCCCACTGAAAATGTTACCTAGTAGGTAACGAAATGTCTGCAAATGAACCTTCCAGCTCAGTGAGCAAACCTACTTCCAAAACCTCAATCTTAGCTAAAAATCTTCTCAACACTCGCTAACTGAAATTATATATTGAAAAAGACCTGGATTGTTTGTTAAGTCTCTCACCTTTTAGAATGACCATGTTGGTTTCAATTCTTTCTTGTAAACCATGGTTTTGGATTTACATATGAAAGAAATGAATCCAACATGGTCATTCTAAAAGATGAGAGACGTAACAAACAATCCAGGTCTTTTTCAATATATAATTTCAGTTGCATCACATTATAAACCTTTGCTATAAGTTCTGTGTCTTATGATCTTATACTCCACAACCACCTGATGAAAGAGCAGTGCTCCGAAAGCTAGTGCTTTGATTGTGTGATTTTTAACTTTGTACACCCTAATCCAACACCAAATCATAACCACAATTCAAGATACCCATGTCAATTGTAGTCTTTCCATTTAATACGAGAGAATGAACCTGTGGCTTTCTGCTACATGAATGAGAAGTACAAAATGATGCATTTATTCATTCATTGTGGCAGCAGTCTATAACCGTTATTTTTAATTTTCTGATGAGTATTTTAATAGTTGTAGCCATACCATTAAAAGTTTATTAAGCCTGAACTTTCAAAAGTTGATTGGATGCGGATATTCATATGTAAAGGGAGGCTGGGAAATAGGAAGTCTTCAAAAATAGATGACGAGAGTCCAGAAGCAGTATGTTTTGGTTAGGGTGACGGGCAAGACTTGTAGGTCGAGGGAATGCTAGAAGACTAGAGAAATTGAAATTTTGGTCAAGAAATAGAAGGAAACATTTAGACACAGGGATCAACTGAACCCCTGGAAGCACAAAAACAAAGTAAGGGTATACTTAACCTGTAGCTCCTCCTACACCCACTCCCAGTCCTGAAGGAGGGTTAGCTGCAAATGTGTTGCTGGTCAAAGCACAGCAGGTTAGGCAGCATCTCAGGAATAGAATTCTCTATTCCTGAGATGCTGCCTAACCTGCTGTGCTTTGACCAGCAACACATTTGCAGCTGTGATCTCCAGCATCTGCAGACCTCATTTTTTACCTGAAGGAGGGTTACACCTGAAATGTCAACTTCTCCATTTCCTGATGCTGCCTATGAGATAGCTCTGGCAAATAAGGTTAAGGAGAATCCAAAGGGATTCTACATTTACTTTAAGGACAAAAGGGTAACTAGGGAGAGAATAGGACCCCTTAAAGATGAGCAAGGCCAACTATGTGTGGAACTGCAGGAGATGGGGTAGACACTAAATGAGTATTGTGCATCAGTGTTTATTGTGGAGAAGAATGTGGAAGCTAAAGAACTCAGGGAAATAAATAGCGACATTTTGAAAAACATCCATATTACAGAGGAGGTGGTGCTGACATCTTAAAATGCATAAAGATGGATAAATCCCCAGTACCTGATCAGGTCTATCCGAGAACTGCCTGAGAATCTGAGCAAGTGATTGCTAGGCCCCTTGCTTAGATATTTGTATCGATAGCCATAGGTGAGGTGCCGCAAGACTTGAGGTTGGCTAGCGTGGTGCCACTATTTAAGGAAGGCAGCAAGGAAAAGCCAGGACACTATAGACCAGTGAGCCTGACTTCAGTGGTGGGCAAGTTGCTGTAGGGAATACTGAGGGACAGGATTTACATGTATTTGGAGAGGCAAGGACTGATTAGGGATAGTCAACATGGCTTTGTGCATGGGAAATTGTGTCTCACCAACTTGATTGAGTTTTTTGAAGTAGTAATGAAGAAGATTGATGAAGGCAGAGCAGTGGTTTTGATCTATATGTACTTCAGTAAGGCGATCAACAAGGTTCTGCATGGTAGACTGGTTACCAAAGTTAGATCACGTGCAATAGTGGGAGAACTAGCCATTTGGATACAGAACTGGCTCCAAGATAGGAGACAGATCATGGTGGTGGAGGGTTACTTTTGAGACTGGAAGCCTGTGACCAGCAGTGTGCCACAAGGATTGGTGCTGGGTCTGCTGCTTTTCATCATTTATATAAATGATTTGAATGTGAACACTGCAGGTGTTGGTAAGTTTGCAGATCACACCAAAATTGGTGGTGTAACAGACAGCCTAAAAGGTAACCTCAAAGTACAACAGGACCTTGATCGGATGCGCTGGTGGCCCAGGTGTGGCAGATAGATTTTGATATATGTGATATATGTGAAGTGCTGCATTTTGGAAAGGCAACTCAGGCAACATTTAACGGTAAGGTCCTGGAGAGTGTTGCTGACTAAAAGAGACCTTGGAGTACAGGTTCATATTTCCTTGAAAGTGGAATTGCAAGTAGACAAGTTAGTGAACAAGGCGTTTAGCATAATTGCTTTTATTGGTTAGTGCACTGAGTATAGCAGATGGCAGCAAAAACAGATATTGCTGGAAAAGTTCAACTGGTCTGGCAGCTTCCATGAAGAGAAATCGGAGTTAATGTTTTGGGTCTGGTGACTCTTCCTCAGAACTCTAAGAAAGGGTGACCAGAGCTGAAACATTAACTCTGATTTCTCTTCACTAGTGCTACCAGATTTGCTGAGCTTGTCCAGAAATTTCAATTTTTGTTTTTTTTCTGATTTACAACATTCATAGTTCTTTCAGTTTTCATATAGGAGTTTGAAGGTCATGTTATGGTTGTACAGGATGTTGATTAGGTCATTTTTGGAATACTGCATTCAATTCTGGTCTCCCTGCTATAGGAAGGATGTTCTAAAACCTGAAAGGATTCAGAAACTATTTACAAGAATGTTGCAAGCATTGGAGGGTTTGAGCTGTAGGGAGAGACTGAATGGGCTGGGGCTATTTTCCAGGCAAAAGTGAGACTGCAGATGCTGGAGATCAAAGTCTAGATTAGAGTGGTGCTGGAAAAGCACAGCAGGTCAGGCAGCATTCGAGCAGCAGTAAAATCGACGTTTTGGGCAGAGGTTTTTGCCACTAATCTAGACTCTGGAGCTATTTTATAAAATCATGAGGGGCATCAATAAGGTAAATAGACAAAGTCTTTTCCCAAGGATGGAGTTAGTCCAAAACTTGAAGGCATAGGTTGAAGGTGAAAGATTTAAAAGGGACCTAAGGGGTAACTTTTTCACACAGAGGATGGTGCATGTATGGAATGCGCTGCCGAAGGAAGAGGTGGAGACTGGTACAATTGCAACATCTAAAAGGCATCTGGATGGGTATTATGAAGGGTTTAGATGGATAAGGGCCAAATGCTGGCAAATGGGACTATGTTAATTTAGGATCGCTGATTGGCATGGACAAGTTGGATTGAAGGGTCTTAGTACAGCTCTATGTCTCTATGATTACCAATGATACTAAAATGTCAGTCAGAAAGGTTAGGCCTATCCGCGTATTATTCAGTATAGGAACAACAGTCAGCCATTCAGATCCCCCTCAACAATTCATATAATTAGAAGATGGCTCATCTGCACCTGAAATCAACTTTTGCTCTGTGCCTTCTGATATATTTACCTTTCAAAACATCTGGCTCTTATCTTAGAATTATGTCACCTCATACTTAATTCTTCCACACCAGATCAACTCTTCCAAATTGTTTAAAGTTTTAAGTACCTCTATCAGATATCTTTGATATCCGAGGGAATACAAGCCCAGGCAACCATGCCTCCTAACTTAACATCACCTGCAAACCTGAATGTTGTTTCGCAAATCAAGTGATAAATATGGTGCAAAGCAGATGCCTCAAAAGAGATCCTGGAGGAACTGCATTCCATCAATGTCTGTTTAAGCCATTTTTTTTAACCTCCTTACCAGTTTTCAACTGGTCAATTCCACTTTTGCTAATAATTTCTCACATGAAAACTTTGTCACATGAGTCGAGTCATACAGCATGGAAACTGACCCTTCGGTTGAACCAGTCCATACCGACCTAAACTAAACTAAATCCCAAACTGAACTAGTCTCACCTGCCTGCGCTTGCCCTATTTCATTCCAAACATTTCTGATTCATGTACTTATCTGAATGTTGACTAAACGTTGTAACTGTGCCTTCATCCTCAAGAAATTCATTTCATACAGGAACCACTCTCCATAAAAAAAATTGCTCCCATTGGTTTCTTAAATCTCACCTTAAAAATATGCCCCTTTGTCTTGAAATTCAGACATCAGCCATTCATTTTATCAATAGTTTTCTTGATTTTTATAAACCTTTTTATCAACCTCCTATTCTCCAGTGAAAAAAAGTCCCAGCCTATTCAGCCTCTCTCTATAACTCAAACTCTATATTCCCAGCATCATCCTGGTAAATCTCTTCTGAACCCTCTCCAGCTTAATAACAATATCCTTCCATAACAAAGGGACCAGAACTGGACACAGTACTCCAGAAGGGATCCCACCAATCTCCTGTACAACGACAACATCAAGGGATCAAAGGGTATGAGAAAGCAGGAACAGGTTACTGAATTGGATGATCAGCCAGGTTCATATTTTGAATAAAGGAATGACTTTTTTGGCACATGCATCTAGGAAGAAACATTATTAAATGCTTTCTGGGAGTTAACTCATTTATGCAACTTACTCATGATCTTGTCAATATATGCATCTACATTTGCATAATTAGCATAAATTTATTTAAGTACTTACATCAGTCTACCCCACAACAGATTCTGATAGGTCCCCCAAAATTGGTGGCATGACAATAGAGCTTAATCTTGTGTCCATCACTATGAAATACAAAATTGATGACACAAGTAACCTGTGAATCAGATCTAATGACTATGATCCATATGAATAGGGCAAATGATTTGCCACCATAACTCAGAAATATGTACATTTACCAAATGGAAATCAATTTAGTAAACCAAGCAATTTTCCAGATAAACCTTGGCAGTGAAAATGATTAGTTTGAGCAATAGCAGATTGGTTGCTCCAAAAAAAGAAGTACTGTGGACGGACATAACGAAAGAAAACTCACATTGGCAGAGCAAGCCGATCAAGATGCTGAGCCTTCTTTGGCATCAAGCAGAAGTTAAAAATGTGTTGCTGGAAAATTGCAGCAGGTCAGGCAGCATCAAAGGAACAGGAGAATCGACGTTTCAGGCATAAGCCCTTCTTCAGGAATGAGGAAGGTGTGCCAAGCAGGCTAAGATAAAAGGTAGGGAGGAGGGACTTGGGGGAGGGGTGTTGGGAATACGATAGGTGGAAGGAGATTAAGGTGAGGGTGATAGGCCGGAGAGGGGGTGGGGGCGGAGGCGGAGAGGTTGGGAAGAAGATTGCAGGTCAAGAAGACAGTGCTGAGTCCGAAGGTTGGGTCTGATATAAGGTGGGGGGAGGGGAAAATGAGAAAGCTGGAGAAATCTGCATTCATCCCTTGTGGTTGGAGGGTTCCCAGGTGGAAGATGAGGCGCTCTTCCTCCAGGCGTCATGTTGCCATGGTCTGGCGATGGAGGAGGCCATGGACCTGCATGTCGTTGGCGGAGTGGGAGGTGGAGTTAAAGTGTTCAGCCACGGGGCGGTTGGGTTGGTTGGTCCGGGTGTCCCAGAGATGTTCTCTGAAAAGTTCCGCAAGTAGGCAGCCTGTCTCCCCAATATAGAGGAGACCACATCAGGTGCAGTAAATGATGTGTGTGGCGGTGCAGGTGAATTTCTGACAGATATGGAAGGATCCCTTGGGGCCTTGGAGGGAAGTAAGGGGGGAGGTGTGGGCGCAAGTTTTGCATTTTTTGCGGTTGCAGAGGAAGATGCCGGGAGTGGAGGTTGGGTTGGTGGGGTGTGTGGATCTGACAAGGGAGTCACGGAGGGAGTGGTCTTTCCGGAACGCTGATAGGGGTGGGGAGGGAAATATATCCTTGGTGGTGGGAACTGTTTGGAGGTGGCGGAAATGACGAAGGATGATACGATGTATCTGGAGGTTGGTGGGGTGGTAGGTGAGGACCAGTGGGGTTCTGTCCTGGTGGCGATTGGAGGGGCGGGGTTCAAGGGCGGAGGAGCGGAAAGTGGAAGAGATGCAGTGGAGAGCATCATCAACCACGTCTGAGGGGAAATTGCGGTCTTTGAAGAAGAAGGCACCTGGGTTGTTTGATATTGGAACTGGTCCTCCTGGGAGCAGATGCAGCGAAGGCGAAGGAATTGGGAACATGGGATGACATGATTACAGGGGACAGGGTGGGAGGAGGTGTAATCTAGGTAGCTGTGGGAGTCAGTCAGTTTATAGTAAACGTCCGTGTTGAGTTGGTCGTCTGAGATAGAAATGGAGAGGTCTAGGAAGGGGAGGGAGGAGTCCGAGATGGTCCAGGTAAATTTGAGGTCGGGGTGGAAGGTGTTAGTAAAGTGGATGAACTGTTCAACCTTCTCGTGGGAGCACGAGGTAGCACCGAGTCATCGATGTAGCGGAGGAAAAGGTGAGGGGGATGGTGCCAGTGTAGCTGGCAGTCAGTACTATAAACCGACTGACTCCCACAGCTACCTAGATACACCTGATTCTCCTGTTCCTTTGATGCTGCCTGACCTGCTGCGCTTTTCCAGCAACACATTTTTAAGCTCTGATCTCCAGCACCTGCAGTCCTCAATTTCTCCTAATCAAGCAGAAGTTATCAACTTATCAATTTCGTACTGATTCAGCTGCCACCTGCTGGAAAGTAGAATATTTGTTGGTTACTTAACCCAACAGGGCCATTTCACCAGTCATTTTTAAAAAATAGTCATACAGCACAGACATAAACATTTCAGTCCAACTAGTCCATGCCAACCATAATCCCAAACCAACCCTAACTGCCTATAATTGATCCATATCCCTTCAAATATTTTGTATTCAAATACTTGTCCAAATGTTTTTTAAACATTGTAACTGTATCCGCATCCATCACTTCCTCTGGAAGTTCATTCCACTGATACCATTAAAATACAATCTCCCCAGTAACCTTTTCTCTCAACTTTGTCCCTTCCACACCTATTTTGGTAATTGTCTCTCTTCGGTCCTGGTCATTAACAGGCTTCCTTACTCAGAACCCATGGTCTGGATTTTATGTGACCACCTGCACAAAGGGAGTGGGGGAGTGTGAGATCAACCTATTGAACCTGGATCCTGATTCTGTTATCGAAATCCCTCCCGGATGTGGTTCAACTGCCTGTAGTCCCAGCTTTCAGTATCATTACTATAATTGCAGGGCTGCTAGCCACTGAATTTGCTGACAGTTCCCTACAGTGGAACTCCCTTCCAAGAAACAAAATTTAATACCATAATATTTGGAAGCAGGAGGCCATTCCACCCAATGAATTTGCTCCAAAATTCAGTAAGATCATGGCTAATCTGATCATCCTTTTTCTACTTTAAACATTTTAATTATTCATTCATGTAATGAAGTCATCTCTGGCTGGGTCAGCATTTATTATCCATTTGCAAATGCCCAGAGGGCAGTTAAGAATCAACCACATGTGGGGCTGGAGTCACATGTAGGTAAGGCCAGGTGAGAATGGCAGTTTCCTTCCCCAAGGACATTAGTGAACCAGATGTATTTTTCCAACAACGGATTCATGGCTATCATTAGACTCTTAATTCCATTTTTTTTTACTGAATTCAAATTCTGCATTTGCCATGGTGAGACTTGAACCCAGGTCCCCAGAATATTACCTGAATCTCTAGACTAACAGTCCAGCAATAGTACCAGTAGGCCACTACCCACCTTATCTCCATTACTCTTGATTCCTTGACTAAGGTAATTATAAATTTGTCCCTCAGCCTTAGACCATAAGATAGCAGGACAGAATTAGGCCATTTGGCCCATCAAGTCTGCTCCACCATTTGATCATAGCGGATATGTTTCTCAATTCCATTCTCCCGCCTTCTCTCCATAACACTCAATCTCCTTACTAATCAAGAACCTAACTACCTTAAATACAATGAATGACTTAGCCTCCACAGCCTTTTGCAGCAATCAGTTCCAAAGATTCACCACTCTCTAGCTGAAAAAACTCCCCCCTTGCTTCAGTTCTAAACAGTTGTCCCTTCACTCTGAGGCTTGCTCTTGGGTCCTAGGCTCTCCAAGGAGTGGATAAAATCTTCTCCACATCCACTTTATCCAGGCCTCTCAGTATACTATAAGTTTCAGAGATTCAACCTCATCCTTCTAAACTTCATCAAGCACAGACCCAGAGCCCTGAACTACTCCTCATTGCTAGCGCTTCATCCCTGGAACCATTCTTGAAAACCTCCCTGGACTCTCTCCAAAGCCAGCACATCCTTCCTTAAAGATGGGGCTCAAAACTGCTCACCCAGAGGGTGATGCATATATGAAAAACTGCCAGAGGAAGTGAGACAGGTACAGTCACAACATTTAAAAGACATTTGGACAGGTACATGAATAAGAATAACTTACAGCGATATGGGCCAAACCCAGGCAAATGGATCTACTTTAGTTTGGAAAACCTGATTGGCAGGGATGAGTTGGACCAAATGGTCTGTTTCAGTGCGATGTGACTCTATTACAAAATTTCAAATACAATCTGGCCAAAGCTTTATACAGCCTCAGCTATACATCTCTGCTCTTGTTTTCTAGCCTTCATAGACTCATAATCATACAGCGCAGAAGCAAACCCTTCAGTTCAACTCCTCTGCACTGACCATTGAGTCATAGAGATGCATGGATCAGAAACAGACCCTTTGGTCCAACTCTTCCACGTTGACCAGATGGCCTAACCTAATCTAGTCCCATTTGCCAGCACTTGGCTCATATCCCTCTAAACCCTTCCTAATCATAAACCCATCCAGATGCCTTTTAAATGCTGTAATTGTACCAGCCTCGACCTCTTCCTCTGACTGCTCATTTCATATACGCATCACCCTCTGCATGAAAGAGTTGCCCCTTAGGTGCTTTTTAAAGTTTTTCCCTCTCACCCTACATCTCTGCCCTCTGGTTTTAGACTCCCTCACTCCAAGGAGGAGACCTTTCTATTTACCCTACCCATGTCCCTCCTGATTTTATAAACCTCCATAAAGTCACCCCTCCAACACTCCAGTGAAAACAGCCCTAGCCTATTCAACCTCTCCCTATAGCTCAAACTCTCTATCCCTGGCCACGTCCTTGTAAATCTTTTCTGAACCTTTCCAAATTTCATAACATCCTTACGATAGGAGGGAAGCCAGAACTGCAGACAATTTCCCAAAGTGGCCTAACCAATATCCTATACAGGCACAATATGACCTCCCACTCCTATATGCATTGCTATGACCAATAAAGGAAACCATACCATATGCTCTTTTCATTATCCTATCTACTTGCAACTCCACTTTCAAGGAATTACCTTGGGCTTGTAGTGGATATTAGAGGCTAGCCGATCCCCAGAAATGGAAACAGAGATGTCAAGGAAGGGAAGGGAGGAGTCAGAGATGGGCAATTGAACAGGAGGGCAGGGTGGAAGTCAGAAACAAAAATTGATAAAATTTTCCAATTCTGGAAGGGAGAGGGAAACAGCACCGAAGATACCGTCGACATATTGGAGAAAGAGTTGTGGATTGGGGGGGCGGTGGGAGGAGGAGCCAAAATGGGAATAGAACAAGGAACATTCCACACACCCCACAAAGAGACAGGCATAACTGGGACTCATGTGGGTACCCATTGCCACCCCTCTGACCTGAAGAAAATGAGGGGAATTGAAAAAGAAATTGTTCAGGGTGAGGATGAGCTTGGCCAAGCAGAGGAGGTTGGTGCCGAATTGGGTCAGTTCAGGCCTTTGTCCCAGGAAGATGTGGAGAGCCGTGAGACCATCCTGGTAGGGGATGAACATACAAAGGGAAAAAGGAGTCAGCTGGAGTGCACAATCTGGTCTGCTATTATACATAACGTATTGCTAGCCACAAAGTCCCCGTCAATAGCAATTCATCCTCCCGGCCTTCAGTCCGTCCAACTGCTTGTCCATTTCTCCCCCACGGGCTCCACCCACACCAATTATCCACCCTCTTTGTCCCCAACCTCATCTTCTGCACAGGAACCAATACTCTCCCTACCACCATCAGTTCCAAAGAAGAGCCACCTCACATGAAACCTCAGCTCTGATTTTTCTCCACAGATGATGCCAGATCCCCAGAGCGTTTCCAGCAATTTATGTTTTGCTTGTATTTTAAAAGGCTTCATGACTTCAGACAGCCCAATCTGTCCAAGTCCCATTTGCATTTGGCCCATAGCCCTTTAAACTATATATCCATCCAGATGCCTTTTAAATGTTGTAATTGTATCCACCACCTCCACTTCCTCTGGCAGCCCATTCCAGCCACTGCATGAAAAAATGCCCCTTATATCCCTTTTAAATCTTTCCCCTCTCAGCTTCAACCTATACCATATAGTTTCAGACTTCACCCACCACCTTAGAAAACGAAACCTGGGCTATTCACCCAATCCATGCCTCTCATGATTTTATGAAAAACAATAAGGTCACCACTCACTCTCCAAACACTTGAAGGGAAATAGTCCCAATCTATTCAGCCTCTCCTTACAACTCAACCCTAAGTCCCAGTAATATCCTTGCAAAACATTTCTGCATCCCCTCAAGTTTAATAACTTATTTCTTACAAAATTGAACGCAGTATCCCAAAAGTGGCCTGACCAATGTCCTGCACAGCCTTAACATGGCCTCCCAACTCCTACACTCAATTGTTTCCTCACCATTATTTGACCTTACACTTTCTTGCTGCGACCAGCCCTATCTTCTAGATACTCACTTTCTTTCTGCCAATTTATTTCTCCACATTGAACTCCCGCTCCCACTTAACACCTCAGCCTCATGCTCACAGCTTCCCGCCTAAATCAGCCCAACGCCCCGCCCTCTCCATCACACCCGCGCGCACAACGGCCGCACACTATAGACCCCGCCCTCTCCATCACTCCCGCGCGCCCAACGGCCACACCCCATAGACCCCGCCCTCTCCATCACTCCCTCATAGACCCCGCCCACTCCATGACTCTCTCACACCCGCGCGCCCAACGGCCACACCCCATAGACCCCGCCCTCTCCATGACTCTCTCACACCCGCGCACCCAACGGCCGTACCCCATAGACCCCGCCCTCTCCGAGGCTCGCCATTCTCACACCCGCGCACCCAACGGCCACACCCCATAGACCCCGCCCTCTCCGAGGCTCGCCATTCTCACACCCGCGCACCCAACGGCCGTACCCAATAGACCCCGCCCACTCTATCACTCTCTCACACCCGCGCGCCTAACAGCCGTAGCCCATAGACCCCGCCCTCTCCATCACTCTCTCACCCGCGCGGCCAACGGCCACACCTCCGAGGACCCGCGCGCCCTCATTCTCAAGCCCGCGCCCGTAACCTGGCTCCGCCCCTTCACGCCTGCGTGAGGTGCGTGATGACGTCACACGGGGTTTGGTGTCGGGCCCGGGGTCGAGGCGATGCCCGGAGATGGCGGATGGTGGAGAATTGCGGGTTCGTAACAGAAAGGACCCTCCGCGGTGCTGACACAGGGTAGAGCCTGCTGTCGGTGCTGACCGAGCGGGGTGAAGCCGGCCCGAGCCCGGAGGCGCGTGTCGCGGGAGCGACTGTTATGGGCGCGTTTGGAGGGTGCTCCGTCACAGAGCAGGCCCCCAACTCCCCACACCCCCCCATCCCCGACACACCGCGACCCCACCCCCTGACCCCCCCCCATCCAGACCCGACACACCGCGACCCCACCCCCTGACCCCCCCCCATCCAGACTCCCTGATCCCCCACCTCGACGCCCCATCCAGACCTGACACCGTGACGCCCACCCCCTGACCCCCCCCATCCAGACCCCCTGACCTCCCACCCCCAACCCTGACACCCCCCTATCCTCCATCCCCTGGCCCACCCAGAAACCACAAACCCCCCAGGCCTCCCCCACCCGACCCGACCCTCCTCCCTCCCCCACCCGACCCGACCCTCCCCCCCCACCCGACCCGACCCGACCCTCCCCCCCCCACCCGACCCGACCCGACCCCCCCCCCCCCACCCGACCCGACCCGACCCTCCCCCCCCCCCCCCGACCCGACCCGACCCGACCCTCCCCCCCCCACCCGACCCGACCCGACCCCCCCCCCCCCCCACCCGACCCGACACTCCCCCACCCCACCCCACCCGACACTCTCCCCTCCCCTCCCCCCCCACCCCACCCCACCCGATCCTCCCCCACGAGCAACCCCAAATCCCCAACCCGGATCCCCCGACGCCCCAGGCCCTGAACCCCACCTGACCCATCCAGACCCCACACCCCAGGCCCCCAACTTGGACCTGCCCCCGCTGACCCCCCCCGCTGTCCCACTCTTCCCCCCCCCCCCCGGCTTTCCCACTCCCCACCTCCCCCCCCCCCCCCCCGCTGTCCCACCTCTCCTTCCCCCCCCGCTGTCCCACCTCCACCCCCCGCCCTGCTGTCCCACCTCCACCCCCCGCCCTGCTCTCCTGCTCCCCCTGCTTATCCACTCACTTCCCCCCGCTGACACCCCCCCCCCGCTGACACCCCCCCCCCGCTGACACCCCCCCCCGCTGACACCCCCCCCCCCCGCTGACACCCCCCCCCCGCTGACACCCCCCCCCCGCCCCTCCAACCCCCCCCATTGGCACCCTCCACCCCCTCACTGACACCCTCCCTCTGCACCCAAACCCTCCCTCCACCCCCCCCACTCTCACCCACCCTTGCTGACACCCCCCCCGCTGACACCCTCCCCCCCTGCTGACAGCCTCCCCCCGATACCCCTTCACCCCCCCCACTGACACCCACCCCCCCGACGACACCCACCCCCCGACACCCTCCCCCCACCACCGCTGACACCCCCCCCCTGCTGACACCCTCCCCACACCCCCCTCTCCCCCGACACCCTCTCCCCCGACACCCTCTCTGCTGACACCCTTCCCCCCCCGCTGACACCCCACACTCTCCTCCCCCCAACACCCCTCCCAGCTGACACCCACCCCTCCCCGTGGACACCCTCTCCCCTGACACCCTCCCCCCCCCCCCGCTGACACCCTCCTCCCCCCCCCCACTGACACCCTCCTCTCCCCCCTGCTGACACCCTCCTCCCCCCCGCTGACACCCTCCTCCCCCCCCCGCTGACACCCCCTGACACCCCTTTTCGCTGACACCCTCCCCTCCCCCCGCCGACACTTTCCTCCCCCGACGCTCCCGCTCCCCCCTCTCCCCCCCACCTCCTCTCCCCCTTCCCCCCCCCACCTCCTCTCCCCCTTCCCCCCCCCACCTCCTCTCCCCCTTCCCCCCCCCCCACCTCCTCTCCCCCTTCCCCCCCCCACCTCCTCTCCCCCTTCCCCCCTGACAATCTCGCACCCAATCCCCAGCTGCCCCACCTCCCACTGAGAACATCCCTCCCTCTGCTGACACCCACCCTCTCCACTGATGCATCTCAGCCTGTGCTCAAGTGCACAGATACCCACTGTCACTCTAATTGCCCCACTGACTGCCTTCTACTCACTCCCCATGCCCAACGTGTCCCAACACCATCTCCCCCCTCCCCAATAGGCACCCCTGGCCCCTCACTGATGTACCAACCTCTTCCCTCATCCCATACCTCCTGCTCGCCATCGTCTCTGGCTTTTATTCCCACTTCCCAACAGTCACTCTTACCTATACCACAGAAACACCCATACTGGCCCCACCCCTCCTCCATTTCCCTGGCATCTTGTCAGTCACCCTGATAAATTCCACTCTCCCCTGACGCCTCACCCTGACACAAAACCATTTCCGGTTCTGCAGCCCCCACCTTTTCCCCATTCATCTCTGGTCTACCTTGTCCCCACTCAAACAGATTCTCTGCTTTGCAGCACATGGTGATGAGCTTTAGAGTGTCGGAACTCCAAGTGCTGCTGGGATTCTCTGGCCGGAATAAGACAGGCCGTAAACACGAGCTGCTGACCAAAGTGCTGTACATGCTGAAGTCTGGCTGCAGTCCAGCTGTGCACATGAAAATCAAAGAGCTCTACAGGCGCCGCTTCCCACGCAAGAGCCACGCCACCATGGAGTTGCCTTTGCTGTCTGTCCAGAATGCTGCAGCTCACCCCTCAGCCAGTGCGTCGCTGGCCCTCAGCAGCAACCCACAGCTTCACTACAGTACCTCTGCTGCCTCGGCCTTGGTGTCCCCATTGCTGTCTCCTCTCAGCATGCTCACTCCCAAGCGAGAATTAGATTTACAACATCTGTCGCCTCCAGTGCATCCAGACGTCAAAATGAGGAGACTGCCATTTTATGACATCTATGATGAGCTGACCAAACCGACTACATTAGGTAAAGCCATGGTGACAAATGGTCTGGGACGTGGAATGAAGGGTATGGGGTGGAGTGGAGGGGAGGGGAGGGGAGGTCAGTGGATTTGGAAGACCCAATATTGTTGACCAGTGATCATCCTGTACCCGGCAAGGCCAGAATTTGATGGATTAGATTACTTACAGTATGGAAACAGGCCCTTAGGCCCAACAAGTCCACACCGACTCGCCGAAGTGCAACCCACCCACACCCACTCCCCTACACCTAACACTACGGGCAATTTAGCATGGCCCGCACATCTTTGGATTGTGGGAGGAAACCGGAGCACCCGGAGGAAACCCACGCAGACACGGGGAGAATGTGCAAACTCCACACAGTCAGTCGCCTGGGGCGGGAATTGAACCCAGGTCCCTGGCGTTGTAAGGCAGCAGTGCTAACCACTGTGCTGCCCTAAATGTGTTGATCTTTGGCCTAAAGGCAAGGTAAAAATAAAGTTGCCATAGTCTTACTGGACTATAGGGATGCTCACTCATTCACAAGAAGCAACTGGTGGTGATTTAACCTGAGGGTCTCCACACCTCAGGTAACAGGAGAGACTGTGAAGGCGAATCCTTCATGGTGACCTTGGTCATTGCAGGAATTGAACCCATACTGTTGGTGTCTCTTTGCGTCATAAGCTGGCTGTCCAGCCAACTGAGACAAATGTTGTAGAACTGCAATATCAGATGATCTGTATTTTACAAAGACCAGAACGAAAATGGGACCGAACTCCCCATGTTGCAGCATGTGCAGAATTGCTTACACCCATACGTGGTGCTGTGTTAGCAGTATGGACAGGTTTGACCTCCCTCCAAGTCAGTCGGTAAGATCGAGCAGCAGGGGAGGAGGAAGCTGTGAGGGGCAGGAAGGGGAGAGCATGGGGGCGGCACAGTGGTTAGCACTGCTGCCTCACAGCGCCAGAGACCCGGGTTCAATTCCCGACTCGGGCGACCCACTGTGTGGAGTTTGCACATTCTCCCCGTGTCTGCGTGGGTTTCCTCCGGGTGCTCCGGTTTCCTCCCACAGTCCAAAGATGTGCAGGGCAGGTGAATTGGCCATGCTAAATTGCCCGTAGTGTTAGGTAAGGGGTAAATGTAGGGGAATGGGTGGGTGGCAGGTTGGTGTGGACTTGTTGGACCGAAGGGCCTGCTTCCACACAGTAAGTAATCTAATCAATGAGGGTCAGGGTGATGGGGGAAGGGAGGGGAGATTTCTTCAAAACTAGACTGGGAACATTAATTCTGGCTTTTCTCTGTAGATGCTACCAGACCTGCTGCATTTCTCCAGTTGCTGTTTACGTTTCAAGACTTCCAGCGTCCCTGGTTCTTTGTTATCTTTTAGTTTCACAGGCCGGTATTATTTGTTGATGATTGAGGTGGTATCTCCATTGTTTCCTTTCTGCTTTCTTTTTGTACAGTATCAAGTAATGGGCAGCGGTTTGAGGAAGCTGTTGTTACGTTTGCATTGACCCCACAGCAAGTTCAACAGATCTGCTCATCCAGGTGAGAGTGTGAAAACCTTTCACCCAAACAGTACAGTAAGTTATCAGAGAGACACTTTTCGGCATCATGAATGGACAGTGTGATGGAAGGGGACTGAGGGCTGGGAGGGGATAGTGGCGAGAGGCTGGTGTGAGGAAGAGTGGTTTGGAGTAAGAGGGTAAGATGGGGTGAGGGAAAGAGTTGATGTTGGAGAGATCAGGCAAGGACTGTTGGTCTCCCGGCCTAAGAATCTGGAAGGCCAGGTTCAAGTCCCACGATCTGTAAGAAGGGCTTATGCCCAAAACGTCCATTCTCCTGTTCCTTGGATGCTGCCTGACCTGCTGTGCTTTTCCAGCAACACATTTTCAGCTCTGATCTCCAGCATCTGCAGTCCTCACTTTCTCCTCCACTATCTGTAAACCAGGCTGATTAGAAAATATGTCCACTTGTGGAGGGCATTGATTGGATAGCTGCTGAAGCACATTTGAAATGAAATTTTATGTTTTGATTGAACATTTGATTAGTTATTAGCTCTGTAAGGATTTGTTACCTTTTTAGTTAGTTTTTTTTCATTTTATTGGTTTTAAGAGTATAAAGAAATACAAAATAGTGGTAGACGACATATACTTATAATTGCTCGCTCTCTGTGAATAAGCCTATTCCAGGTAAAGGCTGGTACTGTTTCTTTCCTTCATCAATGGGCTATCAGGAATTTAACAGAAAGGACTAAATTGTTGCCTGCTATTCCATAACTATTTTATGATTTCACGCAGTGGATAAACCAAGCAGCAGTGTAAATCGATGCTGTATTTCCTTGCTAATCCATATGGAGCAATGTAGATTATATCTTGCGAGGCAGTCTTACTCAAACAACCGGTTTCCTTCCTTTCAGAGACTTGTTACTTGGAGCAAAAGGCGATCACACAGTCCAGGTGCAACTGAGGTAAGATCTTCAAGGGGTTTTTTATTAACTTGCTGAAACGTCTGAAAATGAATCTGCCAGCTCAGCAAGCAAACCTACATCCAGAACGTCAACCTGAGCTATAAATCTTCTCAAAACCTGGATAAATGGGTTGTTTTCAGGCTGGCAGGCTGAGACTAGTGAGGTATCAAAGGATCGGAGCTAGGACTCTGGCTCTTTACAAACCCTATCAATAGTATAGTGTGGGGATTAAATAGAGGCATAGAGACGTACAGCATGGAAACAGACTGTTTGGTCCAACTCATCCATGTCATCCAGGTTTGGGAGGAGTGCTGGAGATGCAGAATAATTCTTACCTGGTTAGAAATTCTGAAGTTCTGGCATAAAGAGCCATGGCTGTCCTTGTTCAAGCTGAAAGCTAGCATGCAGGTGTAGATTACAGAAGGCAAATGGTTTCCTGGCGTTTACTGCCAGAGGATTTGAGTCCAGGAGTTAAAAGCATCTTGCTAGAGTTGTACAGAGCCTCAGTGAGACCGCACCTAGAGTACTGTATGCAGTTCCTCTCGCCTAAAAGCAAAAGCTTACCATGGAGGGAGTTAGCAGAGGTTCGTCAGAATGATTGTTGGGATGTAAGAGTTATCTTACAAAGACATTGAGGAATGTGTTCTCTAGAGTTTAGAAGAAAGAAGGGGGATCTTATTGAAGGAGAAAATTCTTGGTTGATGGGAGGAAGCTGAGAAGAGTCTACAACCAGATGACTCGGTGCCAGGATAAATGGAACACCATTTTGGATGGGGATGAGGGAATTTCTTTACTCTGGGGGTAGTGAATCTTTGGCATTCTTTGCCTCAGAGGCTTAGACTGAACAACAGATTGCTACATATGAAGATTTGGAAGGATGGTGTGGGGAAACAATGTTGAGGTAGAAGATAGAATAGTTTTGTTGAATGTAAAGCTGTCTTGAGTGGCTGAATGGCCTACTACGGCTCCTATTTCATGTGTTCTTACCCAGATATTGATTTACTTGCCTTGGTCCATATCGTTCAATATTCTTGCACAACAGTAGTCTAACTTGTTGGCAGTGATCTGATCAGTCTCGTGTTGGCCCTGGAATTGAGGTTTTGTACTGAGGTTCTGGTGCAGCATTGCTGCATTTATTCTTATATAACTCTGTACCTTTGTCCACAGATTTTGTTTGTGTGAGACTAGCTGTCCTCAGGAGGATTACTTCCCTCCTAATTTATTTGTGAAAGTCAATGGGAAGCTCTGCCCTTTACCGGTAAGTATTCCAGGAGTTATCTGCTGTCTCCTCCTCGGCTTAATGCTGAGTCTCTATCTGTAGGTCTCCTGCGAAGAAGGTGAAAGGGAAGGAAAGGGACGAGTAGGAGAGGGAGTGGTAAGCCTCAAGAGGAGGAGTGGGAATGAGTATGGAGGCCGCATGAGTAGGAGAGAATGTGGGAGAGAGTTTGACTTGGATGCAGTGGGATTGGCTACAAAGGAGAGGAAACTGTTTAAAACATACCAGTGAAGGAACAATCCGCTAACTGGAAGCCAAGAAAACCTTGAAATCATTACAGCTGTGAACTATTTTGTAAATGAATCTGGGATCTCTCAGGCTGTGCATGTTCAGGAACTATATGGAGAAAAATTGCAGTGGACAAAGTGAGGATTGCAGATGCTGGAGACTAGAGTCGAAAGTGTGGTGCTGGAGAGCACAGTAGGTCAGGCAGCATCATAGGTGCATGAGAATTGACATTTCGGGCATAAGCCCTTCATCAGGGATGAGGCTTGGGCCAGGGGGGCTGAGAGATAAATGGGAGGGGGTGTGACTGGGGAGAAGGTAGCTGGGAATGTGATAGGTTGATGAAGGTGGGGGTAAAGGTGATAGGTCAGAGAAAAGGGTGAAGTGGATATGTGGGAAGGAAGATGGACAGGTCAAGAGGATGGTGCCTAGTTGTAAGCTTGGGACTGTGATAAGGTTGGGGGAGGGGAAATGAGGAAACTGGTGAAATCCATATTGATCCCATTTGGTTGCAGGATGCCAGTTTTAATGAACACTGTCAATTGTTAAATTTAAATTGGAGATTGAGATCTGTGGTGCATTAAATAGAGAAATTACAACCTGTTAAAATATTCCGTTGAGAATAAACTGCAAGTGCATTAACTCTCATCTCAATGTCCTGGAATGTGTGTTTAGGGTCATGGAGTTTGTGGATAGACTGTCAACTATTTCAAAAAGAAGCTCCATTGTTTGTGTACATTGTCCTGAGTAATTTAAATACTGTGGTGCCAGGGAAATTAATGCTTCCTTTGTGTGTTGTGGCTTTATGTTTAATAGATGGTTAATGATGAAGGATGCTGATGAATTCTGCGTCCGAGAGTCAAAATAGCACACATTTCAATTTGTGTACAGAAGGTCACTGCATCCTGCACCACTTAATAAATGAGCCACTTAAAAATAAAAGGAAAACTCTGAGGGTTGAGAGAGGAGTTATTTTGTGGTCTGGTTGCCCTGTAAGTGAATAGCTGTCTGTGCCGTGTCCCCTTAGGATTCTCCCAGCTCCTTGCCATGAACCCAACATGATCTACTTTCCCCGTTTCCTTTACAAATTTAATTTTTTGGAATGAATTAACAGGTGGCAGTGATGCCCTTGAAATAAACGCATCATTTACCATCTCTTTTCAATTTGAGGACCTGCTTCCTGATGGCCTCTGTCAGAGTTAACAGAAATTCTGCTTCGCTTAAACGAGACAAAAGTATTTCACTTTGTTCTACTTCATACGAAACTTGTTTTTGTTTTGATAACCTGATTCAGTACCAATCCCTGTATCTCTGAATGGTAATACTGAGGAAACGAATAATGTAGCTGACAAATCTTGTGTTTGTTCTCAGAGTCCTGTCTTTTTTTTTTAAAAACCTGTGGAGGTAAAATCGGTGGTGAAGTTCAGTGGGCTAAGAGAACAGTCTAGAATGTGGGATCTTCCTGTTCCCTGAATGAATGTGCTGAGCGGTAGTGCTTGGGGTGCAGAGGTGAAGATTTTGAAGGATTGATTCCTGCAGAATGCAGGATATATTTCAGTCTCAAGGAGGTTTCTGGTAAGGCTGATCTCTGAAGAGGGGAGAAATATTTTGGACTTTGTGATGCCATTCCTGAGGATCCAAGGTGTCGGTTGCTTCTCTCTCTTTCTAGGGTTATCTTCCTCCCACTAAAAACGGAGTGGAACCAAAACGACCCAGTCGCCCCATCAATGTTACTTCACTCATCAAGCTCACAGCCACCATCCCTAATATGATCACCATTAACTGGTCCTCCGAGTACGGCAGGGTGAGTCCTCCAGGCTGCTGTGTAACCTCCCACTGTATTTTCTCTTTGGAGCTCTTTGAAGGCTCTGTGGCTCCTTGTTGCTGACAGTTTCTCTATTTTTCTTTCATCGAGCAGAATTATTCAGTTTCTGTGTATCTAGTCAAACAGCTCACGTCAGCAACGCTACTGCAAAGACTGCGAGCAAAGGGGATCCGGAATCCCGACCACTCAAGAGCTCTGAGTAAGCATGACAGTGGTGGGAGGGGATAGCGAGCTTCCACTGCACTAGCTATACTGCCATCATCCCCAGAGCTCCTCAGAATTATCCACATCTTGGGATAACATGGATTCTGAGAGATATATTCCCCCAAGTTACCATCATCAGGAATGCCACTGATCCCCAATAACTCTAGGATAACAAGGTAAACTCCAGGATGAGCCACAAACTGGGCACATCCATGCTATTCCTGAGCTTTGTCTGGTGACAGCCTCTGTGCAATATGTTTGTATGGACAGACCCTTGCATATAACAGAGGGGGACTGGAGGGTAACAGCCTGTCATCCACCATGAAGACTCATTTGCTGTAGATACAGGATTATTGAATAATTTGACTGGGGAGGAGGGGTGGTTGGAAGAAGAGGTTATTAAGACTGAATACTTCTTTCTTCATCTTTGTTTCAGTCAAAGAAAAGCTGACAGCAGATCCTGACAGTGAGATTGCCACCACAAGTTTACGTGTTTCGCTCATCTGTCCAGTGCGTACTTTTATCTTAGCTCTTTTGTTCGAGAACAAATGGAGGACCATTTCCTCTGCACATTGGGCTTTTCTTTTAAAAGAATGTAATGATTTTGTAAACTTTCATAATCTTCTGGGTTGTTTTCAAATATGGAGAATACAGTGAAATGTATTTGTTTCCTACCTCCATCAGGTAGTGAGGAGAAACAAAGGGGGTTGGGATGCCCACACTGAGAGGCAGATTTTTTTTTAATAGATATTTTTATTGGAAATTTAACATTTTTGCAAATTTACAAAAATAAACAAAACTCTCAAATACAAACATTGATGAACAATTAAATCAAATATACAATAGTCAAAATTTAACAAAGAGAAGAAAAAGAGAAAAAAAAGGAGAAAAGAAAAAAAACGAGAACCAAAAAAAACCAAAACTCAACTTTCTACTAATCTAACCTATAACTAACCAGAGTGTATACCTAAGTCTCTTACATGCTCGGAATGTATTAACATCAAATATAATAAAACCCGTATTCGTGCGGGATTCCTCTCCCAAAGGGCCCCGGAGCAGCCCGGTCTGAAATCTTCACTAAATAAAAGCCCTTGTTAGGATAGCCGAAATATCTGCATTTATATAATTCAAAAAGGGCTGCCATATTTTATAAAATAATTCAGTCTTTCGGTGCACCATATTTGTGAGGAAGTCAAGGGGGATATATTCCATAATTAATCTGTGCCAATTTGAAAGTCCAGGGGGGCCCTCAGCCACCCAGTTCACCAAAATATTTTTCCTTGCACAGAAAGAGAGAATAGAAAATAGTCTCTTCCCGTGCATATCCAGAGATGAGAGGTTCGAAAAGCCCAAAAGGAGAGATACAGGGTCCACCCTAATTTCCGTTCCTAAAATCTCTGTCAGGGTACTTGCTATTTTAGTCCAGTATCTGCGGATTTTCTGACAAGTCCACAGACAATGTACAAGAGTACCCACCTCTATTTTGCATTTGGGACACATTGGAGATGCTCCTGCCTTAAATTTTGCCAGTCGAGCCGGAGCTATATGGGCCCTATGAAGTATCTTTAGTTGGATAGCCTGAGTTCTGTTACAGATAGTAATTCTTCTAGCATTATCCCAAATGTCATTCCACATATCCTCAGAGATTTCTAGCCCCAAGTCCTGCTCCCATGTTTTAAGCAGGTCATCCATGTCTCCTGAGACTCCATCATATAGCAAATGGTATATAGTACTAACGGAGGATGCCCCCGCTGGTCGTAGGACATTACATTCTCTGTCTGATTTATAAAGACTATCTATTAATGTAGTCTTCCTCTGTATATAATCTCGAATTTGGAAGTATCGAAAGAGATCCCCATTAGGTATTCCGAATTTCAGACGCAGCTGCTCAAAGGACGTCAGGATCCCATCTTTAAATAGGTCCCCTAAGCATGAGATGCCCCTGGATCTCCAGAGTTTAAAGGTGGCATCTGTAATCCCCGGTTGGAATCCCCATGCGCCTACTATTGGTGCATGGGGGGATGTTTTATGTGAGTTACCCTCATTTTGCCGCATTATATTCCAGGCCTTAATTGTGTTTAATATTATGGGATTTTTACAATGGTCTGTAATGATTTTCCTCTTATCTGAAAATAAAAGGTTAATAAGTGGATATTTTATTTGGGAGGCTTCGATATCCAACCAGATTGATTGTGGATCAGACAAAACCCAATCAGCTATGTAACTTAATAGGGAGCTTAAATGATATTTCCTAAAGTCTGGAAAATCCAGTCCTCCCCTTGCCTGTGGAAGCTGTAGCTTCTTCAGCTTAATAAGGGGCCGTCTATGTTTCCAAATAAAGGAGCCCAACCAGCCATATAATTTACGTAGGGCTAGCCTTGGCAGCATCAGCGGGAGCATTCTCATAGGATATAAGAGACGGGGCAGAACATTCATTTTAATTAATGCTATTCTACCTAGCCAAGAGATTTGACAAACTGTTGTAGATGCTTAATTTTATTGCAAGCTCTCGTCTTTGGAAAAGGTTAGAGAGTCCCAGATAGTTTTCCTCCAAGAGTTTGAATTCAGTGTTTGGAAAATGCGAGGGACCATTTGCATTGCTGTACACATAGAGTGAGAAATGAGATGAGCTCTGGTGAGCAGCTAGAGTATTGGATCATCTTTGCTTTTGTGTGCTTGTTTGTAATTGACCAAACAAGCGCGCGTGTACACCTCGGTGTACTGCAGGAAGAGTACTAGTGCTGACATATTGTGCAGGGATTTCTATCTGAGGGTGGTGGGGGTGCAGTCTACCTTCCATGATCTGCTAAAGAACATTTTGTGAATCCGACTAACCTAGTATGTTTATACAGCTGGGAAAGATGAGGCTGTCAGTGCCATGCCGGGCAGTCACCTGCACACACCTGCAGTGCTTTGATGCAACTCTCTACCTACAAATGAATGAGAAGAAGGCCACGTGGGTTTGCCCTGTATGTGACAAGAAAGCACCTTATGAGAACCTGATCATTGATGGGTATGGGATAGCTGTGTTAATTGTGTGTGTGATGGGGAAGGAATAGCTGTGTTTGTGTTTATGTGGGGGGGGGGGGGAGGGAGAGAGAGAGAAAGACAGAGACTGGGTTATCTGTGTGTGTGTGTGTGTGTGTGTGTGTGTGTGTGTGGAGAGGGGGAGAGATGGAAATGGGATAGCTATGTTTATTGTGTGTACACATGGGGAAGAGATAGCTGTGTTTATTGTGTGTGGAGGGTGGGAAATGGGGACAGGTTTAGCTGTGTTTATTGTGTTGGGGAAGAGGGGAATGGGTTTAACTGCGTTTACTGTGTGATGGGAGGGACATGGAGTGATATAGTTATGTTTATTATGTGTGCTGTGTGGAGGGCAGACTGGAATGAGACAACTTGTATTTATTGTGTACATGGGAGGGGGGTGGGATAGCTGTTTTTGTGAGTGTGTGTGTGTGTAAGGGTGACGGGATAACTGTATTGTGTGTGTGTGGGAGACGGGATAACTGTATTGTGTGTGTGTGGGAGACGGGATAACTGTATTGTGTGTGTGTGGGAGACAGGAGAGCTGTATTGTGTGTGTGTGGGAGACGGGAGAGCTGTATTGTGTGTGTGTGGGAGACGGGAGAGCTGTGTTTAGTGTGTGTGTGGGAGACGGGAGAGCTGTGTTTAGTGTGTGTGTGGGAGACGGGAGAGCTGTGTTTAGTGTGTGTGTGGGAGACGGGAGAGCTGTGTTTATTGTGTGTGGGAGACGGGAGAGCTGTGTTTATTGTGTGTGGGAGACGGGAGAGCTGTGTTTATTGTGTGTGTGTGTGTGTGTGTGTGTGTGTGTGTGAGGGGGACGGGAGAGCTGTGCTTATTGTGTGTGTGGGGGAGACGGGAGAGCTGTGTTTATTGTGTGTGGGAGACAGGAGAGCTGTGTTTATTGTGTGTGTGCGCGCGTGAGAGAGAGGGGGTCGGGAGAGCTGTGCCTATTGTGTGTGTGTGAGGGGGACGGGAGAGCTGTGCTTAGTGTGTGTGTGGGGGACGGGAGAGCTGTGCTTATTGTGTGTGCGTGTGTGTGGGGGACGGGAGAGCTGTGCTTGTGTGTGTGTGTGGGGGACGGGAGAGCTGTGCTTATTGTGTGTGTGGGGGACGGGAGAGCTGTGCTTATTGTGTGTGTGAGGGGGACGGGAGAGCTGTGCTTATATTGTGTGTGTGAGGGGGACGGGAGAGCTGTGCTTATTGTGTGTGTGTGTGAGGGAGACGGGAGAGCTGTGCTTATTGTGTGTGAGAGAGAGGGGGACGGGAGAGCTGTGCTTATTGTGTGTGTGTGTGTGTGAGAGGGGCGGGAGAGCTGTGCCTATTGTGTGTGTGTGAGGGGGACGGGAGAGCTGTGTTTATTGTGTGTGTGTGAGAGGGGGACGGGAGAGCTGTGCTTAGTGTGTGTGTGAGAGAGGGGGACGGGAGAGCTGTGCTTATTGTGTGTGTGTGTGTGTGTGTGAGAGGGGCGGGAGAGCTGTGCCTATTGTGTGTGTGTGAGAGGGGGACGGGAGAGCTGTGTTTATTGTGTGTGTGTGAGAGGGGGACGGGAGAGCTGTGCTTAGTGTGTGTGTGAGAGAGAGGGGGACGGGAGAGCTGTGCTTATTGTGTGTGTGTGTGTGTGTGTGTGTGTGTGTGGGGGACGGGAGAGCTGTGCTTATTGTGTGTGTGTGTGTGTGTGTGTGTGTGTGTGTGAGAGAGGGGGACGGGAGAGCTGTGCTTATTGTGTGTGTGTGTGAGAGGGGGACGGGAGAGCTGTGCTTATTGTGTGTGTGTGAGAGAGAGAGGGGGACGGGAGAGCTGTGCTTATTGTGTGTGTGTGTGTGTGTGTGTGTGTGTGTGTGTGTGGGGCGGGAGAGCTGTGCTTATTGTGTGTGTGTGGGGGACGGGAGAGCTGTGCTTATTGTGTGTGTGAGGGGGACGGGAGAGCTGTGCTTATTGTGTGTGTGTGAGGGAGACGGGAGAGCTGTGCTTATTGTGTGTGTGTGTGTGTGTGCGCATGAGAGAGAGGGGGACGGGAGAGCTGTGCCTATTGTGTGTGTGTGAGGGGGACGGGAGAGCTGTGCTTATTGTGTGTGTGTGTGAGAGGGGGACGGGAGAGCTGTGCTTATTGTGTGTGTGTGTGTGGGGGACGGGAGAGCTGTGCTTATTGTGTGTGTGTGTGTGTGTGTGTGTGAGGGGGACGGGAGAGCTGTGCTTATTGTGTGTGAGGGGGACGGGAGAGCTGTGCTTATTGTGTGTGTGGGGGACGGGAGAGCTGTGCTTATTGTGTGTGTGGGGGGGACGGGAGAGCTGTGCTTATTGTGTGTGTGTGAGGGGGACGGGAGAGCTGTGCTTATTGTGTGTGTGAGGGAGACGGGAGAGCTGTGCTTATTGTGTGTGTGTGTGTGTGAGAGAGGGGCGGGAGAGCTGTGCCTATTGTGTGTGTGTGTGAGGGGGACGGGAGAGCTGTGTTTATTGTGTGTGTGAGAGAGGGGGACGGGAGAGCTGTGCTTATTGTGTGTGTGTGTGAGAGGGGGACGGGAGAGCTGTGCTTATTGTGTGTGTGTGTGTGTGTGTGTGTGTGGGGCGGGAGAGCTGTGCCTATTGTGTGTGTGTGTGGGGGACGGGAGTGCTGTGCTTATTGTGTGTGTGTGAGGGGGACGGGAGAGCTGTGCTTATTGTGTGTGTGTGAGGGAGACGGGAGAGCTGTGCTTATTGTGTGTGTGTGTGTGTGTGCGCATGAGAGAGAGGGGGACGGGAGAGCTGTGCCTATTGTGTGTGTGTGAGGGGGACGGGAGAGCTGTGCTTAGTGTGTGTGTGTGCGCATGAGAGAGAGGGGGACGGGAGAGCTGTGCCTATTGTGTGTGTGTGTGGGGGACGGGAGAGCTGTGCTTATTGTGTGTGTGTGAGAGGGGGACGGGAGAGCTGTGCTTATTGTGTGTGTGTGTGTGGGGGACGGGAGAGCTGTGCTTATTGTGTGTGTGTGTGGGGGACGGGAGAGCTGTGCTTATTGTGTGTGTGTGTGGGGGACGGGAGAGCTGTGCTTATTGTGTGTGTGTGTGGGGGACGGGAGAGCTGTGCTTATTGTGTGTGTGTGTGGGGGACGGGAGAGCTGTGCTTATTGTGTGTGTGTGTGGGGGACGGGAGAGCTGTGCTTATTGTGTGTGTGTGAGTGGGGGACGGGAGAGCTGTGCTTATTGTGTGTGTGAGTGGGGGACGGGAGAGCTGTGCTTATTGTGTGTGTGTGTGGGGGACGGGAGAGCTGTGCTTATTGTGTGTGTGTGTGGAACGGGAGAGCTGTGCTTATTGTGTGTGTGTGTGTGTGGGACGGGAGAGCTGTGCTTATTGTGTGTGAGGGAGACGGGAGAGCTGTGCTTAGTGTGTGTGTGTGAGGGAGACGGGAGAGCTGTGCTTAGTGTGTGTGTGTGAGGGAGACGGGAGAGCTGTGCTTAGTGTGTGTGTGTGAGGGAGACGGGAGAGCTGTGCTTAGTGTGTGTGTGTGAGGGAGACGGGAGAGCTGTGCTTAGTGTGTGTGTGAGGGAGACGGGAGAGCTGTGCTTAGTGTGTGTGTGTGAGAGGGGGACGGGAGAGCTGTGCTTAGTGTGTGTGTGAGAGAGGGGGACGGGAGAGCTGTGCTTATTGTGTGTGTGTGTGTGTGGGACGGGAGAGCTGTGCTTATTGTGTGTGTGAGAGAGAGGGGGACGGGAGAGCTGTGCTTATTGTGTGTGTGTGTGTGTGTGTGAGGGGCGGGAGAGCTGTGCCTATTGTGTGTGTGTGTGTGTGGGGGACGGGAGAGCTGTGCCTATTGTGTGTGAGAGAGGGGGACGGGAGAGCTGTGCTTATTGTGTGTGTGTGTGTGTGGGACGGGAGAGCTGTGCTTATTGTGTGTGTGTGTGTGTGAGAGAGAGAGAGGGGGACGGGAGAGCTGTGCTTATTGTGTGTGTGTGTGTGAGAGGGGCGGGAGAGCTGTGCCTATTGTGTGTGTGTGAGGGGGACGGGAGAGCTGTGCTTAGTGTGTGTGTGTGCGCATGAGAGAGAGGGGGACGGGAGAGCTGTGCCTATTGTGTGTGTGTGTGGGGGACGGGAGAGCTGTGCTTATTGTGTGTGTGTGTGTGTGTGTGTGTGTGTGTGGGGGACGGGAGAGCTGTGCTTATTGTGTGTGTGTGTGTGGGGGACGGGAGAGCTGTGCTTATTGTGTGTGTGTGTGTGGGGGACGGGAGAGCTGTGCTTATTGTGTGTGTGTGTGTGGGGGACGGGAGAGCTGTGCTTATTGTGTGTGTGTGTGTGGGGGACGGGAGAGCTGTGCTTATTGTGTGTGTGTGTGTGGGGGACGGGAGAGCTGTGCTTATTGTGTGTGTGTGTGTGGGGGACGGGAGAGCTGTGCTTATTGTGTGTGTGTGTGTGGGGGACGGGAGAGCTGTGCTTATTGTGTGTGTGTGTGTGGGGGACGGGAGAGCTGTGCTTATTGTGTGTGTGTGTGGGGGACGGGAGAGCTGTGCTTATTGTGTGTGTGTGTGGGGGACGGGAGAGCTGTGCTTATTGTGTGTGTGTGTGTGGGGGACGGGAGAGCTGTGCTTATTGTGTGTGTGTGGGGGACGGGAGAGCTGTGCTTATTGTGTGTGTGTGGGGGACGGGAGAGCTGTGCTTATTGTGTGTGTGTGTGTGTGTGTGGGGGACGGGAGAGCTGTGCTTATTGTGTGTGTGGGGGACGGGAGAGCTGTGCTTAGTGTGTGTGTGTGAGGGAGACGGGAGAGCTGTGCTTAGTGTGTGTGTGTGAGGGAGACGGGAGAGCTGTGCTTAGTGTGTGTGTGTGAGGGAGACGGGAGAGCTGTGCTTAGTGTGTGTGTGTGAGGGAGACGGGAGAGCTGTGCTTAGTGTGTGTGTGTGAGGGAGACGGGAGAGCTGTGCTTAGTGTGTGTGTGTGAGGGAGACGGGAGAGCTGTGCTTAGTGTGTGTGTGTGTGAGGGAGACGGGAGAGCTGTGCTTAGTGTGTGTGTGTGAGGGAGACGGGAGAGCTGTGCTTAGTGTGTGTGTGTGAGGGAGACGGGAGAGCTGTGCTTAGTGTGTGTGTGTGAGGGAGACGGGAGAGCTGTGCTTAGTGTGTGTGTGTGTGAGGGAGACGGGAGAGCTGTGCTTAGTGTGTGTGTGTGAGGGAGACGGGAGAGCTGTGCTTAGTGTGTGTGTGAGGGAGACGGGAGAGCTGTGCTTAGTGTGTGTGTGTGTGAGGGGGGGACGGGAGAGCTGTGCTTATTGTGTGTGTGTGAGAGAGAGAGAGGGGGACGGGAGAGCTGTGCTTATTGTGTGTGTGTGTGTGAGAGAGGGGCGGGAGAGCTGTGCCTATTGTGTGTGTGTGTGTGTGTGTGTGAGAGGGGCGGGAGAGCTGTGCCTATTGTGTGTGTGTGGGGGACGGGAGAGCTGTGCTTATTGTGTGTGTGTGTGTGGGGGACGGGAGAGCTGTGCTTATTTTGTGTGTGTGTGTGTGGGGGACGGGAGAGCTGTGCTTATTGTGTGTGTGTGTGTGTGGGGGACGGGAGAGCTGTGCTTATTGTGTGTGTGTGTGTGTGGGGGACG
This sequence comes from Hemiscyllium ocellatum, assembly GCF_020745735.1. NCBI lineage: Eukaryota > Metazoa > Chordata > Chondrichthyes > Orectolobiformes > Hemiscylliidae > Hemiscyllium > Hemiscyllium ocellatum. Next base: position 757,010 of record NC_083450.1, read on the forward strand.
GGAGAGCTGTGCTTATTGTGTGTGTGTGTGTGTGGGGGACGGGAGAGCTGTGCTTATTGTGTGTGTGTGTGTGGGGGACGGGAGAGCTGTGCTTATTGTGTGTGTGTGTGGGGGACGGGAGAGCTGTGCTTATTGTGTGTGTGTGTGTGGGGGACGGGAGAGCTGTGCTTATTGTGTGTGTGTGTGGGGGACGGGAGAGCTGTGCTTATTGTGTGTGTGTGAGGGAGACGGGAGAGCTGTGCTTATTGTGTGTGTGTGTGCGCATGAGAGAGAGGGGGACGGGAGAGCTGTGCTTATTGTGTGTGTGTGTGTGTGTGGGTGACGGGAGAGCTGTGCTTATTGTGTGTGTGTGTGGGGGACGGGAGAGCTGTGCTTATTGTGTGTGTGTGTGTGGGGGACGGGAGAGCTGTGCTTATTGTGTGTGTGTGTGTGGGGGACGGGAGAGCTGTGCTTATTGTGTGTGTGTGTGTGGGGGACGGGAGAGCTGTGCTTATTGTGTGTGTGTGTGTGGGGGACGGGAGAGCTGTGCTTATTGTGTGTGTGTGTGTGGGGGACGGGAGAGCTGTGCTTATTGTGTGTGTGTGTGTGTGGGGGACGGGAGAGCTGTGCTTATTGTGTGTGTGTGTGTGTGGGGGACGGGAGAGCTGTGCTTATTGTGTGTGTGTGTGTGGGGGACGGGAGAGCTGTGCTTATTGTGTGTGTGTGTGTGGGGGACGGGAGAGCTGTGCTTATTGTGTGTGTGTGTGTGGGGGACGGGAGAGCTGTGCTTATTGTGTGTGTGTGTGTGGGGGACGGGAGAGCTGTGCTTATTGTGTGTGTGGGGAACGGGAGAGCTGTGCTTATTGTGTGTGTGTGAGGGAGACGGGAGAGCTGTGCTTATTGTGTGTGTGTGTGTGTGTGCGCATGAGAGAGAGGGGGACGGGAGAGCTGTGCCTATTGTGTGTGTGTGAGGGGGACGGGAGAGCTGTGCTTATTGTGTGTGTGTGTGTGTGTGTGTGAGAGAGAGAGAGGGGGACGGGAGAGCTGTGCTTATTGTGTGTGTGTGTGAGGGGGACGGGAGAGTTGTGCTTATTGTGTGTGTGTGTGTGTGAGAGAGAGAGAGGGGGACGGGAGAGCTGTGCTTATTGTGTGTGTGTGTGTGTGTGTGAGAGGGGCGGGAGAGCTGTGCCTATTGTGTGTGTGTGGGGGGGACGGGAGAGCTGTGCTTATTGTGTGTGTGTGTGGGGGACGGGAGAGCTGTGCTTATTGTGTGTGTGTGTGTGGGGGACGGGAGAGCTGTGCTTATTGTGTGTGTGTGTGTGGGGGACGGGAGAGCTGTGCTTATTGTGTGTGTGTGTGTGTGGGGGGGACGGGAGAGCTGTGCTTATTGTGTGTGTGTGTGTGTGTGTGGGGGACGGGAGAGCTGTGCTTATTGTGTGTGTGTGTGTGGGGGACGGGAGAGCTGTGCTTATTGTGTGTGTGTGTGTGGGGGACGGGAGAGCTGTGCTTATTGTGTGTGTGTGTGGGGGACGGGAGAGCTGTGCTTATTGTGTGTGTGTGAGGGAGACGGGAGAGCTGTGCTTATTGTGTGTGTGTGCGCGCATGAGAGAGAGGGGGACGGGAGAGCTGTGCTTATTGTGTGTGTGTGTGTGTGTGGGGGACGGGAGAGCTGTGCTTATTGTGTGTGTGTGTGTGGGGGACGGGAGAGCTGTGCTTATTGTGTGTGTGTGAGGGGGACGGGAGAGCTGTGCTTATTGTGTGTGTGTGTGTGTGTGGGGGACGGGAGAGCTGTGCTTATTGTGTGTGTGTGTGGGGGACGGGAGAGCTGTGCTTATTGTGTGTGTGTGTGTGTGGGGGACGGGAGAGCTGTGCTTATTGTGTGTGTGTGGGGAACGGGAGAGCTGTGCTTGTGTGTGTGTGTGGGGGACGGGAGAGCTGTGCTTATTGTGTGTGTGTGTGGGGGACGGGAGAGCTGTGCTTATTGTGTGTGTGTGGGGGACGGGAGAGCTGTGCTTATTGTGTGTGTGTGAGGGAGACGGGAGAGCTGTGCTTATTGTGTGTGTGTGAGGGGGACGGGAGAGCTGTGCTTATTGTGTGTGTGTGTGTGTGTGTGGAGGACGGGAGAGCTGTGCTTATTGTGTGTGTGTGTGTGTGTGGGGGATGGGAGAGCTGTGCTTATTGTGTGTGTGGGGGACGGGAGAGCTGTGCTTATTGTGTGTGTGGGGGACGGGAGAGCTGTGCTTATTGTGTGTGTGGGGGACGGGAGAGCTGTGCTTATTGTGTGTGTGGGGGACGGGAGAGCTGTGCTTATTGTGTGTGTGGGGGACGGGAGAGCTGTGCTTATTGTGTGTGGGGGACGGGAGAGCTGTGCTTATTGTGTGTGGGGGGGACGGGAGAGCTGTGCTTATTGTGTGTGGGGGGGACGGGAGAGCTGTGCTTATTGTGTGTGGGGGGGACGGGAGAGCTGTGCTTATTGTGTGTGGGGGGGACGGGAGAGCTGTGCTTATTGTGTGTGGGGGGGACGGGAGAGCTGTGCTTATTGTGTGTGGGGGGGACGGGAGAGCTGTGCTTATTGTGTGTGGGGGGGACGGGAGAGCTGTGCTTATTGTGTGTGGGGGGGACGGGAGAGCTGTGCTTATTGTGTGTGGGGGGGACGGGAGAGCTGTGCTTATTGTGTGTGTGTGTGTGTGAGACGGGAGAGCTGTGCTTATTGTGTGTGTGTGTGAGGGGGACGGGAGAGCTGTGCTTATTGTGTGTGTGTGTGAGGGGGACGGGAGAGGTGTGTGTGTGTGTGTGTGACGGGAGAGCTGTGCTTATTGTGTGTGTGTGTGTGTGTGTGTGTGACGGGAGAGCTGTGCTTATTGTGTGTGTGTGAGAGGGGGGGACGGGGGAGCTGTGCTTATTGTGTGTGTGTGTGTGAGAGAGGGGCGGGAGAGCTGTGCTTATTGTGTGTGTGTGTGAGGGGGACGGGAGAGCTGTGCTTATTGTGTGTGTGTGTGAGGGGGACGGGAGAGCTGTGCTTATTGTGTGTGTGTGTGAGGGGGACGGGAGAGGTGTGTGTGTGTGTGTGTGACGGGAGAGCTGTGCTTATTGTGTGTGTGTGTGTGTGTGTGTGTGACGGGAGAGCTGTGCTTATTGTGTGTGTGTGAGAGGGGGGGACGGGGGAGCTGTGCTTATTGTGTGTGTGTGTGAGAGAGGGGCGGGAGAGCTGTGCTTATTGTGTGTGTGTGTGAGGGGGACGGGAGAGCTGTGCTTATTGTGTGTGTGTGTGAGGGGGACGGGAGAGGTGTGTGTGTGTGTGTGTGTGACGGGAGAGCTGTGCTTATTGTGTGTGTGTGTGTGTGTGTGTGTGTGTGTGTGACGGGAGAGCTGTGCTTATTGTGTGTGTGTGTGTGTGTGTGTGACGGGAGAGCTGTGCTTATTGAGTGTGTGTGAGAGGGGGGGACGGGAGACCTGTGCTTATTGTGTGTGTGTGTGTGAGAGAGGGGCGGGAGAGCTGTGCTTATTGTGTGTGTGAGAGGGGCGGGAGAGCTGTGCTTATTGTGTGTGTGTGTGAGAGAGGCGGGAGAGCTGTGCTTATTGTGTGTGTGTGAGAGAGGGGCGGGGGAGCTGTGCTTATTGTGTGTGTGAGAGAGGGGGGCGGGAGAGCTGTGCTTATTGTGTGTGTGTGTGTGTGTGTGTGTGTGTGTGTGTGAGGGAGACGGGAGAGCTGTGCTTACTGTGTGTGTGTGTGAGAGGGGGACGGGAGAGCTGTGCTTAGTGTGTGTGTGAGAGGGGGACGGGAGAGCTGTGCTTAGTGTGTGTGTGAGAGGGGGACGGGAGAGCTGTGCTTAGTGTGTGTGTGTGAGGGAGACGGGAGAGCTGTGCTTAGTGTGTGTGTGTGAGGGAGACGGGAGAGCTGTGCTTAGTGTTTGTATGTGTGTGAGGGGGACGGGAGAGCTGTGCTTGTGTGTGTGTGTGAGGGGGACGGGAGAGCTGTGCTTATTGTGTGTGTGTGTGAGGGGGACGGGAGAGCTGTGCTTATTGTGTGTGTGTGTGAGGGAGACGGGAGAGCTGTGCTGTGTGTGTGTGTGTGTGAGGGAGACGGGAGAGCTGTGCTGTGTGTGTGTGTGTGTGTGTGAGGGAGACGGGAGAGCTGTGGTGTGTGTGTGTGTGTGTGTGTGTGTGTGTGTGAGGGAGACGGGAGAGCTGTGCTTATTGTGTGTGTGTGAGGGAGACGGGAGAGCTGTGCTTATTGTGTGTGTGTGAGGGAGACGGGAGAGCTGTGCTTATTGTGTGTGTGTGAGGGAGACGGGAGAGCTGTGCTTATTGTGTGTGTGTGAGGGAGACGGGAGAGCTGTGCTTATTGTGTGTGTGTGAGGGAGACGGGAGAGCTGTGCTTATTGTGTGTGTGTGAGGGAGACGGGAGAGCTGTGCTGTGTGTGTGTGAGGGAGACGGGAGAGCTGTGCTGTGTGTGTGTGTGAGGGAGACGGGAGAGCTGTGCTGTGTGTGTGTGTGTGAGGGAGACGGGAGAGCTGTGCTGTGTGTGTGTGTGTGAGGGAGACGGGAGAGCTGTGCTGTGTGTGTGTGAGGGAGACGGGAGAGCTGTGCTGTGTGTGTGTGTGTGAGGGAGACGGGAGAGCTGTGCTGTGTGTGTGTGTGTGAGGGGGACGGGAGAGCTGTGCTGTGTGTGTGTGTGTGTGTGTGTGTGAGGGGGACGGGAGAGCTGTGCTGTGTGTGTGTGTGAGGGGTCGGGAGAGCTGTGCTGTGTGTGTGTGTGGGGGGGACGGGAGAGCTGTGCTTATTGTGTGTGTGGGACGGGAGAGCTGTGCTTATTGTGTGTGTGTGTGTGTGTGTGTGTGTGTGAGAGAGAGAGGGGGACGGGAGAGCTGTGCTTATTGTGTGTGTGTGTGTGTGTGTGTGTGTGTGTGGGGGAGACGGGAGAGCTGTGCTTAGTGTGTGTGTGTGAGGGAGACGGGAGAGCTGTGCTTATTGTGTGTGTGGGGGACGGGAGAGCTGTGCTTAGTGTGTGTGTGTGTTGGGGGGACGGGAGAGCTGTGCTTAGTGTGTGTGTGTGTGAGGGAGACGGGAGAGCTGTGCTTATTGTGTGTGTGTGTGAGGGAGACGGGAGAGCTGTGCTTATTGTGTGTGTGTGTGTGTGTGTGTGTGTGTGTGAGAGAGGGGGACGGGAGAGCTGTGCTTATTGTGTGTGTGTGGGAGAGAGGGGGACGGGAGAGCTGTGCTTATTGTGTGTGTGTGGGAGAGAGGGGGACGGGAGAGCTGTGCTTATTGTGTGTGTGGGACGGCAGAGCTGTGCTTATTGTGTGTGTGGGACGGCAGAGCTGTGCTTATTGTGTGTGTGGGACGGGAGAGCTGTGCTTATTGTGTGTGTGGGACGGGAGAGCTGTGCTTATTGTGTGTGTGGGACGGGAGAGCTGTGCTTATTGTGTGTGTGGGACGGGAGAGCTGTGCTTATTGTGTGTGTGGGACGGGAGAGCTGTGCTTATTGTGTGTGTGGGACGGGAGAGCTGTGCTTATTGTGTGTGTGGGACGGGAGAGCTGTGCTTATTGTGTGTGTGGGACGGGAGTGCTGTGCTTATTGTGTGTGTGTGAGGGAGACAGGAGAGCTGTGCTTATTGTGTGTGTGTGTGTGGGACGGGAGAGCTGTGCTTATTGTGTGTGTGTGTGTGTGTGTGTGTGTGTGTGTGTGTGTGTGTGAGAGAGGGGCGGGAGAGCTGTGCTTATTGTGTGTGTGAGGGAGACGGGAGAGCTGTGCTGTGTGTGTGTGTGAGGGAGACGGGAGAGCTGTGCTTATTGTGTGTGAGGGGGACGGGAGAGCTGTGCTGTGTGTGTGTGTGTGTGTGGGGGGGGGACGGGAGAGCTGTGCTGTGTGTGTGTGAGGGAGACGGGAGAGCTGTGCTTATTGGGTGTGTGTGTGTGTGAGAGAGGGGGACGGGAGAGCTGTGCTTATTGTGTGTGTGTGAGGGAGACAGGAGAGCTGTGCTTATTGTGTGTGTGTGTGTGGGACGGGAGAGCTGTGCTTATTGTGTGTGTGTGTGGGACGGGAGAGCTGTGCTTATTGTGTGTGTGTGTGTGAGAGAGAGGGAGACGGGAGAGCTGTGCTTATTGTGTGTGTGTGTGTGAGAGGGGGACGGGAGAGCTGTGCTTATTGTGTGTGTGTGTGAGAGAGGGGGGCGGGAGAGCTGTGCTTAGTGTGTGTGTGTGTGAGGGAGACAGGAGAGCTGTGCTTATTGTGTGTGTGGGACGGGAGAGCTGTGCTTATTGTGTGTGTGTGTGTGAGAGGGGGACGGGAGTGCTGTGCTTATTGTGTGTGTGTGTGTGTGTGTGTGAGAGAGGGGGACGGGAGAGCTGTGCTTATTGTGTGTGTGTGTGTGTGTGTGTGTGAGAGAGGGGGACGGGAGAGCTGTGCTTATTGTGTGTGTGTGTGTGTGTGTGTGTGTGTGTGTGTGAGAGGGGGGCGGGAGAGCTGTGCTTATTGTGTGTGTGAGAGAGGGGGGCGGGAGAGCTGTGCTTATTGTGTGTGTGAGAGGGGGGCGGGAGAGCTGTGCTTATTGTGTGTGTGTGAGGGAGACGGGAGAGCTGTGCTTATTGTGTGTGTGAGGGAGACGGGAGAGCTGTGCTTATTGTGTGTGTGAGAGAGAGAGGGGGACGGGTGAGCTGTGCTTATTGTGTGTGTGTGAGAGAGTGGGGGACGGGTGAGCTGTGTGTGTGTGTGTGTGTGACGGGAGAGCTGTGCTTATTGTGTGTGTGTGTGAGGGAGACGGGAGAGCTGTGCTTATTGTGTGTGTGTGTGAGGGAGACGGGAGAGCTGTGCTTATTGTGTGTGTGTGTGAGGGGGACGGGAGAGCTGTGCTTATTGTGTGTGGGGGATGGGAGAGCTGTGCTTATTGTGTGTGTGGGGGATGGGAGAGCTGTGCATATTGTGTGTGTGGGGGACGGGAGAGCTGTGCTTATTGTGTGTGTGTGTGTGTGAGGGAGACGGGAGAGCTGTGCTTATTGTGTGTGTGTGTGAGGGAGACGGGAGAGCTGTGCTTATTGTGTGTGTGTGTGAGGGAGACGGGAGAGCTGTGCTTATGTGTGTGTGTGTGTGTGTGTGTGTGGGATGGGAGAGCTGTGCTTATTGTGTGTGTGTGTGTGTGGGATGGGAGAGCTGTGCTTATTGTGTGTGTGTGAGAGTGGGGGACGGGAGAGCTGTGCTTATTGTGTGTGTGTGAGAGTGGGGGACGGGAGAGCTGTGCTTATTGTGTGTGTGTGTGAGGGGGACGGGAGAGCTGTGCTTATTGTGTGTGGGGGATGGGAGAGCTGTGCTTATAGTGTGTGTGTGGGGGACGGGAGAGCTGTGCTTATTGTGTGTGTGGGGGACGGGAGAGCTGTGCTTATTGTGTGTGTGGGGGACGGGAGAGCTGTGCTTATTGTGTGTGTGGGGGACGGGAGAGCTGTGCTTATTGTGTGTGTGGGGGACGGGAGAGCTGTGCTTATTGTGTGTGTGGGGGACGGGAGAGCTGTGCTTATTGTGTGTGTGGGGGACGCGAGAGCTGTGCTTATTGTGTGTGTGGGGGACGGGAGAGCTGTGCTTATTGTGTGTGTGTGTGTGTGTGTGTGTGTGTGTGTGTGGGGGGGACGGGAGAGCTGTGCTTATTGTGTGTGTGTGTGTGTGTGTGTGTGTGTGAGAGGGGGACGGGAGAGCTGTGCTTATTGTGTGTGTGTGTGTGTGGGGGACGGGAGAGCTGTGCTTATTGTGTGTGTGGGGGACGGGAGAGCTGTGCTTATTGTGTGTGTGGGGGACGGGAGAGCTGTGCTTATTGTGTGTGTGGGGGACGCGAGAGCTGTGCTTATTGTGTGTGTGGGGGACGGGAGAGCTGTGCTTATTGTGTGTGTGTGTGTGTGTGTGTGTGTGTGTGTGAGAGGGGGACGGGAGAGCTGTGCTTATTGTGTGTGTGTGTGTGTGTGTGTGTGTGTGTGTGAGAGGGGGACGGGAGAGCTGTGCTTATTGTGTGTGTGTGTGTGAGGGGGACGGGAGAGCTGTGCTTATTGTGTGTGTGTGAGGGGGACGGGAGAGCTGTGTTTATTGTGTGTGTGTGTGTGTGGGGGACGGGAGAGCTGTGCTTGTGTGTGTGTGTGTGTGGGGGGGACGGGAGAGCTGTGCTTATTGTGTGTGTGTGTGTGTGTGTGTGTGTGTGTGTGTGTGTGTGTGTGGGGGACGGGAGAGCTGTGCTTATTGTGTGTGTGAGGGGGACGGGAGAGCTGTGCTTATTGTGTGTGTGTGTGTGTGTGTGTGTGAGGGGGATGGGAGAGCTGTGCTTATTGTGTGTGTGTGTGTGTGTGTGTGTGTGTGTGTGTGAGGGGGGGGACGGGAGAGCTGTGCTTATTGTGTGTGTGTGAGAGGGGGACGGGAGAGCTGTGCTTATTGTGTGTGTGTGTGAGAGGGGGACGGGAGAGCTGTGCTTATTGTGTGTGTGAGAGAGGGGGACGGGAGAGCTGTGCTTATTGTGTGTGTGTGTGGGACGGGAGAGCTGTGCTTAGTGTGTGTGAGAGAGGGGGACGGGAGAGCTGTGCTTATTGTGTGTGTGTGTGTGTGAGAGGGGGACGGGAGAGCTGTGCTTATTGTGTGTGTGTGAGAGAGAGAGAGAGGGGGACGGGAGAGCTGTGCTTATTGTGTGTGTGTGAGAGAGAGAGAGGGGGGGACGGGAGAGCTGTGCTTATTGTGTGTGTGTGTGTGTGTGTGTGAGAGAGGGGGACGGGATAGCTGTGTTTATTGTGTGTGTGTGAGAGATGGGATATGGATTGGATGGATGTGTTTATAGGGTGTGTGGGGGGTGCAACGCTGCTTGTATTTATTGTGTGGAAAAGATGGGTATAGATGTCCTTTTCAACTCCGCTCCCAAAACCCCCTTCTGTCATTCTCAAAAAAAACCACATTAAGCTCTATCACTCTGTTTCCATCTTCAGGCTGTTTATGGAAATCCTCAATTCCTGCACTCACTGTGATGAGATCCTCTTCAAGGAGGATGGGTCCTGGAGTCCAATGCAACCAAAGAGAGTAAAGCAAGAGCCCTACTGGTCATCCTACAGCAGTATTGATGGTAACGTGGAAGCTGCAAGTCACAGGCTAGGCCCTGTCTTTGCTGAGTTGGACTGAAGCCTCCTGAATGTTGTTTTCACTCGCGTAATGTGTAGTCATTCAGGATGTGTATGTTTCAGTGAGGTTGGGGATTTGAATCACTCCTCTCCGGAGAGCAGTTCTAGCAGGAGGAAGGTACAGTGGGGCACTCTGACTATACAGACAGTAAGGCAGATACTGTATTGACATCAGGATGTACAGGCAGTGAGATTGATCCGGTACTGAAACTGGGCCATACAGGCGGCGAGGGTGAACCAGTACTGAAACTTGGCCGTGCAGGCGGCGAGTGTGATCTGGTACTGAAACTTGGCCGTGCAGGCGGCGAGGATGATCCGGTACTGAAACTGGGTGGTACAGGCGGCGAGGGTGTTCTGGTACTGAAACCGGGCCGCGCAGGCGGCGAGGATGATCCGGTACTGAAACTGGGTGGTACAGGCGGCGAGGGTGTTCTGGTACTGAAACCGGGCCGCGCAGGCGGCGAGGATGATCCGGTACTGAAACTGGGTGGTACAGGCGGCGAGGGTGTTCTGGTACTGAAACCGGGCCGCGCAGGCGGCGAGGATGATCCGGTACTGAAACTAGGTGGTACAGGCGGCGTGGGTGATCCGGTACTGAAACCGGGCCTTACAGGCAGCGAGGGTGGTCCGATACTGAAACCGGGCTGCGCAGGCGGCGAGGGTGATCTGGTACTGAAACGGGCCGTACAGGCGGCGTGGGTGATCCGGTACCGAAGGTTTTGCTGACAGTGATGTTTTCATGATTTCAGCCAGCACCATTTATAAGGAGCCACCATCACGAGGGAAATACTGCTCCCAAAGCAGCCAGAATACGGAGGTGATTGACCTGACATTAGACAGTTCATCAGATGAGGATGAAGCTCCAATGAAAAGACACTGTCATGTTGTGACCCCGACAAACTTGCCCTCAGTCAACAAGCAGTAAGATATTTATGTTCCAGAATCTCCCACAGTCTCTTTATTTTTTAACCTGTGATGCCTGCACTCTGCTCCCTCTCTACATTGTATGCGGGTCCCCCCCGACGCTCTCTTCCCTCCCTCTCTGCAGCGTATCCCGTCCCACCCCCACACACTTACCTCCCTCTCTACACCATACCCATCTTCCACACGCTGTCACTCCCCCCACACCGTACCCCTGCCTTCCACACTCGGTCACCTCCCTCTCTACACTGTACCCCTGTCTTCTACACGCCTTGTCTCCCTCCTCTCTACACTGTACCCCTGTCTTCCCCTCTCTACAGTGTACCCCTGTCTTCCACACGTCTCCCCCTCTCTACACCGTACCCCCCGTCTTCCACAACACTGTCACCCCCCTCTACACCGTACCCGTCTTCTACACGCAGTTCCTTTCCTCTACACAGTGCCTGAACTGTAGTCGTCTGTATGAAACTTTTCTCCTTTTTAATGTTGTCAGGTTGCTGAACCTTCACCAGCTCTCACCAATGCTGCAGAGTCCTGCGACAAATGTGGTTACGTCCGAATACCTCCCATCTCTCTCTATTCCAGAATACCAGTTCTCCTACCAGATGCCTCCACTACCATCTGACATTCAAGGTAATTCCTTTGTGTTCCTGCTCTTCTCCACCTCCACACTGGGCCCCTCGCTTGCCCATGTCTGACTTCCTTTTTGTCTGATTTCTCTTACAGGTTTAGATTTATTTTCTTTCTTGCAAGCAGACAGTCAGGTGAGTACAACTGACCACCTTTCTGATCTTTATGCTTCTCGTGGATTGAATCTGCAATGTGCCTCAACAAGTAGGTCAGGTGCAGTTTAGAAATGCATATTAGAAGCTGCCTAATAGATGTGTATAGTGAGGCAAACAAATTGTGCACACGTTAGGAAGATGAGGGCTCTCACTTTAGAGAAAGTAAGTTCGACTTTTATGTCGAATCCCTAGTGTGGAAACAGACCGTTTGGCCCGACATGCCCATACCGATCCTCCGAAGAACAATCCACCCAGACCCGTTCACCTATTACTGTTTATCCCTGACTAATGCACCTGACCTAGATATCCCTGAACGCTATGGGCAAGTTAGCATGGCTAATTCATCCGACCTGCACATCTTTGGATCGTGGGAGGAAACCGAAGCACACAGAGAAAACCTACACAGACAGTCACCTGAGGCTGGAATTGAACCTGGGTCCCTGGTGCTATGAGCCACTGTGCCCTCTCTAAACGGGAATGACTTATTTATCATCCACCTGCCTTCATACAGCTGGAGTTATTGTTCATTTTCTCAAAGTGGCTCCAAACTTAAATACTTAGAGTCATATGTCACAGAACAGACCCTTCAGTCCAACTTGTACATGACAACCAAGTTTCTCAAACTAAACTCGTCTCATTTGCCTGCATTTAACCCATAACCCTCTAAACCCTTCCTATTCGTGTACCTGTCCAGATGTCTTTTATCTGTTGTAACTGTACCTGCACCCACCACTTCCTCTGGCATTCCACATATGAACCACCTGTAAGTCCCAGGCTATCCAGCCTCTCCTTGTAACTTAAACCATCCTATCCCAGTAATATCCTTGTAAATCATTTCTACACCCTCTCTGATTTAATAACATTCTTCCTATAGCATGGCAACCAGAACTGTACACAGTACTCCAGAAACAGCCTCAGGAGTGTCCTGTACCGCCGCAATATGCCATTCTAACTCTTCTACTCAGTGGTCTGAGCAATGAAGACAAGTGTGCAAAACACCTTCTTAACTACCCCGTCTACCTATGAAGCAACTTTCAAGGAATTATGTTCCTGAAGCCCTAAGTCTTGGTGTTTGTTAGCATTCCCCAGGGCTCCACCATTAACTGTTTTAAGTCCTGCCTTTAGTTTGTCTTAACAAATTGTAACATCTTGCGTTTATCTAAATAAAACTTCATGTGCCTCTCATCAGCCCGTTGACTCAATTCATCAAGTTCCCTTAGTAGTCTTGCATAACCACCTTTACTGTCTGCTCAGATCGGTGGGCGTTGGCTTAGTTCTGATACACAGCCCAAGAGGTCTTTTAAAGTTTCCACTAGGACTAGTTACTCCAAGTCAGCAACACTGGCTTGGATGCAGTGTAATGACCCCTTACACACTCCCAGGACAGGTAGAGCATTGGTTTAGATGTGGAGTGGAGCACCTTCAATGCATTTTTTTATAAAGTTCAGATTCTAAAAGCTAATAAACTGAGGGAAGTGGACTCAGTCATTGCAGAAGGTTGGGAGAAGTCAGGTAGTTGGTTCCAGCGTATGATCATTTTCAGTGTTTCTGTTGTTTACACGTTGTCCATTTTGCCTGCAGCATTACAGTTCCGTTATCAGCAGCTCCTCCGAGGACCAGACTGCCATGCGATCATCACTCAACCACTTCTTCCAGTTCACGTCCTCGCCGCATTTCCTGGAACCTGTGGTTAGCTCGACAAGTGGAATGCATGGCTCAGCCAACAGGAGTAGCAGCATCTCCAGCAGTGTACTGAGAAGCAGTCAGCATAGTCACCCTGAGACGACAACTCTAAACAGTGGCAGCACAATCAGTGCACCTGGCTCCAGCCACGGGTTAGATATTATCTCTTTAGACTAAGGAAACACTAATCAATCATGACCAGGAATGTTCTCCACTCTGAAAACTGCTGCAAAACTTGAATCTGAAGTCAGCTGGTCGGAGATTACTCCACAGACCCCAGAGGAAGTGTTTCCTCTGTATTAGTCATTTGACTAAATCCCCGGGTGACATAAGAGCACAGGGCACCCACTGCCTGGGCCTGAATCCTGGAGCATGCCTTCTGTTTAAAAACACAAGGCAATTAGGTGGTGGTTTGTCAGATAGTGCTGAGGATCTGGCCTTGCCCCTTCCCACCTCTGTCTCATATAAAGAACAGCTCACAGAGATCTGGTGACATTAGCTTCAGAGTTGCACTTTGCTTGCATGCAGGCCCCTGGATCAGCTGTCTGTGACTGTATCCACAATTCAACCAAAGTGTGTTTCAGTTCTCTAGTAAAGTTTGGTCATGAACCAAAGATTAATTATGTCAGATTTAAGGCCGTACCACAAGGAGTAAAGAATGAAAGGAAACTTTGGTAAGATGAGATGAAACTTAGACTAGTGGATTATGGAGAGAAATTTAGCTATGGGCAGCTTTGAACATTGTGAACTGCAAAAGGGAACTGACCTGAGATTTTCAGGGGTCTCGATGATGGTTACTGTGATTCCCTCTCCACAGACCCAAGCAGACATGAAGGCTAAGATCAGCCTCTTGTCAGTCCTGGATCCACCAGGATTTCCAAAGGGGCTGGTTGGCCTGGGTTGAGGCTGGGGAGTGATGTAGGGACACAATAGGGAATTCTAAACATATTGCAAAGTGTTGTCACTTTTTAAAATATAATTTCCAATATATTTTATCAATGTAAAATCTTTCCCTTTTTTAAAAGAATTATAAACGAGCATTGTGTATAGAGAAAGCAAATGATCTATTTTCTGTTGCAGCTATTTTGTAAATACATATTATGAAAAAACAAACCGATTTTAAAAAAGCAATTCCAAAGATTATCCTCTACGGCAGGCCAGTACTCGTGAGAGTTAGACTCCACGTGCCTGTTTAACTGTGGATGCCTCTATTCATCCGTTTTAAGGTCATTTTCTTCCAATACTGTTCAGTGAATAACCAGTGTTCTGAGAGACTGGGGTGATGCTTAATGCCTGTTGTGGATGATGGGATCCAGAGCTGAAAGCTTCACTCATCTGGACAGACAGAGACTGCCTTGTCCCACTTACTTAAAGGACCTGGTGAAGCTGTGGCAAAGGGACAAGGGGTGTTTGGGTTTTATTGGCTGAAAGAATTCAAATGTTTTACTGTGTATCGAGTCTGTTGCAATTAAAGGATGAGGAAATCGGGAATTGGTGGTGTAGTTATTTCCCAAAGAATGAGCTTTGGACTTGCTGTTGCTGTAAAAAAAGTCAGGACACTGGGCATGAGAGAAACTGAAGTATTGACAGAGTTTCAGGCTTGAACTCCCACTTCTCCTCAGACTAGTTCAGTTTTGAAACCTGTAATGTTACTCAATGACGTACTGTTAAAGCTGCGATGAGCTGAACCAGAATGGGCTAGGGGCTAGAGATGGAAAAGCAACCCACCCTCCCTGCAAAGCTGTAAGGACAAGAAGTTCAAATTTCAAAAATTCTAGTGGGCTGTGCTGGCAAGGGAATGGTTTATTGTCCATCCCAAATACCTCTGAACCAAATAGCAGTTTCCTCCCCGAGAGTCCATTAGGAGCTGGAATTCAGTCCCCAAATAGGAAAGATTTTCAGGCTGAGGGGGAATGTGGGGATGAAAAGATAAATGGCCTTTGATTGTGATGTAATCCTTCTGTCAGAGCAAGAATGGGTCAGACTGCTGCTCAAATCAGCTCTCCCTTTCACCTTCACTGACCTCTTAACTAAACTCTCAGCCTTGAATATAATATTCAGTAGCTCTTTTGAGACAAAGAATGTCAGCTTTAGAACAGAGTGAAGAAATTTCTCCTATCTGACCTGAATGATTGGCTCCCGATTCTGGAAAGAATAGGAAACCGGCTCCACATTCCCCTTTTTCAATGAGATGAAGATTCATTTATGAAAATGCTACAGCAAGTGTGTGAATTTCTTGAACACTTTTCATGACCACTAGACATCTCATTTGGACTGCAAGAAAGGAGGCAAACAATGTGTACACTGCTGCATGTATGTGATTTAGACACTATCTGGTCATTAACTTGGGATCGGTCACATATTAACATATTTAGAAATGTATGTTGCTAGTTAGCTCTCACCTCTCCTTGGTGAAAGTTTAGGGAAAAGATCTCATCCAGTTACTATAGTGTGCATCAGACTTCAGTACACACCTGATTAAAAGGGCAAAAACATTGTCCCTATCCTGGAGCAGCATTTCTCCTGCGTGTGGCTTGACAGTAAACATCAATCATTCACTGACCCAGTTCCTGCCTCCACAAGGTAATCTGATTGATTGACTGGAAGCACCTCAGAGCTTCACATGAAAGACACCATGTCATTTATTAAATTAATTTGACAACATAAAACCTAAAACATTAGGATTTACACAGGCAGCTCATAAAACTGTCCTCTCCAATGAGCAGACTGCCACATTATCAACTCACTGCAGTACATCCACACAGTGAGAGATACTGGCGAACCGTAGCTGGTCTCTGACAGACTGATGCTCAGATCACCGTTTGCTTGGTACCTCTTTCTCAATCCGAGTTGTGTTTATGTAGGATTCCAGGATAAAGATGGTCTCATCAACCTGATTCTCACTTGAATCCAACCTGGAAAAGAGTAGAGATAAAGTCAGGACTCCATCCCTCTGTTCCCCAGAACTGCCTGGCAGTCCTGAACACAGAAAAGCCAAGAGCTTTGTGACAGAAATTGTTTAGGCTGGAACTGGTTTAGAGAGATTTTCTAGTTAACTTGTTCAGAGATGTTAAGACACTTCTGGAGCAGGTGGGCCTTGAACTAGGGCCTAAGTTAGAGTGGCGCTGGAAAAGCACAGCAGGTTAGGTAGAATCTGAGGAGCAGGAAAATCTATGTTACGGGTGAAAGCCCTTCATTAGGAATGAAGGTTTGAATTAGGGCCTCCTGACCTAGAGACAGGGACACAACCACTCCACCACAAGAGTGTTAAGGAACCAATTTCAGAAGGTGCTTTTCTTGCTGTACAATTCATACAATCTAACGTCGATACTGGCTCTTTGATGAATAGCAGCAATCCCCTACTCTTTCTCCTCCATACATGAATCCAATTTCATTTTGTAGGATTATTATTTAATCTGCTTTCAGGCACTGCATTCCAGATCAGTTGTGTTGTCAGTTTATGTTGTATTTGGTGTGGACATCAGTGTCTTCAAGGTCTTGCCCAGTTGGATTCACACTGCTGTGACTGCAGATGGGCTGTGAAGGTGCAGCTAGCTCAGGACGAGACTAGAAAGAGACCGAACAGCCTGTAGCCTTGCCCTGCCCTACTGCAGCAGTGGCCACTCACATGTTGACATTGTGTTTCAGTGTCTCCAGCTGCTGTTGCTCGGGAGCTGTGATCATCTCCTCGATCTCCTGAAGTTGCTGTTCCTCAGCGCCAGTTGCTTGCATTGACGCCATGATGGCCTCTATTCTCTGTGACTTTTCCAGCAGCCGCCTGAAAGGATAACAGGGAATGCCATTAATTACAAAACGGATCAGACACCAAATCCACAGACACCAGAACTGTCCATCATTTCAGTGCCAATTCATTGAGGCTGATACAAACTATTGGAGTCAGAATGATCAAGAAGTAATTACCTCTTGTGAAATTGTCCAACTTTCCCATTTCAGCTTATCAGATCTGAAACCCTCATTGCAGTCCATTATTATCCCTCTCCTTCACTATTCCAGCACCATCCCTGACTGGCATCTCATCCACAGCTTTGCTGCATGAGTTTTAATTTCTAACAAGGTCCGTTTACCTCCAACCCTGTGCAATCACTGATTGATATTCAGCCCCAGTTAAGCAACATCTCAATTTTACAATTATTGTTCTAATATTTAATTACTTCTATGACCTCACTATCTATGTGCTCCTTCACTTCTGGCCACTGATTTCCATCTCTCCAGCCTTACTGCCAGGATTAGTGAGCTTTGAGAAGGTTTGTAGCTGAGCTGGAGGTTTCATTTTCAGACGTTTTGTCACCATACTAGGTAACATCTTCAGTGAGTCTCCGGACAAAGCACTGGTGATGATTCCTGCTTTCTATTTATATGTTTGGGTTCCTCATGTCATTTCTTGTTGTTTTTCTCAGGGGGTGCTAAATAGTGTGCAAGTCAATGTGTCTATTGATAGAGTTCCGGTTGGAATGCCACGCTTCTCGGAATTCTCGTGTGTTTCTGTTTGGCTGTTGTCCCAGGTGAAGTGGTGGCTTTCCTCCTCTGTATGTAAGGATACTAGTGAGAGAGGGTCATGTTTTGTGGCTACTTTTCTGCCTGTTTGTCCAATGTAGTGTTTGTTACAGTCCTTGCATGGTATTTTGTAAATGACATTAGTTTTGCTCATTGTCTGTATAGGGTTTTTCCAAGTTCATTAGCTGCTGTTTTAGTGTGATGCCAGACTACGCAGACTCCTTGGCATCATGGTAGCTCACAAACCCACCAATACACTATAAAACAGTAGCTACCGAACTTGAAAGACCTTATACAGACAAGCAAAACTAATGTTACTTTCAAAATACCATGCAAGAACTGTGACAAACAGGCAGAAAACTAGCCATCAGGATACATGAACATCAACTAGCCACAAAAAGACTCTTGTGCAGCCTTTTGCAAGTTTTGCATATAAGTGGTTACTTCTCTAGCTCCTATCACTGACGAGGCCACAAAACTTCAATGGAAGATCTAGAAGAGTGCTAGAGAATTGTTTGCAGAGTTGAGATATTGTGAATTTCAATTTCAGGATTCATGGTTGGATGGAGAAATTCAAAACTTTGGATCAGAATATCTGGATGACATCTGTGGGAATTGTAGAACCATAATAGAATCCTGAGTGCGGGAAGAGGCCATTTGGCCCATTGAGTCTGCACCAACCCTCCGAAGAGCACCACATCCAGGCATTCTTAGCTGATTGTCACTCACTTGTTCTCTCGGGTTTCGTATTCTCGACGATTGATCAGATTGACAACAGTCTGAAATAAATCATAAAACATACCAAGTGATTTTCCAGGGGTCAGCTTTCTTCTCGAATATCTCTAGCTGTGGATTTCACCACACGTCCTCACACAATGACCCACAGCAGAACTTGTGGGGCAAGGAGCAAGGTGAGATTAGACATCAGGACAAAGCTTAAACGATCACCAGGATCATTCAGAGATCACACATACAGCACAAACTGTTAACCCTTGCAGTAAATTATATCAGCAGCTAACCAACAGATTAAATCAGAGTGGAGTTTTGTACATAATAACAGATACCCAACACTGAGTTACAGATAGGAATCTAATCAAGGGGTTGATTGATACGTAGAACAACAGACACTTGAAAGTAGTTACACATTGGAATTGAATCGAGATGTTCAGTGGATTTTTATCAAATAACAGATATCCAGGAGTGAGTTACAGACTTGAATCTAACTAAGTACAGGTTATATATTTGTTGTTATGGTTACCTTGTAGCACCGCTGGAGAATCATACGAGCTGTAGGCAGTAAATTGACAGTGTACAGATAGAAGGTTCTGGAGGGGGCGTGATCAGGTGTTTTAGGAATTTCCTGGAATATAAAAACATGAGATTGAATCAAAGTTGGAAATTAGTCTGTTTTGCGATGAGCTGTAGCAGATAAAAGCAGCCAGGAAAGGTCAGATCCTGACCTGGGATCAAGGCCAGAGAAACTGTGGGTGGAGAGACAGAGACGGGAATCTGGGACGTTGGGAAAAGGTGGAGAGAGAGAGAGAGAGAGACAGACAGGGGGGTGTTGGGGAGAAGGTTAGAGAGGACACAGAGGGGTTGGAGGAGAGAGGGGTAGGGAGCAAGGAGCAGAAAGGAGCAAGGATTGAGGGTAGGGAGGTGGATGACACAATGTGGGGTAGGGAAGATGATGAAGATGGGGTGATGGGAAAGGAGGAAGCAGCGGACTAAGAGAGGGTGCGGGTGGGGTGGAAGGACAGAGAGGGACGGAGTGGAGTTGGAAATACAGAGAGGGAGTGGGGCGGAAAGGGCAGACAGAGGGACAGAGTAGGGTGGGAAATACGGGGTGGGGGGGGGGGGGGGGGAGGACAGAGAGAAGGTCAGAGTGGGGTTGGAAAGACGGGGGGATGGGGGGATAAGGGCTGAGACAGGGACAGAGTGGGACAGAGTGTAGTTGGAATTACAGAGAAGGGGTGGGGGGGGGGGAAGGACAAAGAGGGGCAGAGTGGGGTTGGAAAGAGAGAGGGGGTGGAGGAGAAAGGACAGACAGAGAGTGGGTTTGGAAAGACAGAGAGGAGGTGGGGAAGGACTGAGAGAGGGGCAGAATGGGGTTGGAAAGGCGGGGGGTGGGGAGGACAGAGGGACAGAGTGGGGTTGGAAAGACAATGGGGGGGGGAAGGAACGAAGGGGGTGGGAGGGGATTGACTGAGAGGCAGTGGTAGGGGATCAAGAGAAGGGTAGGGGGAGTTGGTGAGGCATATTGAAGGCGATGGGAGATGTATAGTATTCTGTACCTGAAGGGATATATAGTTCTCTGATAGCATTCGATACATCATCTCCTTGGCTTCTTTGGCAGGTATCATCGCAAAATCCTCAACTTGTTTCTGCTCCAAGTGCCGTTTGCGGAGAAGCAGTCGGAAAATCCGAGCTGACCGTGAGCCGAACCTGGGGGGGGGGGGGGGGGGGCAGGGGGGCATGGAGACAGCAACTCCACTTTGTAATTAGGAATCTCACTGAACCACAGCATTCCAAACTGGGGCTTGTCACAGTATCCTCAGCAAACAGCATCACACTAACAAAGGCAGCAGGATATTCCCCCTCTCCACCTGGTCAGGACAGTTGGAGAGATCGAACATGGAACTGTACAATGATCATCAGCTGAGCCCAATGGTCAGAGACAGAAGTTCCAGATTGGTACCACACAGGATATCGGATTTCTCATGTCCTGTCTACAGTAACTCTCCACTTGCCCAAGGCAGCCCAGGACCAGGCTGGTGCCCTTTCTCGATCATTTTTCAAACCATCAGCTCATGCCCTCCTGAGTTTGCAGCTTCCACACTTACAGACAGACAATGCAGGAGGACATGAAGAAGGATAAGTGTACCCATGTTACAAGCGGAAAGGTCTGTTAGGAACCCACTTACCTTTCCTGTACGACAGACTCCACTGTAGCTCGTGCAAGTGAAGCGAGGGCACGGTGAAGATCAGTGATTCTATTAAGGCAACTATACAACGAATGAAGACAGCATATATCATCAAAATACCTCCAGGAAATTGGGGCAGAACTCCCTTCTCTTTCTCAGAGACCACACTGACTGGTGTCTCTCAGTCCCCCCCACCTCTCTCTCAGGGAGATACCTGTACACTGACTGGTGTCTCTCAGTCCTCTCTCTCTCTCAGGGAGATATCTGTACAGTGACTGGTGTCTCTCAGTCCCCTCTCTCTCTCTCAGGGAGATATCGGTACAGTGACTGGTGTCTCTAAGTCACCCCCCCTCTCTCTCTCAGGGAGATACCTGTACACTGACTGGTGTCTCTCAGTACCCTCCACCTCTCTCTCTCTCTCTCTCAGGGAGATATCTGTACAGTGACAGGTGTCTCTCAGTCCCCTCTCTCTCTCTCAGGGAGATATCTGTACAGTGACTGGTGTCTCTCAGTCCCCCCTCTCTCTCTCTCAGGGAGATATCTGTACACTGACTGGTGTCTCTCAGTCCTCCCTCTCTCTCTCAGGGAGATATCTGTACACTGACTGGTGTCTCTCAGTCCCCCCTCTCTCTCTCAGGGAGATACCTGTACAGTGACTGGTGTCTCTCAGTCCTGTCTCTCTCTGAAGGAGAGATCTGGTTGTTTTTTGTGGAGAGAGGAAGCTGGGTCCCACATATGTCACCTGAAAGGATACTGATGACAAACATCCCACCACCACTATCTCCTGATTTACCGACAAACTCCATCTGAAACACAAGCTTTTGTTAGAACGAATCTGAAAATTTCCCACAGAAACTCTGATTTTACAGCAGGAAGTGAGAGTATAACTCCAGCACATTTAGCCGTGAGGTGTAAGAGAGAAGACAGTCATATAGTGGCCATCTTCTGATCCCAGCCCACCCCCCGGTCACACATCCAACACCATGTCCACCTCCCCCTCCCTCCCCAGGTCACCCACCAGTATCCACACACCCCCCGCCCCGGTCAGACATCCAACACCATGTTCATCCCCCTCCCCCAGGTCTCCCACCATTACTCTGCTTACCCCATCCCCATCGGTCACAGTTACCCTCCCACCTCCCGAGGTGACTCTTCAATAACCTCAAGCCCATTCACGCTCCAACATTCCCCCCACAACCAACCCCCAAGTCTCACTCTCATTCCAAACAGGGAGTGTGCGAACTGAAACACTCACCGGGTCATCACTGAGGAGGGTGAGGTACTGGTCCAGCACTGGTTTCGACAGGTTGTAGCCAGGAGGAAAAGCCCGGAATATCTGTCAGCCAAAAGAATCAATTCCAGAAAAAAACACGGTTTTTCAGAAGCTAACCTTGTGCTGTCCTGGGAGTGTTGGATGGTGACAGTAGCTGGTGTGTGTACACACAGAAATAAATCCAACCACACTGTCCAATAGGATACCTGCCAGCGGTCAGTCTCCAACAAACAATGTGAGTAACACTGGTGTCACACATGTACCAGGCAAGGTCCATTCTAACAAGAGAGAATCTAACCACTGCCCCTTGACACTCACTGGGTGTTACCATCACTATCAACATCCTGCTGCAGGGTACCATTGCCCAGACACTCAAGTGGACTCATCACATTAACAAAGCAGCTAAAAGAGCAGGTCAGAGTCTAGGGATACTGCAGCGAGTAACTCACCTCCTGATTCCCAAAGCCTGTCCACCATCTACAAGGCACAGATCAGGAGCGGGCAGGAATACTCCCCACTTGCCCTGGATGGGGGCAGCCCCAACAACACTCAAGGAGCTCAATACCATCCAGGGCAAAGCAGCCACTTGGTGAGCATCACATCCACAAACAGCCACTCCCCCCACCACCGACGCTCAGTACCAGCAGTGTGTGCTATCTACAAGATGCACTGCAGGAATTCACCAAGATTTCTTTGACAGCACTTTCCAAATCCACAACCACTTCCATCTGGAATGTCAAGGGTAGCAGGTACATGGGAACACCACCATGTGCCAGTTCCCTGTCACTCCCCATCATGACTTGGAAATGTATCACTGTTCCTTCAGTGTTGCCAAGTCAGAGTCCTGGGATTCCTGCCCGAAACGCATCGTGGGTCTATCTACAGCACATGGACTGCGGCGGTTCATGAAGGACAGCTCACCCCAACCTTCTCAAGGGGCAACTAGGGATAGGAAAGAAATGCTGGCTCAGTCAGTAATAGCCACATTCTCTGAAGCAGGACAGTGTGAGATGGCTGACTGTTCTCCAGGGGCACCAGTGGCGAGTCTGGTTTCTTACCTCATTTGAAGACAGCGGTTGCGTGTGGGAGGAGCTGGACGATGTGGTCACCTCGCTCATTCTCAGCATCGTCCGCACAATCTCACTGCTGGTCTGTGAGGAGTGAAATTATTACAGCAATGACTTCCCTTTCCTCATCCCCCAGTCAGCACAGCTGTCTCCCAACAGCAACATGCTTCACTGCACTGTTCCTGCAGTCCAGCAGGTGGTGGACCCACAGGGACACAGACGGGGTGTAGGGGCTGGAGGGGGTGACAGGGAAAGGGAGGGGCTGACCGGGGAAAGGGAGGGGCTGACAGGGAAAGGGAGGGGGTGTAGGGGCTGGAAGAGGTGACTGGGATAGGAAGGGGATGTAGGGGCTAGAGGGGGTGACAGAGGTAGGAGCTGTAGGGACTCGAGGAGATGACAGGAATAGGGAGGGGGTGTAGGGGCGGGAGGGAGTGACAGGTATAGGGAGGGGGTGAAAGGGCTAAAGGGGGAGGGGTGCTGGGATAGGGAGAGGGTATAGGGGCTGGGGGGGACTGGGAGAGGGTGTAGGGGCTGGCAGGGGGAATGGGATAGGGAAGGGGGGAGCTGGGATAGGGAAGGGGCGTAGGGGCTGGAGGAAGTGACAGTGATAGGGAGGGGATAGTCATCAGCTATTGTTGTGTATACCCCATCCAGCTCCCACCCTCACCTACTCAAATCCCATTATGCCCTCACCCCCCACCCCATCCCAACGTGCTGAGACAGCAGCAGTCTCTCTCTCACACACTACCCAATAATGACACGTCTTGGACAGTGTCTTCAGAATCCTTAAGGGGGAGAGTGTGCAGCCAGAAGTCGTGGTGCACATTGGCACCAACGACATAGGTAGGAAGAGGGGTGGGGAGGTCACTCAAGAGCTCAGGGAGTTAGGCTGGAAGCTAAAAGCTAGGACAGACAGCGTCGTCATCTCCGGGTTGTTGCCGGTGCCACGTGACAGTGAGGCAAGGAATAGGGAGAGAGTGCAGTTGAACACGTGGCTGCAAGGATGGTGTCGGAGGGAGGGCTTCAGCTATTTGGACAATTGGACTGCATTCTGGGGAAGGTGGGACCTGTACAAACAGGACGGGTTGCACCTGAACCAGAAGGGCACCAATATCCTGGGGGGTAGGTTTGCTAGCACTCTTCGGGGGGGGGTTTAAACTAATTTGGCAGGGGGATGGGATCCGGACTTGTAGTCCAGCAAGTAGGTTAGTTGTTTTTCAGGATGTCCAAGAATGTAGGGAGGCTGTGGAGAAGGTAGCACTGACAGGGAATACTTGCGGACACAGAGATGGGCTCAAGTGCATATACTTCAACGCAAGGAGTATCAGAAATAAGGTGGGTGAACTTAAGGCGTGGATCGGTACCTGGGACTACGATGTTGTGGCCATCACGGAAACGTGGATAGATGAGGGACAGGAATGGTTGTTGGAGGTTCCTGGTTACAGATGTTTCAGTAAGATTAGGGAGGGTGGTAAAAAAGGAGGGGGGGTGCGTTGCTAATTAGAAATGGTATAACGGCTGCAGAAAGGCAGTTCGAGGGGGATCTGCCTTTGGAGGTAGTATGGGCTGAAGTCAGAAATAGGAAAGGTGCAGTCACCTTGTTGGATGTTTACTATAGACCCCCAATAGCAGCAGAGATGTGGAGAAACAGATTGGGAAACAGATTTTGGAAAGGTGCAGTAGCCACAGGGTCATAGTCATGGGCAATTTCAACTTCCCAAATATTGATTGGGAGCTCTTTAGATCAAGTAGATTGGATGGGGCGGTGTTTATGCAGTGTGTCCAGGAAGCTTTTCTAACTCAGTATGTAGATTGTCCAACCAGAGGGGAGGCCATATTGGATTTGGTACTCGGTAATGAACCGGGACAAGTGATGGGCTTGTTAGTGGGTGAGCATTTTGGTGATGGTGACCACAATTCTGTGACTTGCACCTCGGTTATGGAGAGAGATAGGTGCGTGCAACAGGGCAGGTTTTACAATTGGGGGAAGGGTTAATACGATGCTGCAAGACAGGATCTGAGGAGCATAAGTTGGGAGCATAGGCTGTCAGGGAAGGATGTTGTTGGAATGTGGAACTTTTTCAAGGAACAGATACGACGTGTCCTTGATATGTATGTACCTGTCAGGCAGGAAAGAGATGGTCATGTGAGGGAACCTTGGTTGACGAGGGAGGTTGAATGTCTAGTAAAGAGGAAGAAGGAGGCTTACATAAGGTTGAGGAAACAGGGTTCAGACAGAGCAGTGGAGGGATACAGGATAGCCAGAAGGGACCTGAAGAAAGGGATTAGGAGAGCTAAGAGAGGGCATGAAAAATCCTTGGCGGATAGGATCAAGGATAACCCCAAGGCATTTTATGCGTATGTGAGAAACATGAGAATGACGAGAACGAGGGTAGGTCCGATCAAGGACAGTAGTGGGAGACTGTGTATTGAGTTGGAAGCGATAGGAGAGGTCTTGAGTGAGTACGTTTCTTCAGTATTTACAAATGAGAGGGACTGTATTGTTGAAGAGGAGAGTATGAAACGGACTGGTAAGCTGGAGGAGATCCTTGTTAGGAAGGAAGATGTGTTGGGCATTTTGAACAACTTGAGGATAGACAAGTCCCCCGGGCCTGACGGGATATATCCTAGGATTATGTGGGAAGCAAGAGAGGAAATTGCAGAGCCATTGGCAATGATCTTTTCGTCTTCACTGTCAACGGGGGTGGTACCAGGGGACTGGAGAGTAGCGAATGTTGTGCCCCTGTTCAAAAAAGGGAATAGGGATAACCCCAGGAATTACAGGCCAGTTAGTCTTACTTCTGTGGTAGGCAAAGTAATGGAAAGGGTACTGAGGGATAGGATTTATGAGTATCTGGAAAGACACTGCTTGATTAGGGACAGCCAGCACGGATTTGTGCGGGGTAGGTCTTGCCTTACAAGTCTTATTGAATTCTTTGAGGAGGTGACCAAGCATGTAGATGAGGGTAGAGCAGTGGATGTAGTGTACATGGATTTTAGTAAGGCATTTGATAAGGTTCCCCATGTTCGGCTTCTGCGGAAAGTCAGGAGGCATGGGATAGTGAGAAGTTTGGCCAGTTGGACAGAGAACTGGCGAACCGCTCAAAGTCAGAGAGTGATGGTAGATGGTAAATATTCAGCCTGGAGCCCAGTTACAAATGGAGTTCCGCAGGGATCAGTTGTGGGTCCTCTGCTGTTTGTAATTTTTATTAATGACTTGGAAGAGGAATCGAAGGATGGGTCAGTAAATTTGCAGACGATACGAAGATTGGAGGAGTTGTGGATAGTGAGGAGGGCTGTTGTCGGCTGCAAAGGGACTTAGATATGATGCAGAGCTGGGCTGAGGAGTGGCAGATGGAGTTCAACCCTGTCAAGTGTGAGGTTGTCCATTTTGGAAGGACAAATAAGAGTGTGGAATACAGGGTTAACGGTAGGGTTCTTAGTAAGGTGGAGGAGCAGCGGGATCTTGGGGTCTATGTACATAGATCTTTGAAAGTTGCCACTCAGGTGGATAGAGCTTGTAAGAAGGCCTATGGTGTATTAGCGTTCATTAGCAGAGGGATTGATTCAAGAGTTGTGAGGTGATGTTACAACTGTATAGGACTTTGGTAAGGCCACATTTGGAGTCCTGTGTGCAGTTCTGGTCGCCTCACTTTAGGAAAGATGTGGAAGCTTTGGAGAGGGTGCAGAGAAGATTTACCAGGATGTTGACTGGAACGGAGAATAGGTCGTACGAGGATAGGTTGAGAGTGCTAGGCCTTTTCTCATTGGAACGGCGACGGATGAGGGGTGACTTGATAGAGGTTTATAAGATGATCAGGGGAATAGATAGAGTAGACAGTCAGAGACTTTTTCCCCGGGTACAAGGGGACATAAATTTAAGGTGAAGGGTGGAAGGTATAGGGGGGATGTCAGGGGTAGGTTCTTTACCCAGAGAGTGGTGGGGCATGGAATGCGCTGCCTGTGGGAATGGCAGAGTCAGAATCATTGGTGACCTTTAAGCGGCAATTGGATAGGTACATGGATAGGTGCTTAAGCTCGGACAAATGTTCAGCACAACATGGTGGGCCGAAGGGCCTGTTCTGTGCTGTATTGTCCCATGTTCTCTTGCCCTGGAGCAGGGACGTTAACCCCTCACAGACCTGGTCCAGTTTGTTGTTGACTGCAGCCACGATGGCTTGGTCCCTGAAGTGTTGGTGAAACCGTTCAAAATTCACCTGCCAGTAAATGCCATCATCTGGGGGGAGCTGTGGGGAAGGAAGCAGTAAACAACAGGGAATGAGAGCGAGCAGCCAGCAGCAGCCGGGATATGGTCTGCACCAGCCAGTATCAGAGAGGGAGTGTGAAACCTCCACACTCCAACACTCGCCACATTACCAGCTTCATGTTCTTCACCCCCACCTCCACCCCCACCTCGGCCTGCTGCTCTGCCGACAGGCTGGAACCGAGCGGAGTGTACACAGAGGGCCCCAGCACGGAGCAAGGTGGCTCCGGCCTGGGAGTGGTGGAGCTCCACACGGAGGGGAGGGGCGTCTACTGGGCGGGGGGAGGAGGGGGGGCTACAGCACAGGGAGGGGGGAGGGGGGGCTACAGCACAGACGGGACGGGGGGCTACAGCACAGAGCGAGGGGGGGGCTGCAGCACGGGGGGGCTACAGCACAGAGCGAGGGGGGGCTGCAGCACAGGGGGAGGGGGGCTACAGCACAGAGGGGAGCGGGGGACTACAGCACAGAGGGGAGGGGGGGCTACAGCACAGAGGGGAGGGGGGGCTACAGCACGGGGGGGGCTACAGCATGGGGGGGGCTACAGCGCAGAGAGTGGGGGGGGCCACGGCGCTGAGGGAGGGGGCTGAAGCGCGGAGGGAGGGGGAGCTACAGCGTGGGGGAGTGGTCTACAGTGCAGGGGGAGGGGGGCTACTGCGCGAGGCAGGGCTTCAGAACTGGGGAGAGGAGCGGGTGGGTGGGCGTGCGGCGGGTGAGCGGGCGGGTGGGCAGGTGCCTGGCTCAGGGCTGATTCAGTGGCTGGCCCCCTCTTCCAGACGGTCAAACATGCGACAGACTCACCTCCTGGTCCGAATGTTCAGGCTTTGACCGTTTGGATTTAGGCTCAGTCCCATCCTCGGACATTCGCCTGCGTTTCCCCTGAGCTGGGTGTGACAGAGAGAGAGAGAGAGACATAAAATACAAAGCTGATAAGCAAGCAACAGAGGGAGGGGTGGGGTAGGGAGGGGTATGGGTGGGGGTGGGGTAGGGGCAGGGGAGGGGAAGGAGGCCGAGAGAAGACAGTCTCAAACAGCAGCAGCTGCCCATTTAGGACAGGGCAGGGAGAGGACAAATCGATTCCATTGGGTGTCAGGAGT
This sequence comes from Hemiscyllium ocellatum, assembly GCF_020745735.1. Taxonomy (NCBI): domain Eukaryota; kingdom Metazoa; phylum Chordata; class Chondrichthyes; order Orectolobiformes; family Hemiscylliidae; genus Hemiscyllium; species Hemiscyllium ocellatum. The sequence continues at coordinate 784,652 of NC_083450.1, forward strand.
TTTTGCAAGGCTACTTTCCATGGACAGTAACTGTGAGGCTATCGAGGCTGGTTGGGTACGGGTTTGGATTTTGAGGTTACAATGGAGACCAGACCAGAGACTCGACGGACCTAATGGCCTTTTCCTGCTCCTAATTCGTACATGGGTTCAGCCCAGCAGTGACCGAAGCCGGGATAAAGGTGCTGAACTCCAGAACTGTCCCCCATTTCCTGCTGCCCCCACCCACTGACAGAGTGATTCAGACAGTAACTGGCTTTAGATCACTGCGCACTCCCTGAGAAAACCAGGGGAGCAGCTCTCGAGGGGATGCAGGCCTGGTGAGTATACACTCACAGGTAGAGGAAAGGTCACTGTGACAGGGCCTTTAGCTGTGTCTGACTTATTTCCCACACTTCAACCCTTGTCGTATGACACCGTTAGGGTCCCCCTCACCAGTATCCATATCCAAAAGCTCCTTTTCCAGCAGGATTCAATCACCACATTCCCATGACCTCCATTCCTTTTGCAGGGACCATTCCTTCTGGGACTCCCTGGTCCACTCCCACGGCACCATCCCCTGCAATCACAGAAGGTGCAACACTTGCCTGTTTACTCAATCCTCCTCACTATCCAAAGTCTGAGACACATCTTCCAGCAATCTACCTGCTCTTCACTCAACCTCGTCGACTGTATTCATTGCTAACAATGAGGTCTCCCGTCTGTCTGCAAAAAATGATCCTGGGCTCAAAAGAGAAAATGCTGGTTATCTCAGCAGGTCTGGCAGCATCTGTGAGGAGAGAAAACAGCTGATGTTTCGAGGCTAACTGACCCTTTGTCAAAACTCAATGACCCTGGACTTACTCTCAATGTACCGTGGTCAGCATCCCTGCCTCAGGCAGTGCTCTAGTGAAGCATCTTATTTTCCATCTGGAGACCCTGCAGCTTTCTGGACTCAATATCAAATTCAATAACTTTCCATATCCTCCAACCAACCCCACACCCCAGACATTTCCACCCACTTATGATCCCAGTTATCAGTTTACTATCAGCCATCCCATTGTTGCTCAGAGCTCCATCTCCATCCATTCCTCTCACTTCTCTCACCCTGCCCTCCCATCCATCATCTTCAGTCGATAGACCAGCTTTTCCCAGCTCCTGAGGAAGGGTCACTGGACCCTAAACGGTGACTCTGTGTTTTCCCCACAAATGCTGCCAGCCCTGCTGGATTCTCCAACAATTTCTGGTTTTGATGGAAGAAAACTTTCCTGGTTTTGGAGAAGCCTTAAATGAAAGCAGAGAGCAGGCTCCTTACCGCCAACGCTGAGATTGGGCACGGTGTACATCTCCTTCTCATCAGTGATCAATGTTGGAGCACGAGAGAGCTGTGAGCCTTCAGCAGTCACACTCTCGGAGACCAGACCACATTTCTGCAGGAAGTGTGTCTGCACCAACCGGACGAAGGTATTCGAGGTCTCACTGTGTTCCCTGGTTTTATTATCTATGCAGAGGAAGAACCAAAGACCTGAGCAACACTACACACAGGGCACAGACAACAGCACTGGCCTGTCACACCGTGAAAAGCCCTCTGTATACCCCCACCTCACCCCTCCGGGCTCACACCATGGCCACACACGCCTCCATACACCCTACTCTGTACACGTCCCTCTCATCCCTCTGTATACATGCCCCCACTGCCTTCCATATACACCCAGCCATGTTCTCCATACAGACCATACTGATCCCCATAGACTACTCTCTATGTTACTGACCTCTCCTTCATCACAAACTCTCACATACTCCCTTCCAGTTGCTCCCAATCTCCCTTCCCCTGCATTCACATGTTGGTTGTACTCTTTCCCCACACAGTCTCACCCTCCATTGTTTCTCTCAGCCTGTCGGCCACTTTCTTCACAACCGTACTCATTGTCATCTTGCCATTCTGCAGCAGCTCCTCCACAATGAGCTCCCCTGTGTCTCCATACAACGTCTTTGCTGAGTAGATATAACGTGGGTACCGTAGGATGCGAATGATGTGTGCACAATGCACTTCATACTCCACAAAGCCTCTCTTGTGCACATGATAGGAAGCAAAGTTGTGGTGGATCAAGACGCAGAGAGCTTTCTTAACCTGGAACACAGCAGTGAGAGAGTCAAGGTGACTGTACACCATGGCTTCCGTGTCCATGTCCCACTGACACCCCTCTGCAAGCCATGCTATGACCCTTCTTCTCACCCTGTCCATGCCATATAGACAGGCAGACAGACCAACCGACCTCCCCCACATACACACACCTCCTCCGCCACCCCCCCCACCCACACACACACACCCCACACCCCACACACACACACACACACACACACACACACACAATCTCAGAACAGATTCAGGACCAATGCCACCCTCCCTTCACCCCCAGCCCCCAATCCTTGAGACCACACTGATACCTGATCAATTGGTGTTTCAGTGTCGTTGGCAATCAGCCGGAGAGGTTGGCATCCTGTGCAAATCAGGTGGGTGCCAACTTTGGCGACGATCTCACCATAGTGTGCCTGGAGCAAGCAGGAGCAGATCTGCGTCTCGAAGTGTGTCATTTCTCAATCAGGTTCGATCACCGATCACATCAGAATCAGCACTGCAAGTTCACCTGAACCTACTAGTATTTCAGCGATGGCTTTGAATACTCGAGGCTGTTATAACAGCACCTTCAATCTGAGGGAAAGAAATCAGCAGGAAATATTGTAACAGGAATAGAGAGTGCAGCAGAAACTCTACAATTCTGGCAGTGTCTGAGAGAGACAAACACAATAACGTTTGGAGTCCAAATCTCCCAGGTTCTGAAGAGATGGAAGACTGGAAATGATCATTCTGCTCCCACAGTTAGTGGCAGAGTTGGTTAGTTTCCACAGCATTTCTCTGTTTTCAATTCAGATTTCCAGCATCGCAATGTTTTCATGTGAAATGGGCTGGTGACATTCAGGCAGATGATAGGGACAGAGTAGAGGGAGCTTTACTCTGTATCTAACCCCATGCTGTCCCTGTCCTGGCATTGTTTGGTGGGGGGACAGTGTAGAGGGAGCTTTACTCTGTATCTAACCCCGTGCTGTCCCTGTCCTGGGAGTGTTTGGTGGGGGACAGTGTAGAGGGAGCTTTACTCTGTATCTAACCCCGTGCTGTCCCTGTCCTGGGAGTGTTTGGTGGGGGACAGTGTAGAGGGAGCTTTACTCTGTATCTAACCCCGTGCTGTCCCTGTCCCTGGGAGTGTTTGATGGGGGACAGTGTAGAGGGAGCTTTACTCTGTATCTAACCCCGTGCTGTCCCTGGGAGTGTTTGGTGGGGGACAGTGTAGAGGGAGCTTTACTCTGTATCTAACCCCGTGCTGTCCCTGTCCCTGGGGAGTGTTTGATGGGGGACAGTGTAGAGGGAGCTTTACTCTGTATCTAACCCCGTGCTGTCCCTGTCCTGGGAGTGTGATGGGGGGACAGTGTAGAGGGAGCTTTACTCTGTATCTAACCCCGTGCTGTCCCTGTCCCTGGGAGTGTGATGGGGGGGGGGGGGTGTATTGACCCTTACACTCACTAACTCACACTCACACTCACTAACTCACACTTACTGTTGTTGTTGATGAAGAAGCAGATTCTCTCCTCGGCCCCGAGCCTCACTCTACTGTGACCCCCACCTCAGCCTTCCCCATTCCGACGGGAACGGAACTTTATGTTCCGGGCTCCTTGGTTCCGGCGGCCCGCAGCCGGAGCCTGACTCCGGCGGAACATCCGGTTCCTGCCCCGCACCAAGATGGCGGCGCGCCCCTCACGCTCCCAAGCCCGAGCGGGTCCACTTCCGGGTGGCTCGTGGGCTTCCGGGAGGGCGCTGACGTCAGCGGGTAAGATGGCGGAGGCGGCGGCGGCTGTTTCTCCGCTTCGTTTCTTCTGTCACTGCTGCAAGGGAGAGGTGTGCCCCAAGCTGCCGGTAAGACAGGGCCCTGGGCCCAGTGCACACTCACCCTCACCGCCTCCATCCCCGTGCTGCAGGAAACCCGCTGCTGCTCCCCCGGGGGAAGGGCTCACCGTCACACAGCCCCAGCCCCGGGAGTGTGGGCTCCGCACAATCTCCAACATCACCCCCCCCCCCATGGTCACCATGGAGACTGTTCACACCCCCCTCCCCATGGTCACCATGGAGACTGTTCACACCCCCCCCCATGGTCACCATGGAGACTGTTCACACCCCCCCCCCCATGGTCACCATGGAAACTGTTCTCCCCCCATCCCCATGGTCACCATGGAGACTGTTCACACACCCCCCCCCATGGTCACCATGGAGACTGTTCTCCCACATCCCCACGGTCGCCATGGAGACCGTTCTTCCCCCATCCCCATGGGCACTATGGACAGTGTCTCCCCCACCTCCAACCACCTGCCATGGTCATCTAGGAGACTCCCCATCCCATGGTCACCATGGAGATGAAATGCCCCAATCTCATGCTGACTATCTCCATGTAAACTTCCATCTCCTATCTCCCATCTCCCCCCTATCCAGAGGTGATGGTCCCTGAATACATTAGCGTTTTCTTCCTCTTGCATGGCCATTCCTAGCCAAGCCTTGCCTCTGGTGAATTATGTTGTGTTCAGACATTGGGCTCAGAGTTGCACTTGCTTTTACAATGGTTGAAATTAATGGTTATGTTGAGTGTGACCCTTGCAGTTCAATATATATGTCAGATTTCAGAGAGCAGCTCATACGCGGTCTGAATAATTGTGCAAAGTTGGTGATTGTATTGTGGAGGAGGAAGTGAGGACTGCAGATGCTGGAGATCAGAGCTGAAAATGTGTTGCTGGAAAAGCGCAGCAGGTCAGGCAGCATCCAAAGAGCAGGAGAGTCGACGTTTCGGGCATAAGTCCTTCTTCAGGAATCAAGCCTGGTTAAATACTTGGGTTGTTTCAAACAGTCATGCTGATGGAATGTGGATAGGATTGCAATTCTGAATGTAAAATATGAATGAGCTGAATTAATAACAACTTTATCAAATTGATATTCTCTTAAAATTCTACTTTTTGACCATCTCTTTTGATGTCAACAGTTCCTTCACATTGTCAACCAGTAATGCCACTCCCCCATGCCCATATTACTGACTGCATCTCTTCTGTTATCAATCCAACTCCCTCACGCTGTCACTCAGCAACCCCCCTCCTTCCCAGTGTCCTGTGTTACCGATTGTATTTCTACTGATATTAGTCCACCTCCCTCTTCCCCAGGGCTCAATGTTACTGACGCTATCTGTATTGATACTAATTCAGCTCCCTCACACTGTCACTCAGTAACATTTCCTCAGGGTAGTGTCCTAGGCCCAACCATCTTCAGTGACTTCATCAGTGACCTTCCATTCATAAGGTCAGAAGTGGGAACACTCACTAATTAGTTCTGAGCACTGTACATTTGCAACTCCTCAGATACTGAAGCAGTCCATGTCCAAATGCAACAAGACCTGGACAATATTCAGGTCGGGGCTGACAAGTGGGAAGTAACATTCACGCCACACAAATATCAGGCAATAAGAGACAATGTTATTGTGGCAATGTCATCACTGAATCCCCAAATGTCAATATCCTGGGGGTTACCATTGGCCAGAAACTGAACTGGACTTGCCATATAACACAGCGGCTAAAAGTGCAGGTCAGAAGCGAGGAATACTTTGGTGAGCAACTCACCTCCCGACTCCCTGAGGAAAGCACTACCATCTGCAAGCTCCCTCCAAGCCACTCACCATCCCAGCTTGGAAATATATCATTATTTCTTTGGTGTCACTGGGTCAAAATCCTGGAACACCCTCTGTAACAGCATTGTGGGTCGACCTATAACATAGGAACTGCAGCGTTTAAGAAGACAGCTCACCACCACTTCTCAAGGGCTATTAAGGATTGGCAATAAATTTTGACTGAGTCCACAATGCTCACATCCAATGGGTAAATAAAAAAGAGGCTCTCCTCCCCAGAGCCCTGTGTTACTGACTGTATCCCTACTGATGTTAATCCAGCTCCCTCACACTGTCACTCAGTAACCCCTCTCCCCCCCAGGGCCCTGTGTTACTGACTGTATCCCTACTGATGTTAATCCAGCTCCCTCACACTGTCACTCAGTAACCCCTCTCCCCCAGGGCCCTGTGTTACTGACTGTATCTTTACTGATGTTAATCCAGCTCCCTCACACTGTCACTCAGTAACCCCTCTCCCCCCCAGGGCCCTGTGTTACTGACTGTATCCCTACTGATGTTAATCCAGCTCCCTCTCACTGTCACTCAGTAACCCCTGTCCCCCCAGCACCCTGTGTTACTGACTGTATCTTTACTGATGTTAATCCAGCTCCCTCTCACTGTCACTCAGTAACCCCTGTCCCCCCAGCACCCTGTGTTACTGACTGTATCTTTACTGATGTTAATCCAGCTCCCTCTCACTGTCACTCAGTAACCCCTGTCCCCCCAGCACCCTGTGTTACTGACTGTATCTTTACCGATGTTAATCCAGCTCCCTCACACTGTCACTCAGTAACCCCTCTCCCCCCCCAGCTCCCTGTATTACTGACTGTATCCCTACTGATGTTACTCCAGCTCCCTCTCACTGTCACTCAGTAACCCCCCTCCCCCCAGCTCCCTCTCACTGTCACTCAGTAACCCCTCTTCCCCCCCAGCTCCCTGTATTACTGACTGTATCCCTACTGATGTTACTCCAGCTCCCTCTCACTGTCACTCAGTAACCCCCCTCCCCCAGCTCCCTCTCACTGTCACTCAGTAACCTCCCTCCCCCCAGCTCCCTCTCACTGTCACTCAGTAACCTCCCTCCCCCCAGCTCCCTCTCACTGTCCCTCAGTAACCCATGTCCCCCCAGCTCCCTGTGTTACTGACTGAGTCTTTACTGATGTTAATCCAGCTCCCTCACACTGTCACTCAGTAACCCCTCTCCCCTCCCAGGGCCCTGTGTTACTGACTGTATCCATACTGATGTTAATCCAGCTCCCTCACACTGTCACTCAGTAACCCCTCTCCCCTCCCAGGGCCCTGTGTTACTGACTGTATCCATACTGATGTTAATCCAGCTCCCTCACACTGTCACTCAGTAACCCCTCTCCCCTCCCAGGGCCCTGTGTTACTGACTGTATCCATATTGATGTTAATCCAGCTCCCTCACACTGTCACTCAGTAACCCCTCTCCCCCCAGCTCCCTGTGTTACTGACTGTATCTTAAATGATGTTAGTCCTGCTTCCTCACACTGTCACTCAGTAACCCCTCTCCTACCCCAGTGCCCTCTGTTACTGACTGTGTATCTCTGGCTGATGTTAATCCAGCTCCCTCACATTGTCAGTCAGTAACCCCTCTCCTACCCCAGCACCCTGTGTTACTGACTGTATCTTTACTGATGTTAATCCAGCTCCCTCACACTGTCACTCAGTAACCCCTGTCCCCCCAGCACCCAGTGTTACTGACTGTATCTTAAATGATGTTAGTCCTGCTTCCTCACACTGTCACTCAGTAACCCCTCTCCTACCCCAGTGCCCTCTGTTACTGACTGTGTATCTCTGGCTGATGTTAATCCAGCTCCCTCACATTGTCAGTCAGTAACCCCTCTCCTACCCCAGCACCCTGTGTTACTGACTGTATCTTTACTGATGTTAATCCAGCTCCCCCTCACTGTCACTCAGTAACCCCTGTCCCCCCAGGGCCCTGTGTTACTGACTGTATCTTTACTGATGTTAATCCAGCTCCCTCACACTGTCACTCAGTAACCCCTGTCCCCCCAGCTCCCTGTGTTACTGACTGTATCTTTACCGATATTAATCCAGCTCCCTCACACTGTCACTCAGTAACCCCTTGCCTACCTCAGTGCCCTCTGTTACTGACTGTGTATCTCTGGCTGATGTTAATCCAGATCCCTCCAACTGTCACTCAGTAACCCCTGTCCCCCCCAGCTCCCTGTGTTACTGACTGTATCTTTACTGATGTTAATCCAGCTCCCTCACACTGTCACTCAGTAACCCCTCTCCCTCCCTTAGTGCCCTGTGTTATTGACTGTATCTTTACTGATGTTACTCTAGCTCCCTCTCACTGTCACTCAGTAACCCATCTTCCCCCTCCAGTGCCCTCTGTTACTGACTGTGTGTCTCTGGCTGATGTTAATCCAGTTCCCTCACATTGTCAGTCAGTAACCCCTCTCCTACCCCAGTGCCCTGTGTTACTGACTGTATCTTTACTGATGTTAATCCAGATCCTTCACACTGTCACTCAGTGACCCCTGTCCCCCCAGCACCCTGTGTTACTGACTGTATCTTTACTGATGTTAATCCAGCTCCCCCTCACTGTCACTCAGTAACCCCTGTCCCCCCAGGGCCCTGTGTTACTGACTGTATCTTTACTGATGTTAATCCAGCTCCTTCACACTGTCACTCAGTGACCCCTCTTCTCCCAGCTCCCTGTGTTACTGACTGTATCCCTACTGATATTAATCCAGCTCCCTCTCTCTGTCACTCAGTAACCCCTGTCCCCCCAGCTCCCTGTGTTACTGACTGTATCTTTACTGATGTTAATCCAGCTCCCTCACACTGTCACTCAGTAACCCCTGTCCCCCCAGAGCCCTGTGTTACTGACTGTATCTTTACCGATGTTAATCCAGCTCCCTCTCACTGTCACTCAGTAATCCCTGTCCCCCCCCAGGGCCCTGTGTTACTGACTGTATCTTTACCGATGTTAATCCAGCTCCCTCACACTGTCACTCAGTAACCCCTCTCCCCCCCAGCTCCCTCTCACTGTCACTCAGTAACCCCCCTCACCCCAGCTCCCTCTCACTGTCCCTCAGTAACCCCTCTCCCCCCAAGATTTAGTAATTACCACTCAGTTTCCTGATTATGAAATCAAGTTGGAGTCAGCTGTTATCTGAAAGAAGATCTTCACATCAGTTTGAAATCAAAGTAGATCCAAATCTTTGGAAACTGGTCATAGTTTAGCCTCCTAGGGTTTATATCAGCTACCCATGTCCTTCTCAATGGGAAGTGGTGATCTATTTGGAAGGCATTGTCTAAGGATCTTCGAATACCTGCAGTGCATGTTGTACACACTCCTGCTAGCTTCTGGTGGCCGGAGTGGATGCTTGTGGACATAGTCCCAGTCAGGAATGCTGCTTTGAGAAGCTTTATAAGGGGTCACAAGGCAAATTCTGCTGAGAGAAGTGAGGAGAGACTTTCAGCTTCTGGCTTCAATCTGAAAAACAGAAAACTAAGAGTTGATAAGCTACCACTAGCAGAAAATTCCCACAGTCTTCTCAAAGTTCAGTTTTTTCCCAGCAAAGGTCATAAACCATCTCTCATGACCTTCACAACTTTGCTCTTTTCAGAAGGCAAGTGACTTTGAAGAAAACAGCAGACAAAGCACAGCACACCATAAAATCACTGATTTCATTTCCAGGAAATCTCAGGGTCAAAAAACATTTTCAAACCATAAACTATCCAAAAGTTCCATCATTTCTGGTTTTTCTGTAAATGGTCTGCAAATATAAATATGCATCTGCAGCATTGGTCTGGCTGTGGTCCTTGTTTGATGCACTTTGTGTTTCTAGAAGGTGGTGGTGAATTCCATCTTGAATTGCAACAGTCCATGTGCCGTAGGTTAACCTGTCATGTTCTCAGGAAGGGAGTTCCAGCATTTTGACTCAGTGACAGTGAAGAAATAGTGGTATATTGTCAAGTCAGGATGGTGTGTGGCTTGTGGGTGGTGGTATTCCTATACATCTGCTACCCTTGTCCTTCTCAATGGGAAGTGGTGATGGGTTTGGAAGGCATTGTCTAAGGATCTTTGAATACTTGCAGTGCATCTTGTACACACTCCTGCTAGCTTCTGGTGGCCAGAGTGGATGCTTGTGAACATAGTCCCAGTCAGAAATGCTGCTTTGTCCTGGATGGTGTCAAGCTTCTTGTGTTATTGGAGCTGTACTCATCCAGGAGAGTGGGGAGATTCCATCATACTCCTGCATTGTGCCTTGGAGGTAGTGGACAGATTTTGGGGTGTCAAGAGGTGTTTTACTTGGTAGAGGATTTCTAACCTCTCCCCTGCTCTTATAGCTTCAATACTTAGACTGCTTCTCCAATTCAGTTTCTGGTCAGTGATATCCCCAAGATGTTGACTGTGGGGCATTCAGTGATGGTGATGTCATTGAATGTCGAGGTTGTGAATTGATGAACTCTTACTTGAGAGGGTCATTATCTGGCATTTGTGTAACATGAATGTTGCTTGCAACCTGTCAACACAAGCTCAGATATTATCCAGATCTTCTTCCATTTGAACATGGATTGTTCCAGTATCTGAGGAGTTGTGAATGATGCTGAATGTGGTGCACCCATTGGCAAACATTCCCACTTCCAACCTTATGCTGGAGGAAAGGTCATTGATGAAGTAGCTGAAGATTATTGCCAAGGCTTCATTTTATTTGATTTGTGGGTGCTTTGTGGGTGTCAGTGTCTAAGCCAGTATTTATTAACCTTCCCAAATTACCTCAAGGGTGTTTCAGACTCAGTCACATTGCTGTGGCTCTGGAATCACATATAGGCCAGAGTGGAATTCCTTTCCAAAAAGACTTCAGTAAACCAGATGGGTTTTTGTGACAGTTGATGATGGTTACCATTACACCAGCATTTTAGTCCAGATTTTTATTAAATTTAAATTTCGCCATCTGCTATGGTGGGATTCGAACCCACATCCTGAGTATGTTAGCCTGTCCAATATCAGCCCAATCATCACTGATGTGCTGGGCACCCCCATCATTGAAGATGGAGAGCCACCTCCTCCAATGAGTTGTTAATTGCTCACCAGTGTTCACAACTGGGTGGAGCAGGACGGCAGAGCTTCAGACTGATCCATTGGTTGTGAAATCCGTGACTCTGGATGAAAGGGGTCATTTTCAGAATGGTACCCGGTAACTCCTGGAGTGCCACCGGGATCATTGCTGGGTCCACAATTATTTACAATAAATAAGAGTGACTTGGCTGAGAGAAGTGACCGTGGCCAAGTTTGCAGATAGTACAAAAAGAGGTGGGAAGGGGCTTGGTAAGGTTGATGCAAAAAACCAACAGTGGGAACGTAGACAGGTTCAATGAGAGGGAGAAAACTTGGCAGAGGGAATATCATGTGGGGGGTGTGAGGTTATATCTTTGGCAGGAAGAATAGTCATAGAGATGTACAGCATGGAAACATATCCTTTGGTCCAACCCGTCCATGTTGACCAGATATCTCAACCCAATGTAGTCCCATTTCATAGAGTCATAGAGATGTACAGCATGGAAACAGACCCTTCGGTCCAACCCGTCCATGCCGACTAGATATTCTAACCTAATCTAGTCCCACCTGCCAGCACCCAGCCCATATCCCTCCAAACCCTTCCTACTCATATACCCATCCAAATGCCTCTTAAATGTTGCAACTGTACCAGCCTCCACCACTTCCTCTGGCAGCTCATTCCAGACACGCACCACCCTCTGCGTGAAAAGGTTGCCCCTTAGGTCTCTTTTATATCTTTCCCCTCTCACCCTAAACCTATGCCCTCTAGTTCTGGACTCCCCAACCCCAGAGAAAAGACCTTGTCTATATACCCTATCCATGTCCCTTATGATTTTATGAACTTCTATAAGGTCACCCCTCAGCCTCCGACGCTCCAGGGAAAACAGCCCCAGCCTGTTCAGCCTCTCCCTGTATCTCAAATCCTCCAACCCTGGCAACATCCTTGTAAATCTTTTCTGAACCCTTTCAAGTTTCACAACATCTTTCTGATAGGAAGGAGACCAGAATTGCACGCTATATTCCAACAGTGGCCTAACCAATGTCCTGTACAGCCGCAACATGACCTCCCAACTCCTGTACTCCATCCTTGCCAGCACCCGGCCCATATCCCTCCAAACCCTTCCTATTCAGATGCCTTTTAAATGCTGTAATAGTACCAGTCTCCTCCACTTCCTCTGGCAGTGCATTCCACACATGCACCACCTTCTGTATGAAAACATTGCCCTTAGGTCTCCCTCAAACTTTCACCCACTCAGCCTAAACCTATGCCCTCTAGTCCTGGACTCCCTTGCCCCAGGGCAAAGACCTTGTCTGTATACCCTATCCATGTCCCTTATGATTTTATAAACCTCTATAAGGTCACCCCTTGGCCTCTGATGCTGCAGGGAAAATAGCCCCAGCCCATTCAGCTTTTCTGTGTCGCTGAAATCCTCTAATCCTGGTAATGTCCTTGTAAATCTTTTCTGAACCCTGTCAAGTTTCACAACATCCTTCCAATAGGAAGGAGACCAGAATTGCACGCAATATTCCAACAGTGGCCTAACCAATGTCCTGTACAGCCGCAACATGACTCCCAACTGCTGTACTCAATACTCTGACCAATAAAGGAAAGCATACCAAACACCTTCTTCACTATCCTATCTACCTGCGACTCCACTTTCAAGGATCTATGAACCTGCACTCCAAGGTCTCTTTGTTCAGCAACACTCCCTAGGACCTTACCATTAAGTGTATAAATACTGCTAAGATTTGCTTTCCCAAAATGCAGCACCTCGCATTTATCTGAATTAAACTCCATCTGCCACTTCTCAGCCCAATGGCCCATCTGATCAAGGTCCTGTTGTAATCTGAGATAAACTTCTTTGCTGTCCACTACACCTCCAATTTTGATGTTATCTGAAAACTTACAAATTTATACCTCTTATTCTCACATCCAAATCATTTGCATAAATGATGAAAAGTAGAGGACCCAGCACCGATCCTTGTGGCACTCCACTGGTCACAGGCCTCCAGTTTGAAAAGCAACCCTCCACCACCACCCTCTGTCTTCTACCTTTGAGCCAGTTCTGTATCCAAATGGCGAGTTCTCCCTGTATTCCATGAGATCTAACCTTGCTAATCAGTCTTCCATGGGGAACCTTGTCGAACACCTTACTGAAGTCCATATAGATCACGTCTACCACTCTGCCCTCATCGATCCTCTTTGTTTTTACTTTGAAAAACTCAATCAAGTTTGTGAGACGTGATTTCCCACGCACAAAGCCATGTTGACTAATCAGTCTTTGTCTTTCTAATTGCATGTACAGGGAACAAGTGAGTACTGCTGATGCTGGAGATTAGGGTCAAGAGTGTGATGCTGGAAAAGCACGGCAGGTCAGGCAGCATCTGAGGAGCAGGAAAATTGACGTTTCGGGAAAAAGCCGGATGATTTTCCTGCTCCTTGGACGCTGCCTGACCTGCTGTGCTTTTCCAGCACCACACTCTTAACTCAAATACATGTACCTCCTGTCCCTTAGGATTCCCTCCAACAACTTGCCCACCACCGATGTCGGGCTCACCGGTCTCACCAGTTCCCTGACTTGTCCTTACCACCTTTCTTCAAAAACTCAATCAGGTTGATGAGACAGAGGAGCTGATCAGTATTTAAATTGAGAAGGTCTGCAAAAAGCTATAGCACAAAGGATTTGGGAATCCTGAACAAACTAGCATCCAAGTTAGATTGTTTTTTAGATTAGACTTAGTGTGGAAACAGGCCCTTTGGCCCAACAAGTCCACACCGACCCACCGAAGCGCAACCCACCCATTCCCCTACATTTATCCCTTACCTAACACTACGGGCAATTTAGCATGGCCAATTCACCTGACCCGCACATCTTTGGACTGTGGGAGGAAACTGGAGCACCCGGAGGAAACCCACGCATACACGGGGAGAATGTGCAAACTCCACACAGTCAGCCGCCTGAGTTGGGAATTGAACCCGGGTCTCTGGCGCTGTGAGGCAGCAGTGCTAACCACTGAGCCACCGTGCCGCCCAGTTCAGGTAATTGTGAGCAGTTTTCGGCCCTATATCTAAATAACCATGTGCTGGCATCAGTGGGGCTCAAGAGGAAGTTTACAAGTATGATCCAGAGAAGAAAAGGCTAATCATTGTGGACTCTGTGTCTGGACTCATTGGAGTTTGGAAGGATGAGGGAGATCTGATTGAAACTCACCCAATATCGAGAGGCTTGGATAGAGTGGACATGGAGAAAATCTTTACACCAGTTAGGACCAGAGGACATAGCCTCCCAATTCTGGTACACATTCTGGGGATAGAACTCTCTCCTTACTTCTCTAGAAACCTCCCCATTGTCGTTGTGTTCATGTTGTTGTCAGGCTGCTTTTCATGTGCCTAGTTTATTGTCTTCCAGGAGTACACCTGTCCTCGATGTGAGTCCGGCTTTATAGAGGAAGTCACAGACGAAACAAGGTAGGTGGAGCCTTGACAACTGTTGAAGGGCCTACTGAGACAGACTGTGTTGATGCGAGATATATCTGATGACTATGGGAAGACATTCTCATTGGGCCTATGTACTCTCCTTGTGTCTCTGCAGTTTCTTGGACAATGGAACAAACGGTCTTGATGATGATTCCGCCACACAGTTTGCCGAGGTTAGTCAGTAGCTGAGTAATTGAAATGTTATAGAGTGTGAGACTGGCAGGGGATGTTCCTGTGGTGTGTCCTGTGATGGTTTCAGGTTTACCATCAATCCCAGTTATTGTAGAGATGGAGTGCATCGTGTGAAATATCACAGCTCAGCTCAGTTCAGTAATGTTTCCCGTTTCAGCAAGGATCATCAATGCACGATCCTGAGGTGGGGGTGGGATCACTGGCTGACTCCTCACTCTGGAGAACTGTCACATGGCCTGATGGTCTAACCATTGGTGAGCTGGTGGGGAATGTATTTCATCAGATCCCCCTGTTACAGTTCCGTTTCTGTTGTGCAGCTATGGGATCGCACCTTCCTGAATCTGGACCAGACCTTCCTGTTTGTTGATGGGAGACCCTTGCGCAGTGGTACCTCTCTAGATCACGATGGTGGGGAGCTGGAACGAGGAAGCCAGCAGAATGATATCTGGGGTCCCAGCCGACACACGAGGTTACCAATGGCCAGAAGGTATCGTGCCCGTGGAGCGTCACGCCCAGAGAGGTCTCCAGCCATTGAAGGGTATGTCAGTCAGTAAACCACTAGCTGGGTTAGCTGGACTCCTTTTGTTCTGTCTTGACTCTTAATATTTTCTTGTTCAGTCTCTCCCAGTCATGTTCACGTTCCAGTGTACGTGGTATTTTACACAAGCTGTGTTTGCTGTTATGAGTGAAGGCCAGTAGGGCGAAGTGATCAGTTTTCTTCCACTTACTGTCTGCATTGAGGCTGATCGTCCGTTTGCCCAAGGGCTGACTCTCCCCAGCAGGGTTTACTGCTGTCCATCCTCACTGCACGTGTGATCTGAAGCAGCGAACATTGCAGCCACAATCCATCCTTTACTTGGTGAAAATCAGCAACTGTGCCTGATTGTGATCAAGAGCAGGAGTCGTGATTGAATATTTGACCCCACAGCCCTAACCCAGGTCCCTGAGCTAGTGCCTGCCTGCAACATAGTAACTACTTCCTGGGGCAGGGAGAAACGACCCTTCCCTGCCAGTGAAACGGACTCTGCCCAAACACAGCAAGACCTGAACAACATTTGGACTGATGGGTGGCAAATCATATTCATGCCAAAGAAGTGTCAGGCATGATTATCACCAATGAGAGAAAATCTAACCATCAACCTTTGGCATTCAATGGCATTTCCATCAGTGAGTCCCCCACTATCACTGGGGCAGCATGGTATAACAGTGGTCAGCACTGCTACCTTACAGTGCCAGGGACTCGGGTTCAGTTCCAGCCTTGGGTAACTGTGTGGAGTTAGGTAGTTCTCCCTGTGTCTGCGTGAGTTTCCTCTGGGTGCTCTGGTTTCTTCCCACTGTCCAAAGATGTACAAGGTAGATGGATTTGGCTATGCTAAATTCCCCTGTAGAGTACAGGCTAGGTGGATTAACTGTGAGGTTAGCGGGATAGGGTGGGACGCTGTTTGGTGGGTCGGTGCAGAATTCATGGGGCCGAATGATTTCTATCTGCAATGTAGAGATTCTATCAACATTCTGGGTGGCTGTCGGTGACCAGAAATTCAACTGAATGGGTCATATAATACCGTGGCTACAATAGCAGGTCAAAGGCGGGAAATCCTGCAGCAAGTAACTCCACCTGACTCCCCCGAACCTACCTGCCACTCACAAGCACAAGTCAGAGTGTAATCAAATACTTCTTGCTTGCCTGGATGAGTGCAGCTCCAAGAATAACACTAGAAGCTTGACATCATCCACAAAAAAAGCAGCCCACTTGATTAGCATTACATCCACCACCTTCAGCCTTCACTCCCTCTATCATCATTGCAGAGTAGCAACAGTGTGTACCACTCACAAGGTGCACTGCAGACGTTCATCAAAGATCCTCAGACAGCACCTTCCAAATCCATGACCACTTCCATCTAGAAGGATGAGGGCAGCAGATACATGGGATCACCAGTCCCTCTGAGCCACATCGTGTCCTGACTTGGAAATATATTATGGTCCCTTCGGTGTTGCTGGGTCCATATCCTGGGCTTCCTTCCCTGGTTGTATTGTCAGTGCTCCTGCATCCCAAGCACCACAGCTGTTTGAGAAAGCAGCTCTGCAGGGCTTTCTCCAGAGCAATTAGTGCAGGGCAATGGAAGCTGGTCCAGCCAGCAGCACCCTCACAGAACATGGAATGTTACAGCGCAGTACACGCCCTTCGGCTCTCGGTGTTGCGTCGGCCAGTGATATTAATCTGATGCCTGTCTAACCTATACCGTTCCATTATTATGCATATGTATATCTAATGCCCTTAACATCGGCAAGTCTACTACTGTTGCAGGCAGGCCGTTCCACGCCCCTACTACTCTGAGTGAAGAAACTACCTCTGATATCTGCCCTAAATCTCTCACCCCTCAATTTAAAGCTATGTCCCCTTGTGCTCGCCATCACCATCCGAGGAAAAAGGCTCTCACTGTCCACCCTATCCTACCCTCTGATTATCTTATACACCCGAATGAGTCATGTCTCAACCTTCTCTCCAATGAAAACAGCCTCACTTCCCTCAGCCTTTCCTTGTAAGACATTCCTCCCATACCAGGCAACATCCTAGGAAATCTCCTCTGAAGCTTTTCCAAAGTTTCCGCAACCTTCCTATGATGCGGTGACCAGAACTGTACACAATACTCCAGGCGCGGCCTTAATCAGTGTCTTGTACAGCTGAAGCATGACCTTGTAGCTCTGAAACTCAAGCCCCCTACCGATAAACGGCAACACACCGTATGCCTCCTTAACAACCCTATCAACCTGGGTGGCAACTCTCAGGGATTTATGCACCTGGACAATCAGGTCTCTCTGATCATCTACACTGCCAAGAATGTTACCATTAGCCCAGTACTCTGCATTCCTGTTACTTCTTTCAAAGAGAACTACCTCACACTTTTCTGCATCAAACTCCATTTGCCACTTCTCAGCGCAGCTCTGCATCTTATCTATGTGTCTCTGTAACCCACAACATCCTTTGGCACTATCCACAACTCTGCCTACCTTAGTGTCATCTGCAAATTTACTGCCCACCTCCAGACCATTTATAAAAATGACAAACAGCAGTGGCCCCAAAACAGATCCTTGCAGTACACTACTGGTCACTGAGCACCAGAATGAACATTTCCCATCAGCCACCACCCTCTGTCTTCTTACAGCTAGCCAATTTCTGATCCAAACCACTAAATCACCCTCAATCCCAAAACTCTGTATTTTGTACAATAGCCTTCTCTGAGGAACCTTTTCAAACACCTTACTGAAGGCCATATACACCACATCAACTGCTTTATCCTCATCCATCTGTTTGGTCATCTTCTCAAAGAACTCAACAAGGTTAGTGAGGCACAGCCTACCTTTCACAAAAACATATTGACTATCCCTAATCAAATTATTCCTTTCTAGATGATTATAAATCCTTACTCTTATAACGCCGCACTCACAACCGAAGTAAGGCTCACAGGTCTATAATCACCAGAGTTGTCCCGACTCCCCTTCTTGAACAGGGGAACCACATTTGCTATCCTCCAGTCTTCTGGCACTGCTCCTGTTGACAACGACGACATAAAGATCAAAGCCAAAGCCTCTGCAGTCTCCTCCCTGGCTTCCCAGGATAAATCCCATCTGGTCCAGGGGTCTTATCTATTCAAAGTTTGGGAGAAGATTTGTATCTTGGGTGCTCATTGTTGTGGTTCTGTTCGCCGAGCTAGGAGTTTCTGTCATGTTTCCTTTGGCATTTATAGTGGTTTGTCTCTGCTGCTTCCGGTTGTCAGTTGCTGTCCGCTGCTGTAGCCGGTATATTGGGTCCAGGTCGATGTCTTTGTTGATAGAATCTGTGGACGATGCAAGGTCATGAACAAAACCAATGTAGTGTACAAAATCCCATGCAAGGACTGCACAAAACACTACATAGGACAAACAGGAAGACAGCTAACAACCCGCATCCACGAACACCAACTAGCCACGAGACGACACGATTAGCTATCCTTAGTAGCCACACACACAGATGACAAACAACATAATTCGACTGGGACAACACCACTATTATAGCGCAAGCCAAACAGAGAACAGCCAGGGAATTCCTAGAGGCATGGTTCTCATCCACAGATTCAATCAACAAACACATCGACCTAGACCCAATATACCGGTCACTGCAGCGGACAGCAACTGACAACCGGGAGCGGCAGAGAAAAGCCACTATAAATGCCGGAGGAAACATGACAGAAGCGCTTCACAGGAGGCTCCCAAGCACTGAGGATGTCACCTAGACAGGGGACGAAACGTTTGCAACAAAAACTCCCAGCTCGGTGAACAGAACCACAACGGTCTTATCTATTTTCAAATCTTCCAAAATTGCTGAAACCACCGCTTTGTCAACCTCAATCCCATCTAATCTTGTAGCCTGTACCTCCATATTCTCACTAGCACTGCCCTTTTCCAATGTGAGTACTGGTAAAAAGTATTCATTAAGCACTTCCCCTATGTCCTCAGATTTCACACACAGCCTCCCAATACTGTCTTTGATTGGCCCAAATCTTACTCTAGTAATTCCTGTATTCCTGATATATCTATAGAAGGTCTTGGGGTTTTCCTTGATTCTAACACCCAACAACTTCTCATGTTTCCTCCTGGCTCTTCTTAGCCCTCTCTTTGCATCTTTTCTGGCTAACTTATAACTCTCAAGCCCCCTAACTGAGCCTTCATGCCTCATCCTCACATAAGCTGCCGCCTTCCTCTTGACGAGAGCTTCATCTTCTTTAGTAAACCATGGCTCCCTCTCTTGACAACTACCTCCCTGCCTGATAGGTATATACTTATCAAGGACCTGCAGTAGCTGTTCCTTGAATAAGCTCCACATTTCAACTGTGTCCATCTCTGACAGTTTTCTTCCCCATCCTATGTATCCTAAACTTTGCCTAATCCCATCATAATTG
This sequence comes from Hemiscyllium ocellatum, assembly GCF_020745735.1. NCBI lineage: Eukaryota > Metazoa > Chordata > Chondrichthyes > Orectolobiformes > Hemiscylliidae > Hemiscyllium > Hemiscyllium ocellatum. Next base: position 804,050 of record NC_083450.1, read on the forward strand.
CCTTTCCCCCAATTATACCTCTTTTCCTGTGGTATATACCTATTTCTGCCCATTGATATTCTAAAATAACCAAATTGCGGTCACTATCGTCAAAATACCTCCAAGTCTAACACCTGGCTGGTTCATGCCCCGGTACCAAATCCAATATGGCATTGCCCCTTGTTAGCCTGTCTAAAAACTGTTTCAGAAAACCCTCCACATCCCATAAAGAAATTCAAAAAAGTAAACTCCAGGGATGTCCCAGGAGTGCAATACTGACATGGGTATTTGGGTGCTCCCCATGTGGCTACTTGTTCCCTGCTTCTAAATAATTCTTGTCTTTTATGTATCTGCAGAATAATCCAGCAGCTGTTTGCTGGGCTCTTCAACGCAGGAATCTCAGGCTCTCAGCAGACATTCTCCTGGTAAGTGCAGTTTACATCATTCATCCTTTTCCATGTATCTACCTCCCTTACACTGTCACCACCCGGACTGCTTCAGGAGAGTGCTTTTCAAGAGGTTGTAATGGAGAGGAAAAGCCCAAAAACACTGTCAGCCAAATGAATGATTTCATAAAAATGTAAGCACAGTGACAGTGCTACTCTGTATCTAACCCCGTGCTGGGAGGCTTTGATGGAGGCAGTGTAGAGGGAGTTTTACTCTGTATCTAACCCCGTGTCCTCCCTGTCCTGGGAGGGTTTGATAGGGGGACAGTGGAGAGGAAGCTTTACTCTGTATCTAACCCCGTGTCCTCCCTGTCCTGGGAGGGTTTGATAGGGGGACAGTGGAGAGGAAGCTTTACTCTGTATCTAACCCCGTGTCCTCCCTGTCCTGGGAGGGCTTGATAGGGGGACAGTGGAGAGGAAGCTTTACTCTGTATCTAACCCCGTGTCCTCCCTGTCCTGGGAGGGTTTGATAGGGGGACAGTGGAGTGGAAGCTTTACTCTGTGTCTAACCCCGTGTCCTCCCTGTCCTGGGAGGGTTTGATAGGGGGATAGTGGAGAGGAAGCTTTACTCTGTATCTAACCCCGTGTCCTCCCTGTCCTGGGAGGGTTTGATAGGGGGACAGTGGAGAGGAAGCTTTACTCTGTAGCTAACCCCGTGCAGTACCTGTCCAGGGAGAGTTTGATGGGAGTAGTTCAGAGGGAACTTTACATTCAGTTTACTTTCTGTTCAAGAGTGAAAAATCTTTACTCTGTCTGTAACCCTGTGTTGTACCTGTCCAGGAGTGTTTGATTGGGAAAGTGTTAAGGGAGCTTTACTCTGTCTGTAACCCTGTGTTGTACCTGTCTGGGAATGTTTGATTGGGAAAGTGTTAAGGGAGCTTTACTCTGTGTTGAACACAGATCCATTTTGGATGGTCTGGATGTGTAGTACTTCCCATACTGAAAGTGATAGAGTCTATGTACAGCTTCCTTTCAGTTTGAGTAGAGGAAGTTTTATCTGTATCTTAACCCAATGTGGAAACTATCCTGGGAGTGTTTGTAGAGACCGTGCAGAGGGAGCTTTACTCTGTATGATCCTTGTCCTGGGAGTGTTTGATGGAGACAATGTCAAGGAACTTTGACTTTCTGTTTAAGATAGTAGGAGGAGGTTTACTCTGTATCTAACTCCATACTGTCTCTTTCCTGGAAGTGTTGGGTGAGGGCGGAGTGTGGTTACTTTCAGTTTAAAAGAGTAGAGAAGCTTTACTTTGACTTGAACAGAGGGAGCTGCTCTTTGCACCTGGCCCTGTGCTGTCTGTTTGTGGGAGTGCAGGGTTTGGTGTAATAAACAGTTGGATGACTTTATGTGATGGTGAAATGTTCCTAATCTGTCTCTCCCTTTGTGAGGAGCGGGATGCTACACTCAAACCCTGCTGATTATGCCTGGGGACAGAGTGGACTTGATGCAGTGATTACACAGGTGAGAACGGCAGCCAGTTCTGTTCCAGTGCTTGTTGCTCTGTTTTAGCTTTCATGCAGTTGAGGAACGTCTAAAGATTTGAGAGTTTTTTTTAAAGACTGTTAAGTTTGTAACACCCAGGAATGTAAGTCCTGAGTTTTTCAGGTGAATGTTCCTTGCCCATGCTTCCTGCTTTTCCCCAGTCTCACCATCTCACCGATCCCTTTTGTCTTATTAGTTATTGACTTTCTATCTTGTTCCATCCACGTTGCCTCTCCCTGTTTCTGTGAAGCTTTCATTACTGCCTGGACGTCCACGTCTATATCGAACACACTCACAGATTCTGTGCTGTTTCCATCTGATTAGGTTGTAATTTGGCTACTGCAGGTGGACCAGTAGTCTGTGTACCTCAACACAGAGAACTGTGGATGGACACAGAAAAACAGGCGACACAGGTGACTCAGTGGTTGACACTGCTGCCTCTCAGCACCAGGGACCTGGGTTCGATTCTGTCCTCAGGTGACTGACTGTGTGGAGTTTGCACATTCTCCCCGTGTCTGCGTGGGTTTCCTCCGGGTGCTCCGGTTTCCTCACACAGTCCAGAGATGTGCAGGTTAGATGGATAGATCATTTGTAAATTGCCCCTAGTCTCCAGGTTCGGTGGATTAGCCATTGGACATGCAAGGTAGAGGGGGTGGGATGCTGTTCAGAGGAGCGGTTTGGACTCTGGGCCGAATGGCCTGTTTCCATACTGTAGGGATTAATTTAGAGGTGCTCTGCTGGGCATCACAGAGACACCACAGGACAATATTGGCTCAAACCTGATCTTAGTAAAAACAGGCCGGTCTTATGCTCCACATCTCACCCTCCAAGGAGAGGTTCAGACACAATTGCTGGTCTGGTTAGCCATCAGGAGCTTGGTCGTAAGATGAACTGAGAGAAGGTTGTACAGTCTCTGATGGATTGATGAGCAATCTGTCACCCAACACAATACAGCACCATTAGGAGCAGGGTGTGCTCTAGTTTCAGTTGCCAGGCTACACTGAGAAGCTGGCTAATTACTGGGAGAATCGTTTCAATCTGCTAACCCTGGCTGGCGCGTGTGTGTGTGTGTGTGTGTGTGTGTGTGTCTATACATATGCGCGTGTGTGTGTGTCTATGCATATGCGCGTGTGTGTGTGTCTATGCATATGCGCGTGTGTGTGTGTCTATGCATATGCGCGTGTGTGTGTGTCTGTGCATATGCGCGTGTGTGTGTCTGTGCATATGCGCGTGTGTGTGTGTCTGTGCATATGCGCGTGTGTGTGTCTGCGTATATGCGCGTGTGTGTGTCTGTGCATATGCGTGTGTGTGTGTGTGTCTGTGCATATGCGTGTGTGTGTGTGTCTGTGCATATGCGCGTGTGTGTGTGTCTGTGCATATGCGTGTGTGTGTGTGTCTGTGCATATGCGTGTGTGTGTGTGTGTCTGTGCATATGCGTGTGTGTGTGTGTCTGTGCATATGCGTGTGTGTGTGTGTCTGTGCATATGCGTGCGTGTGTGTGTCTGTGCGTGTGTCTGTGCATATGCGTGTGTGTGTGTGTGTCTGTGCATATGTGTGTGTGTGTGTCTGTGCATATGTGTGTGTGTGTGTCTGTGCATATGCGTGTGTGTGTGTCTGTGCATATGCGTGTGTGTGTGTGTCTGTGCATATGCGTGTGTGTGTGTGTCTGTGCATATGCGTGTGTGTGTCTGTGCATATGCGTGTGTGTGTCTGTGCATATGCGTGCGTGTGTCTGTGCATATGCGTGCGTGTGTCTGTGCATATGCGTGCGTGTGTCTGTGCATATGCGTGCGTGTGTCTGTGCATATGCGTGCGTGTGTCTGTGCGTATGCGTGCGTGTGTCTGTGCGTGTGCGTGTGCGTGTGCGTGTGTCTGTGCGTGTGCGTGTGTCTGTGCATGCGCGTGTGTCTGTGCATGCGCGTGTGTCTGTGCACGTGCGTGTGTGTGTGTGTCTGTGCACGTGCGTGTGTCTGTGCGTATGTGCGTGCCTGTGTGCGCGCGCGTCTTTGTGTACGCACGCGCGTGCGCCCATGTGTCTATGCATATGTATGGGCGTGGCGTGTCTGTGTATGTGCGTGTCTCCCCGCCTTTGCGTATGCGCGTGTCTGCATGTGTGTGTGCGTGTATTTGTGTGTCTATCTATGTGTGTCTGTGCGCGTTTCTGTGTCTGTCTATGCGTGTGTGTCTGTGCATATGCGCGCGCATCTGTGTGTCTGCGCGCATGCGTGTCTGCATATGCGCGTGTCTGTGCATGTGCGTGTGTGTCTGTGCATGTGCGTGTGTGTCTGTGCATGTGCGTGTGTGTCTGTGCGTGTGTGTCTGTGCATGTGCGTGTGTGTCTGTGCATGTGCGTGTGTGTCTGTGTATGCGTGTCTGTGCCTGTGCATATGCCCACGTCTGTTTGTATGCATGCGTGTGTCTGCCTGTGCGCGTGTGTCTGCCTGTGCGCGTGTGTCTGCCTGTGCGCGTGTGTCTGCCTGCGTGCGTGTGTCAGCCTGCATGTGCGTCTGTCTGTGCATATGCACACGTGTCTTTGCATATGCACGCGTGCGTGTGTCTGTGTCTGTGCATATGCGCGCGCGCACGTCTGTGCGCATATGCATGTCTGCGCACATGCATGTATGTGTTGTTTCTTCTCCCTGGTTAAATTCTCCCTCTCACAGAGAGTCCTTGTAGAATAGTATCTGGAGAAGAGAGGGACAAGTCCCTTAACATGTTAAAGGCTGTTAGGAACCAGCCTTATCATTGATCTCAAAGCACTGCTTCCCTTCCACAGCTTCTGGGACAGCTAGAAAACACGGGGCCACCTCCAGCAGACAAAGACAAAATCACAGCTCTCCCGACAGTGCATATCACACAGGAGCAGATTGGTATGTGTCACTTCATCCCATTCTATAATGAGATCCAAAGAACTGTATTCTGGTGGTGGGAAGGGGAGAGGAGAACAGGGTGCTGTGGGATAATGAGAAATGGGGAATGGTGAGACAGATGTTAAAATGATTCCAGAAATTGCAAAGTTTATTTTGTTTGCTCACTGCTACTGAGTTGCTGACATGGATCAGCTGAGAATTGTATCTTGCCACTTAGGACAAGATTGAGGAAGAAATCATTCTCTCCACGAGAGGAATTGGGAAAGCATTGCACACCAACATCTATTTAAAACTGCCTGTATCTCCGTTCAGAGCTGGAGATTAAGGATTGATGGGGTGTGTAGGTGGTGGGGGTGCTAGGGGAGAGATAGCAGGGGGCTTTAGCAAGAGAAGTTAGGGAGGACATGGCGGCAAGAGAGTGAGTAAATGATGTTAGGGGCAAGATGGGATGTCGGAGAGCAATGTTAGGGGAATGATAGGATGTTGGTGAGAGATGTTCGGGGAGTGATGGGACGTTGGTGAGAGATGTTCGGGGAGCGATGGGACGTTGGTGAGAGATGTTCGGGGAGTGATGGGACGTTGGGGAGCGATGTTCGGGGAGTGATGGGAGGTTGGTGAGAGATGTTTGGGGAGCGATGGGACGTTGGGGAGCGATGTTCGGGGAGCGATGGGACGTTGGGGAGCGATGTTCGGGGAGCGATGGGACGTTGGTGAGAGATGTTTGGGGAGCGATGGGATGTTGGTGAGAGATGTTCGGGGAGCGATGGGACGTTGGGGAGCGATGTTCGGGGAGCGATGGGACGTTGGTGAGAGATGTTTGGGGAGCGATGGGAGGTTGGTGAGCGATGTTCGGGGAGCGATGGGACGTTGGTGAGAGATGTTCGGGGAGCGATGGGACGTTGGTGAGAGATGTTCGGGGAGCGATGGGACGTTGGGGAGCGATGTTCGGGGAGTGATGGGACGTTGGGGAGCGATGTTCGGGGAGTGATGGGACGTTGGTGAGAGATGTTCGGGGAGTGATGGGACGTTGGGGAGCGATGTTCGGGGAGTGATGGGACGTTGGTGAGAGATGTTCGGGGAGCGATGGGACGTTGGGGAGCGATGTTCGGGGAGTGATGGGACGTTGGGGAGAGATGTTCGGGGAGCGATGGGACGTTGGGGAGAGATGTTCGGGGAGCGATGGGACGTTGGGGAGAGATGTTCGGGGAGCGATGGGACGTTGGGGAGAGATGTTCGGGGAGTGATGGGACGTTGGTGAGAGCTGTTCGGGGAGCGATGGGACGTTGGGGAGCGATGTTCGGGGAGTGATGGGACGTTGGTGAGAGATGTTCGGGGAGCGATGGGACGTTGGGGAGCGATGTTCGGGGAGCGATGGGAGGTTAGTGAGAGATGTTCGGGGAGCGATGGGACGTTGGGGAGCGATGTTCGGGGAGCGATGGGACGTTGGGGAGCGATGTTCGGGGAGTGATGGGACGTTGGTGAGAGATGTTCGGGGAGCGATGGGACGTTGGGGAGCGATGGGACGTTGGTGAGAGATGTTCGGGGAGCGATGGGACGTTGGTGAGAGATGTTCGGGGAGCGATGGGAGGTTGGTGAGAGATGTTCGGGGAGCGATGGGACGTTGGGGAGCGATGTTCGGGGAGCGATGGGACGTTGGGGAGCGATGTTCGGGGAGCGATGGGAGGTTGGTGAGAGATGTTCGGGGAGCGATGGGAGGTTGGTGAGAGATGTTCGGGGAGCGATGGGAGGTTGGTGAGAGATGTTCGGGGAGCGATGGGAGGTTGGTGAGCGATGTTGGGGAGCGATGGGAGGTTGGGGAGCCATGGGACATTGGTGAGTGATGTTAAGTGGGTGATTGGATGTTGAGGAGTGATGTTAGGGAAGTGATGGGACGTTGGGGAATGATGTGACATAGGGGAGTGATGTTAGGGGAATGATGGGACGTTGGTGAGAGATGTTCGGGGAGTGATGGGACGTTGGGGAGCGATGTTCGGGGAGCGGTGAGAGGTTGGGGAGCGATGTTAGGGGAACGATGGGAGTGATGGGAGGTTGGGGAGCGATGGGAGTGTTGGGAGGTTGGGGAGCGATGTTAGGAAAGGAGAAGGGGTAGACTGGGGAGAGTCACTGTGAAGCAATAGGGATGGGAGAGAAAAGTGATACTCTGTGCCAGGACTAGACAGGTCTGTGTCATGGCCAGATGTGTGGACCAGTTACTGAAATGGAACGCTTCACATGGGGATGGATGTAACATGTAATTCAGGGAGGTGATGATGGGGAACTGTAGATCTTTGAACTGTAAGGAATGAAGTGAAGTTTTTCCTTGTGTGTTATTATAAATCTCTGACTTACTTTATGTAGATTCCGGTTTAGAATGTCCAGTTTGTAAAGAGGATTATCTTCTTGAGGAACTGGTTCGACAACTTCCCTGTAACCACTTCTTCCACAGCGACTGCATCGTCCCCTGGTTAGAACTGGTGAGCTCTCCTGCCTAGCAGTCTTTGCACTGAAATGTTACACATGTTTGCTCTCCTTCCCTGCAGTCCATTCTCCGAGTGAAACTTGTGTTTGTGAAGAAATGGGACTTGTGGAGTAGTCACAAAGACTACAAGAAACTTAAGACTGACTGGGGAATCTCTCTCCTCACTTCCCGGCTGGGAAGTTGATTCCCTCTGGATTTCCAGGAAATCTGTCCATCCTCCGAATTCTCTTGTTTGTAACTTGATTTGTTTTAAAGTTCTGACTGTTGGGTTGATTGCTTGAATCAAAGTGGAAACGTTTCCTGCAAAAGTTTACTGAATTACGGCAGTCGAGTAAATTGTAATCCTTCTGGAGTCTGCGTTAATACAAACTAGAGTGAAAGATGCATGATGCAGTTCACAACTGAAGCCATATTATTTTAGGATTTGCGCTGTTTAATTCTCAAACACTACTGTGTTTCAGCATGATACCTGTCCCGTGTGTCGCAAGAGTTTGAATGGCGAGGTCACCATGGGTCACCGGCAAACCTCAGAGGAGTTATCTGGTAACTTGAGTGGCAGTGAAAACCGACAGCGAGACTCCTGGGCATACTGAAGGACTCTGCAGGAAGTACTTTGCACCCCAATCCCTGCATAACCTGATCAGTAATATTGTTACTTCTATTGTAAATGATATATATTAAAGAAACAAGTGGGCAGGTGCCACAGTTGAGTGGCTGCTCCCAAACTGATGGCATTTACAGGGGCCTATCTTTCATTCTGTGAATTATGTGTTTAACAATGTGGCATTGATTCGCTTTTCAATGGTAGCACAAAGATCATAGTTTTATGCTCAGTTTGTTCGAACTTTGCTCTATTTCGAAGACCATGGGAAGTTGATTTTAATTTCACCGGGTGAGAAATGCCACTTTTCAGAGCTTGCCAGGTATGTTTGTGTTTTGCAGTGAGCGGGAAGTTGTGAATCTCTTGGAAGTAAATGCTGCAGGAAAGCCTCGATTTAACAGTGAGGTGGGGTGTGGGTTTTACTCAATCTGAAACATGACAGTGACTAGACAGAAAAAGACACAAAAGGAACCAATAATCTCTCCCTGAGCCATTGTGCTACATATGAACTGATTGTCAACCTTATACTCAAACTTCTTAACCCTATAATAGATGTTTGAAAATATTGCTGTCTATTCCAATGTAGCTTTCCAATCAATCAGGCCGTATCTGTTTGGATGCTGTTTGTTGCCCCTTTTCCCCCAGTTTCCTGTCACTGTCTGTCCCCCAGGTCCACAAGTGCTCCCCACCCTCAATGTCTTGTGACGTAGTTATTCACCGTTGGTGACCCAAGGACACGTACGTGAGCAGATTGTTCAGCTGTAGGCTGCTTCATCAATAATTTTTCCGTTTGCATTGTGCACTTGGCAGCAGAAGCAGGGACTCTGCTTCCCTCCCTGCCCCCAGCCTTTACCAGTTAACATTAGTCAGAGGGCAATAGGTCTGGGTGGGTTACTCTTCAGAGGGTCAGTGTGGACTTGTTGGGCCGAAGGGTCTGTTTCCACACTGGAAAGAATCAAATCTAATCTTAACCAGTGAGTTTTCTCAGACTGACAGGAAGGGGTTATCTTGTGCCTGATTTGGATGTTGCAGGCGCATGGTTCCAGGACTGATCTACACATTCAACCCCCAAATCTAAGATTACCCTTTCAGTTTTCATTGTAAATACTGATATAGTTCTAGGGTTATACCCTTAGTGCAGGTGGAAGGGATTACTCTCGAAATCCTCAGACCTCCTTGAGCCAGTTCTTAAAATCTCCTTACCCTTATGAGCCAATCAGAGATTGATTTTAAGAGCTATCTTCTGAAAATGCCCTGTCAGCACCCAGGTCAGATCACTGGGTTCTCCCTTTTACCCTCCAGCTCTCATAAATACCTTGTGTTTGCAGCGAGGTGCCCGGCCACTTAAAGCAGCTCTTCCCTGTACAATCCAAGGTAATTTATCATTTATTAGAAGGTGTCTTTGAGCAGAAAGGATGGGAGCTCCTAGGAAAGGAAATCAATGGGATTCAGAAGCATAGGAGTCAGTGCAGGGGCAGTATGTTTCCTCTTGCCCCCTCCCAGGCTGGCAGCCGCTGACTGACTGACCTAGTTACTGCCTTCCTCTGTTCCCTTTCTGCATCCCCAAGTGGGTAGTATAGTCAGAGAAGAGAAACAATTGGAAATCGGAGAGCAGCGCTCTCTAAATTCATGATCTCTTCTTTCCTTCCTCCATCTCAACATGCACTGGAGGAACAGGTCGTTCTGATACCTGGCTACTCTCTCAGCTTTTCAGTTCAAGATTGTGTTAGCAGGAGATCAAACCTCATTAGCTTGATGGTTGTCATGAATTCGATTTGGCAAGTTTTCATATTTCTCCACAAAGCATTCGTTTATATCATGCAGGATGTGACTGAGGAACTGAGGCTTAAACAAACCTTGGATTAACGGCATAGCCCATAAATCCCAAGGAGCAGAAAGTCTTCGGCTTTCGCCACTCCTGCTGGTATTTGTGAAGGAGAATTCCACTTTTCATTTTCTTCAAGCTTCAGGGTGATGCAGAATGTATTTTGGCTTGCAGCAAAGAGGGCAGCAGCATTAATATCATGGTCTTAAAGTAATACAGTATTGAGAGGGAGGAAGAGAGAGATCACAGCCTCAATCACACACAGATAGTTGTTGACATTGAATGGTATTAGGTTTTGAGCTGTGAGTGAGTGAATGTGGACAGAAGCAAGGGTTGGGGAATAATGACATGGCACCACAGTGTTAACCATCACTGGCCAATTTCAATGATTTTTTTTTGTCATGTTAAAATGTCAAACACAACAAAGTTGGTTTTAACTTGGATGGGTTTGTAAATGGTGATGCATGAAGTTTAGTTAGTCTTGGTAGTGTGATCCACTCTAAACAGTGACCAATCTGTGACTGAACACATCAGTATAATCCAAGAGCCACTGAATTGATCACTGGTTTTTATTCTGATTTTTATTTGTACAATGCAAGGTATTGGCTTTAATGGTGTTAAAATGATTCACAGTTTAGATTCTGATCTGGGACATGGCCCTGTGGAGTGATCTGCAGTTGCACAGTTCCACCATCCAGCCATGAGGGGAGTGGTACATTTCTGGTTACTCTGAGGGTAGAGAGGTATCACTGAAGCACTGACTGCACAGGCTGGGTCTAACAAAAGGCATTAATGTTCTCACCCATGCTCCAGCCCTAAACCTGCAGCATGGTTTGGAAAGAAGCCGAGTTCAATATGTGCACAGATTCTTTCAGGCCAGAAGCGGCCAATTTGCCTGTCAAACCTCTTCTGAAGAGCTGCTTCAGTTAATTGCATTTGCCAGCTTAGTTTTGCAGATCTTGTTCCTGTCTAAAATTCACCCAAACAAGTAAAGCTGTGTCCCTGGCCTTGGCTTTGACTCCAACTCCAAGTGCCAGCAAACTATTATAGCAGACAGGAACAAATTTGCTTCCTTATCCTGGTGCATCTGGGAACAGTGTTTGCTGTGTTACTGCCTTCATTCAGGTTTACTTAGCTTTCTTAGCGTTTGCCTGTCATGTTCACTATACTATCCCCACCCAAGGTATTGTATGAATGTATTAGTTGGTGATGCAGTTCAAAATGAAACAGGAGCCAAAACTCTGCATTAAGAACTACTGTCAAACACTTGAAATAAAATTAATTCAGAATGGAATAGTACTGCTCATTTGGCAGACCGTCATCTGGTATTGCATTCTGTTTTTTTGTAGTTGTAAATGTTTAATCTGTTATTGGTTTAAAAGTTTTTATTTTGTAAATAAACCAAAAAAAAAGTTGTTGAGAGATGGTTTCCACTTGGTCCGGCCTGTCTGCATATTGGACCTTCTGCAGCTTTTGGATAATAAGCTGCATAGCAAGAAGGTCCCAGGTTTCAGCTTGACCTGTGATGAGTTAGCAGAACCCAGCCAAGCCAGCAGTTCTTACTGGCCTCAGTGCCCCTGTGGTCAAGTAAGGGGCAACTGGTTAGAGTTTCTGTATCTGCTCACCTTCCAAGTCACCTGCTCGCTCTCGTACATCACCTCACATTCCCTCTCAGTGGTGGTGAGTAGCCATATTGAACAACCAAAGTTGTGGCTGTTTTCCTAGCAACGGTGTTCCAGGATTTAAACCTAACAGTAAACGAAACAGCAGGTGGACGTCAAAGTCACACTGTTTTTTTACATCTCTTGTCTTTATCTGGATTGTGGAGACAGCAAGTTTGAATGTTATTACATCCTGTAATCAGTCTGGGAAACAATACAAGGCGCACAGGCAAAGAGAGGGAATGTTGAAGGAGGTGGATGTGGTGCCAATCAAGCAACTGCTTTGTCCTGGATGGTGTCCAGCTTCTTGAGTGTTGTTGAAGGTGCCCCCATCCAGGGCAAGTGGGAGTATTCCATCACCCTCCTGACTTGTAGATGGTGGATAGGCTTTGGGGAGTCAGGCGATCAATGACTCACTGTATTTTCCCAGCCAACTTCTGGTTAATTGTGATGCCTGAAATATTATTGGTGGGGAATTTTGTAGGAACGTTGTTGAATGTCAAGAAGCAGTGGTTGCATCCTCTCTGTTTAGTGATGGTCATTGCCCCGTCACTTGTGTGGCATAGATGTTATTTGTCACGTGTCAGCCCAAGCTTGGATATTGTCCAGATCTTGTTGTATTTGAACAGGGACTGCTTCAGTACCTGAGGAGTTGTGAATAGTGCTGAACATAGTGCAATCCTTCAACATCCCCACTTCTGACCTTCTGTTGGAAGGGAGGTCATTGATGAAGCAGCTGAAGATAGTTGTACCTGGAACGTTACTCTGAGGAACTGGGGTCTCTTCTGGCACTGTTGCAGTGTCCCTACCTCTAAGCCAGGAGATTCAGGTTCAAGTCCCACTTACTCTAGAGCTGTGCAGTATCATCTCTGAACAGTTTGATTAGGAAAATATCTACTCCAAGGAACTGAAGGCTGTTGTGGCAAGTCGCAGTGACCCAGTGACTCTGAGCCAATCAGGTTGAGCATGATGATGGTCCCTACTTCTGTGCCAAGAGATCAGGGTTCATGTCTCATGTCCTCCTCAGGATGTCCCAGAGTTGAGATGACTGAACTCCAACAGCCAAAATCTGAATGTTACAGCTGATTGGATAGTGATCCACTTTATGCCATTTCCCCACCTTTGCCCAGTATTCCTGCGCATGGGTCTATTTTAAGATAACTGTAATTACCTTTTGAATGCTACAACTGAACCTGCCTCCCTCACTGTCTTAGGAAATGCTATCAAGGTGTTAACCACTTGCTGTGTGGAATAATTTTTCATCTTTTTTTGCTGCTTTGCCAATCAGTTTCTATCCTTGGCTCTCGTTCTCTATCATTCCATAAGTGAAAGTTTTCCCCTGCCTACTCTGTCCAGATCCCTCATGATTTTGAATAGTTTTTATTGAGTTTCTCTCAGCCTTTCTTTTCTCCAAGACAAACCGTCCTTGCATGTCTCATCTATCTTCATAACTGAGATTCCTCAACCCTGGAGACATTCTAGTGAATCGTTTTAGCATTCTTTCTAATGTCGTCACAACCTTCTGAAAGTACTGCACCCATTACTGAACGTAATACACCCCAGCTGCATTCCTGCCCCTAATCCAGTATTGTTATCTTCCTCTGCCCCTGCACCTCTGCAGGATAGAATTGTTCCCTTCATTTTGAACTGTATCTGTGCTCTTCCTGCTAAAATGAATCACTTTGCATTTCTTTACACTGAACTTTATCTGCCACCACTCTGCCCGCTTGCCAGTGTCCTTTCAAACCTCCACATTGTCCTCCTCACCATACAATGCTGCCATTCATTCTATCGTGTACAAATTTTGAAAATATGTCCCGTGTACACACTCATCTAAACAGCAAGTGACCCAATACTGACCCCTGAGAAACTCCACAACCCTTTCTCCAGCCCAACAACATCCATTAATCTGTCACTTGGCCAACTCATATCCTTGTTGTAGCTTTGCTTGTGAACCTGTTGTATTAAATACCTTTTGGAAGTCTAAGCATGCCACCATTCGGCATTGCACCCATTGATCCTCTGTGTTACATCGTCAACAAACCTCCCAAAAAGTTAATGATTATTTCCCCTTGTGAAAACTATTCTGACTTTCTTGAATTAATTCACATTTGTCCTTCTGAATATTAACTCCCAGCATTGAAGTTAAACTTACTGACCTGAAGTTTCTGGACTTATTAGTACACTCTTTTTAGAAGAATTGCAATTCTCCAGTCATTTGGACCCACTGCTGATTCAAAGGAAGACAGAAAAATTATTGCCAGTGTCTCTACAATTTCCACGCTCACTTCCTACAACCTGATCCACTTTAAGTAATGGCAGTCTCTCGATTATCTCATCCTCACCAATTTTAAACCCATCGAGTTTTTTTATCCTGCATTGTGTAACAACTAACTCCTTCGTAAAGACAGAGTATCTTTGTTCATCTTCCTTTGTGCTAGGTCTGACTCTAGAAAGGATAGAGGCAGTGAGGGAGAAGGGGGTATGGATAGCAGGAGTTAGGGAAAGGACAGAGGGAGAGAGAGGGGTATGCATAGTGAGAGGTAGTTCACTTTGGAAGAAATAACAGGAATGCAGAGTACTGGGCTAATGGTAAAATTCTTGGCAGTTTAGATGAATAGAGATCTCAGTGTCCAGGTGCATAAGTCACTGAAAGTTGCCATCCAGGTTGATAGGGTTGTTAAGGCAGCATATGGTGTGTTGGCATTTATTGGTAGGGGGATTGAGTTTCAGAGCCACAAGGTTATGCTTCAGCTGTACAAGACACTGATTAAGGCCATACCTGGAGTATTGTGTACAGTTCTGGTCACTGGCTTATGGGGAGGATGTGGAAGGTTGGAAAGGGCTCAGAGGAGATTTCCTAGGATGTTGCCTGGTATGGGAGGAGTGTCTTACAAGGAAAGGCTGAGGGAAGTGAGGCTGTTTTCTTTAGAGAGAAGAAGGTTGAGAGGTTACTTGATCGAGACGCATAAGATAATCAGAGGGTTAGATAGGGTGGACAGTGAGATCCATTTTCCTTGGATGGTGATGGCTAACACGAGGGGACATAGCTTTAAATTAAGGGGTGATAGATTTAGGACAGATATCAGAGGTAGTTTCTTTACTCAGAGTAGTAGGGGCGTGGAATGGCCTACCTACAACAGTAGTAGACTTGCTGATGTTAAGGTATTCCTCATTCCTGATGAAGGGCTTATGCCCGAAACGTCGAATTTCCTATTCCTTGGATGCTGCCTGACCTGCTGTGCTTTAACCAGCAACACATTTTCAGCTTGCTGATGTTAAGGGCATTTAAATGGGCATTGGACATACATATGGATAATAATGTACAGTGTAGGTTAGATGGGTATCAGATTATTTTCACAGGTTGGTGCAACATCGAGGGCCGAAGGGCCTGTACTGTGCTATAACATTCTATGGAAGGGATATGGATAGCGGGAGAGAGGTGGGGTTGGGGAGGGGGTTGGATAGCAGGGGTGAGGGAAAGGCCAGAGGTAGAGAGGAGGAGCAGTGCTTGCCTTCACTGCTCAGACCTTTTGTGTTGAGGTTGTTGGTGAGGCATCTTTTTGATACCTGTGTCCAGTTCTGGTCGCCCTGTAAGAGGAAGGGTATTATTAAACTGGATAAGATTCAGAAAAGGTTTATCAGGATATTGCCAGGACTGGAGGGTTTGAGCTATAAAGCTAGAATGGGACTTATTTCACTGGAGCGTAGGAGGTTTAAGGGTGACCTTACAAGTTTTTAAAATCATGATGGGCATAGACAAAGGTGTTTAGCAAAGGTATTTTCCCTGGAATGGGGGAGTTCAAAACTATGGGGCATATTTTAACATTACAGGTGAAAGATTTAAAAAGGATGAGGGCAACTTCTTTCCACACAGTCCGTGTGTCGAGTGAACTGCCAGAGGAAGTGGTGGATGCAGGTACAGTTACAACATTTAAAAGACAATTAGGTAAGTTCACGAGTAGGAAAGGTTTGGATTGGTATGGGCCAGGAGCAGGCAGGTGGGACTGGTTTGGTTTGGGAACATGGTCGGTGTAAGCTAGTTGGACCAAAGGGTCTGTTTCCATGCTGTTTATCTGTATGATTCTATAAATAAAAAAGGGGTGAGTTAGGCAACTTGATCTGCAGGATGACATTTCCACCATGGTCACAAAACCCATCATCTCCTTAACATCATCGAGTGTGCCAACACCAAATGGATGGCTGCAGTTCAAGAAGATACATCACCACCAACGCCGTCTGCTTTTCAAGGGCAGCTAGAGTTAGGTGATAAATGTTGGCCTAGCCAGGTGCACCCACATTTCAGTAACAGCCGCGTCTCACGAACGAACAGAAGCTGGGAGTAAGTTGGGACCTGGAAAATCATGTGTCACCCCCAGAAACCATTGGATACCCACCCACGACCAACCCTTCCAAAAATCTACAGAATACAGCTTTCATCAAACACCCTCAGGACATGGATAAAATGGGGTTGAATATAAATTAAAGCTTCCTCTACCCTGTCCCCATGAACCACTCACAGAACAGGGCCAACACAGGATTTTGATACAAAGTTTACCTTGTAAAACTCCCTCAACACTCTTCTTGATTTGTGTTTTAAGTGTTTGTTGCTTGTGATGGATCATTTGGACACTATTGGGCTGGAATAACACAAGTAACAGCCATTCTTCCAAATGGATCCATTACTGACCTGAGCAAGCAGGTTACTTTGCACTTGCTGTTGTGTTCTCATTTTCCTTGCTCCCTGGCCAGCACTTAACTGTGTTAGCGTGGCTCCAATAAGCTCCCTGCTTCCAAACTTGTCACATTTCCCACCCTGTCCGAGTGGTTCATTGCAAAAAGGAATGATCCAGTTGAAGGAATGTAAGTTTCACCGTCACACCTCTGAAAGGTGCCATCATCTCAACATACAATGGGGAAAGTCAAACGTAAGTACACATCGGTGCAGGTAAAATGCACTTTATACGGAAATGTAATAAATGTCTCTCTTCACTGCCTGTCACCCACAATTCCCAGCATTTGTCAGTCAGCAGTGACTGGTCAGCGCAAACGTCTGGTCAATGTGGCTCAACTAACAGCCAGTAGTCAGGCTATCATGCTGCCCATTCCTTCATCTGAAATGCTGCTGAATGGAAAAGGGCCAACTTCAGAATTTGTATCGACAACGAGACGACAAAAACTAGAAATATGGTTTATTTTAGTATATGTTTATTTCCAAAAAAAACCCCAAAGCTTTAAATAAAGTGCATGTAAATATTTGTTCCTTAGGCCATGAGTGAGTTTGGTGTCAGTGAGAAGCTGGAATCCGAGAGGGGCACTCAGTATGGTCAGGCTACCTCAATGTACAGGCAGCCCCTTCCCTCAGCGTTCATGTGGTTTCAGATCAAGATGAGAAGAGATTTTTGGCACACGCCAGTGTGATAAAGCAATCCGAGTGACACCATCTGTTATGATCTAGGTCTGCGTTCAAACCCAAACTCGACCGCTAGATATCTGACCACACACTGTTGTCTCAGCTCAGGTAAGTCTGTGTTTCAGATTTGTAAATGCATGGGGCTATTGTGAAAGAAATAGCTCCACCATGTGGGTGGGAGCTGGATGTGAACACTGGTCCCAGCACTCCCTGGTCCTTTGGCTGTTTACTACATGGACAGGGGTGGGGGGAGAAGAATAGAGTCAAATCAATGTGAGAGTATGTTTTGGGTTACTCGGTCCACACTAGTGTCAGGGAACCTGCTCGCTGGTAGTTACATTTGCTCATTCCTTGAACTTTGACTCCCTTTGTGCACGTAAGGCATCATTTCCAGCATGCGCTTCTTGTGACAAGGTGGCAGCTGAAGTAGAGGCAGCATGTAGCAGGCAGCCTCATTGGGGTGGGGTTAGTGGGCTTGGACTGAGTGAAGGAGGCTGGGTTGACATTAGGAAGGAACAGTCTTTGTATAATGCAGTAATATCCACCATACAGATTGTGTCTAGTTCATCACAATCTCTGTAACAAATCCTGGAACCCCCTGCCCACCACCCCCATACCCCAGCCTAGTCCCAAGAGTTTTAAACAAGGTGACATAGCCCCTTTGAGGGTCATTTGCAAACTGAAAGAAGCTTCAAGGAAGTGCATAGCAGTCAGACCATGTGTGAGGGACTGTGTAGATATGTCCGAGATTCCTGACGCTGAGTGTACAGGATGTTGGACTTCAGCACCCTCCGCCTCACTCTTTCTTCTCATCCTCCTCCTTGTCCTCATCTTCTTCCTCCTTTTGTTTTCTCTTAAAGAATCCACACTGTGAGGAAGAAAGGTTTCTTTTCAATACTGACGGAAGAAATACTTTTTCTGTTTTGGCCTTTTCACTCCTCCCATTCCTTCATCTTGCAGATGTACGTCCCATCACCCCTTCAGAGGCAGTGAAATTGATTCAGACTAACACCAGCCCACTGCCTTTTAATCACATCACCCAAAAGTAATGTATTTGCTGCATGAACCTTTGATACAACTACATTTAATGGTAGATGTCCAGCTCTGCCCTGTCTATCTGGTGTTCTCAAAACTCTGCAGAGAGACTGAGAAGGTGATAGAACTGATGGACTGTTGATGGTGTGTCACAGGATCTAGGACTGGTTACCAGGGGAGGTTGACATTTTACAAACAGTGATGGTTGGGCTGTTATTGAAATGGGATGTCTAAATAGGTTAAGTAACAAATACTGAGTGCAAATGTTCCCGTCATTGAGAATGGAACCTAGCGAGTAGCTGAGAGATAGACACTTAGTCATTTTCAGAGTAAGTTGTGACTTAGCTGGTATGAGAAGGAATGATGAATGATCACAGATCCTGAGGATGGTGTGACTGCCTCTCACACTTTATGAATTGGGTTTTGTAATGGTGGGGAGTGGCTCTCTGTTCTTGTTTCATCATGTTGGAAGGTCACATCAGCCGTCTCCCAAAACCCACATTCTCTGCCCTCCTTTTAGAAGCATGTTTAATTGTCTCCTGAGCCCAAGTGTATTCCAGCATTCCCAGTAACTAGACCATAAGGCTATAAGAGCTATGAACAGGAGGAGGCCGTTCAGACCCTCGAAACTTCGCTACCATTCAATAGCACCATGGCTGAGCTAAAATTCCTCACCTCCACTTTTCTGTCCTTTCCCCATAACCCTTGATTCCCCGACTGATAAGAATCTATCTATCTCAGCCTTATATATCCACAAGGACTCTGCCCCGACAGCTCTCTCTATGGCAAGGAGCTCCAAAGACACTCAACCCTCTGACAAAAGAAATTCCTCACCATCTCAGTCTTAAATTGGTGCTCCTATACTCTCTGGTCCTAGACTCTTCCATGAGGGAAAACATTCTCACAGCCTTTACCCTGTCGAACCCCTTAAAAATGTTTCAGTGAGATCACCTCACATTCTTCAAAACTCCAATGAGTCCCAACCTGTTTAACCTTTGTTGATGACTCGATCCCTCCAGAACAGGGGTCATCCTAATGAACCTTCTCTCTGAATTGCCTCCAAAGAAATAATATCTTTCCTTAAACAAGGGGACCAAAGCAGTGCACAGTACTTCAGATGTGATCTCACCAGCACCTTATACAGCTACCAGCTCTTATTCTCCAACCCCCTTGAAATAAAGGTCGGCATTCCATCAGCCCTTCCTGATTACCTGCTGTCCCTGTGTGTTAGCTTCCTGTGTTTTGTTATAAGTACCCCCAGGTCCCATTGTGTTACAGCTTTCTGTAGATTTTCTCTATTTAAGTAATATTCTGTTCTTTCCTATCCTCTTCCAAAACTGAAAACACATTTTCCAACATTATATTCCATTTGACAACTTTTTGCCCACTGACTTAACCTCTGTAAACTGTCTGTATGTCTTGCACAATTTGTCTTTCCACCTGTATTAGTGTTTTCTGTGAATTTGGGTACAGTACGTTAACTCCCTCCCTCCAAGCCATTACTGTGAACAGTTGCAGTCTCAGCAATGATCCCTGTGGAACCCCACTGCTCACAGATCGCCAACCTGAGAAGGAACCCTTTATCCCACTCACTGTTTCCTGCCCACGAGTCAGTTCTCTCTCTGTGTCAAATATCCCAGCTCCAACACCGTGGACTCTTTTGTGAAATACCTTGTTGAACATTTTCTGGAATTCCAAATACAACACAACTGGGTCCCCTCTGGTTGGGCCTTCCTTGAATTAATCAGAAATGAATTTTGTTTATGAAGTCATGTTGATTTTGTTTGTTTAGATTATGGTTTCCCAAATGTCTGCTATTGCTTCCAATAGTTTTCCAACAACAGATATTAGGCTAATTGACCTACAGTTCACGGTTTTTGACTTCCTTCCCTTTTGAAGAGAAGTGTGACATTAGCAGTTTTCCAAACCTCTGGAAATTTTCCAGTATCCAGCAAATCCCAACCAGTGCATCCATTATCTCTGCAGCTGTCTCTTGTAGTAGTTACAGAGATAGTGGATATGAGGATACAGGCCATCAGGGGTCTTTAGCCTCATTAGTTTGCCTAATGGTACTTCTTCAGTGATAATGCTTAATTAGTGTCCTGTATTCGTTCACATTAATGAACAAGTTGACCTTCATTCTCTTTCACTCCCTGGTATTTTCGTATTGATAATGGGCTCTGAGTCTATGAACTACAGCAGAGACATCTACCTTCCACAGAATGAAGATGATGAGAGCCAGCAGCAGAAGTCCTCCGAGTGTGCTGCCAATGATAATCCACAGAGACACAGCAATCACCACTGGCTTGATCAGCTCTACGATCACCTAGACAACAAATCAGACACATCAGCAAGCAAGCAATCAGCTCCATTCTACATGACCTGACTCCAACTGGGAGGGTTCAATGGGGAAACGGTGTAGAGGGAGCTTTACTCTGTATCTAATCCCATGCTGTCCCTGTCCTGGGAGGGTTTGATGGGGGACTGTAGAGGGAGCTTTACTCTGTATCTAACCCCGTGCTGTCCTTGTCTTGGGAGTGTGTGATGGGGGACAGTGTAGAGAGAGTTTTACTCTGTATCTAATCCCGTGCTGTTCCTGTCCCTGGGAGTGTTTGATAGGGGACAGGATAGAGGGAGCTTTACTCTGTATTTATTCCCGTGCTGTCCCTGTCCCTGGGAGTGTTTGATGGGGACAGTGTAGAGGGAGCTTTACTCTGTATCTAACCCCATTCTGTCCCTGTCCTGGGTGTGTTTGATGGGGGACAGTGTAGAGGGAGCTTCACTCTGTATCTAACCCTGCACTGTCCCTGGGAATCAGGTATGGAATCTGTCCAAATCCCACACCAAAGTGAAGTGAAACTTGGTATCAGAATGCACATAGCTCCCCTTTCTCTCTCTCCAGTTTATCGAGGTCTTGTTACCTATTTTAACAAACCAGTTTAGCTGTTAGAATGTAATTCACTCCCCTTTTCATTCCCAGTTTAGTTTACAGGAAATCCTCCTTACCTCTCGATAGCGAGCTGACTCTGCAATTGTCAGAACCTGAGGAGTTTGTACATCCAGAGTTAGCGTAGTGACAATTTTCAATGATCTGAACTTTACCTGGAAGCAGAGAGTTTGAAAGCATCAGCATGTGCTCTAAGCCAACGTGGTAATTAGCAGCTAACAGTAGTGAGGAGGGTCATGGACAAAATTTACAGGAGAGTTGCTGCAAAGTGGAAGAAGAAAATCTAAGTGTTTCAGTCTTGTTGAAATGGAAAGGCTGGTGATAATGTCATAATGCAGCCCTGCAGTTCCACAAGGAATTGGTCAATAATCTGTCTGGGTGATGAGGGAACTGCACAAGGTGTAAACATGGACCCAGGGTTGGAGCGGGATTGAGCTGAGCTAAGTGTCAAGCAATCTATTGCTGACAGCATTTCCACACAGAGTAAGTCACCTTTCAGAACAACTCCAATGAAATCTTGTTGATGTAAGTGAACAAGTGTGTGTGTGTGAATTAGTGAGAGTGAGTGAGTCAATGACTCAGTGTGAGTGAATAAGTGTGTGTGTGAGTTAGAGTGAGTGAGTGAGTGACTCAGTTTGAGTGAACAAATGATGTGTGTGTAACTGTGTATGTGAGTCTGTGTGTGTGCGTGTATGTGAATGTGAGTGTGTGTGTGAGCTGGGGAGGGAAGGAAGTTAAAAAGAACCACAAACTTACTGTCCTGAAGAATTTGCCATACAGTGTGTAGCCAATGTGGATTACCACCTCCTCACTCCTGTCTACAGTATTCATATAGCAGGTGAAAATGCTGCACCAGGAATTACTGCAGTCCTGTTGGTGTGAACATAGGGATAGAATCATCTTCACTGATGAGGATTTTTTTTTAAAGTTCACTGAATTTCCACTGTATCCTCGAGACCTCCCAAGGTAACATGGCACTAAGCCACAGTTGTAACTGTACCTGGATCCACAACTTCCTCTGGTAGTTTGTTCCACATATGAACCACCCTCTGTGAGAAAACATTGCCTCTCATGTCCCCTTTAAATCTTTTTCTGCTCGCATTACAAATATGCTGTCTTGTTCTAGCCTATTGAGACTATCTTTCTAACTCAAACCTTCCATTCCCAGCAACATCCTGGTCAACCTCTTCTGAACCCTCTCCAATTTAATACTATCCTGTCTATAGCAGGGCAACCAGAACTGTATACAATACTTGTTACAACATGGCAGTAAACCCTTCTGCTAATTAAACCAAACACACAACAAAGCTCACCTCGCCTTAGAATCTGTTAAAGTATGAGTGACAGAAAACTCCCCAGATTCCACTATTTAAAGAAACAAAAATCAATTTTATTCTTTAACTCTAAAAGTGAACATTAAACAATAACTATTTACAACTCTAAGCTTTCTTTATCTTAGAAGTTTGTTATCTACCTCCAATGCTCCAACAATATACTGTTCCAATAAAAGCCCCTATTAAAATTACATCAACTTAATTTTCAAAGCCATCTGGCAGCTGTCATTGTCAGTGCCTGCCGTTCAGCTACAGATCTCCCTGGGTTGTCTTCGGTCGTTTGCCACAAAGATGTTGCATATGAAAAAGGTACCATTCATAGAGTGTGTTTGGCCTTTACTCTGAACATGGCAGTTGGTTGCTTTCTCTGGCTAACTCTCAAACTGTCTGCTTCTTTATACCCCAAACATCGATTGTCTCATTGGTTCGATATTGTCAAAAAAGAGTAAAATTCAAACTTGATTGGCTTTAGTATCCTGGGGCATAATTTAATCTGATTAGTTAAATTGGAATTGTTGTGTAAACATAGCAACCAAAAGTCAGGTATTTGTTTCTTGGCCAAATGTTACATATTTTCAATTTTCTGATATACTCTGAGATTGCTAATCAGTCACATGGCAGGTACCTACAAGCTCTCAGTGCCAAACAGCTTTCACTCTCTCTTAAAGGTACAGGACACACCTTCAACTTCATAACACCTCCCCTGTCAAGAAAAAGCAAACCATCATAATGAAAAGATGGCTTCATTTTTTTCTACTTCTTAACCCCATTACAATGAAATACATTGGTATCTGTTCAATTTTATCTATACTTGATCCATTAAATCTGTGATAACGCAACTGCTATCATACTCTTATGACCCGGAACATGTAAGATTTGTAAATTAAAAGTCTGTAACATAAGACTCCAATGCAAGCCTTATATTTTTTGTCTTTAAATTGTTCCAAGGATGTAAGAGGATTGTGATCCGTGTACACAACTGCCTCCGACACATCGTTCGTGATATAAACATTAAAATGTTGTAAGGCCAATACCAAACTCAATAATTCCTTTTCGATGGTAGAGTATTTTCTCTGGTGGGTGTTAAGTTTCTTTGAAAACTGTCAGTTCAATTCCATCATCACCCTCCTGTAGCAGTACAGCTCCAACTCCTGTGTAGTTAGCATCGATTGCAACTTTGAAGGGTTTCAAAAAGATTGGTGTAGCTAAAACTGGTGCAGTGATTAATGCTGCGTTTAAATTGTCAAATGCCCCCAGCGTTGTTTTGTCCACCAAAATTTTGTGTTCTTCTTCAGCAAATCAGTTAGCGGTGGGAACAAACCTCTGATAGAATCTGTTTCATCCCAAAACGTGAAGCACCTCTTTTTTAGAGGTTGGTCGAGAAAATTCCTCGATGGCCTTCATGTTTGCATTCCTTGTTGTCTGTTATGAAGATGTGGGTGTACTGTACCTTTAAGAAAGTTATTAGCTAGTAGAACTACCTGACAGCATCAAGTGTTCTGAAAACAAAAATATAATGTAACATTTGGTCGAACAACTCGATTAGCTGGTTACCTGGAGACAAAATCAAATTCTAATTCGACCAATCAGTTTAAATTATACCCCAAAATACCAGCCTCCAATCAAGTTTGAATTGAGTATATTGATAATCTTAAAAGACGATGACACAATTTGATGCTTCGGTGATATAAGACCAGGGAAAATTGAAGAGTTAGGAGGAGAACTGCCAAGTCATCAGCATGAAAAGACTGCCTGAAAAATAGCTCTTTTAAAAGTACCTTTATCGATCAGTAAGCTGTGAAGCAGAATCCCAAAGAAGAGGGAAAAAAACAACAGGAATACAGAGAAGAACCAAAAACCGCCCGGGTTCTGAGATAAGAAGTTTTATTTTATAAATCTTAACCAGAATTTTTATTGGACTAGTATTATAGAGGGGAAAATAAAAGATAGGTTAGAGGAAGGAGTTGTAAATAGTTGTTAATTAATTATTCTCAGTTATTTGTTAAGAAATAAAGTTGTTAATTTTTACTTTAAGTAGTTCTTTGCCTCTTGAATTTTTACAGAATTACTGTACGGGATAAATCTTTTCTGTGTTGTGGGTTTAAATTGAACAGGAGGGTTTACCCTGTGTCATAACAGGATCAACCTTCCATGACCAGTGTTATGTCCCAAGAATGTCACCTCTGCTTTCGCAAATTTTGTTTTCTTTAAGTTATTTACCAGTTTTGCTTAATCGTTCAAAGAGCTCTGCTAACTGTACCGTGTGATCTTTCCAGGGCTTACTAAAGATCACTACATCGTCCAGATAGACTGCACAGTTTGTTAACCCAGCCACAACTCTGTTCATGAGTCTTTGGAATGTGGCGGGTACATTCTTCATTCCAAAGGTCATCACTTTGAATTGATATAGTCCATTTGGGGTTACAAACACAGAAATTTCATTTGTTTTCTCTGATAAAGGTACTTGCCAATAACCATGCAGTAAGTCCAACTTTGTAATGTAACTGGCTTGTCTAACTTTCTCTACACAGTCCTCTAATCTTGGTATTGCATAAGAGTCTGATTTTGTTACGGTGTTGACCTTCCGATAATCCACACAAAATCGTTGAGTCCTGTCAAGATTTGGGAACTGACACAATCGGCGAACTCTACTCGCTCTGACTCGGTTCGATGATATCTTCGTTGAGCATCACATCCACTTCCTTCTGGACCTGTGTGACTTTGAAATGATTAAGTCTGTAGGGGTGTTGTTTTATTGGAACAGCATTCCCTTCTTCTACCTCATGCACAATAGCATTAGCCCTCCCCATCTTATTCCTGCACATGTGCTCAAACTGCTGCAACAAGCCTTTCATCTGTGTTCTTTGTTCTGAGACAGATATTGAGGCCAAAGAGTGTAGTGCTAGAAAGGCACAGCCGGTCAGACAGCATCCGAGGAGAAGGAGAATCAACTTTTCAGGCATAATCCCTTCATCAGGAATGAGGCTTGTGAGTCGTTGGGGGGGGGGAGGAGCTGAGAGATAAATGGGAGGGGAATGGGGCTGCGGGGAAGGCAGCTGGGAAAGCAATAGGTAGATGAAGGTGGGGGTGAAGGTGATAGGTCAGAGAGGAGGGTGGAGCAGATAGGTGTGAAGAAAGATGGACAGGCAGGACCACTCAAGAAGGTGGTGCTGAGATGGAAGGTTGGGACTGGGCTAAGATGGGGGAATGGGGAAATGGAGAAACTGGTGAAATTCACATTGATTACATGTGGTTGGAGGGTCCCAAGGCGGAAGATGGGGCGTTCTTCCTCCAGGAATCAGGTGGTTAGGGGTTGGCGATGGAGGAGGCCCAGGACCTGCATGTTCTTGGAGGAGTGGGAGGGGGAGTAAAAGTGTTCAGCCACGGAATGGTGGGGTTGGTTGGTGTGGGTGTCCCAGAGATGTTCTCTGAAACGATCTACAAGTTAGTGTCCTGTCTCCCCAATGTAGAGGAGACCACATTGAGAGCAATGGACACAATAGATGACATGTGTGGAAGTACAGGTAAATCTCAATCAGATGTGGAAGGATCCTTTGGGGCCTTAGATGAAGGTGAGGGGGGAGATGTGGGCACAGGATTTGAATGTTCTGTGGTGGCAGGGGAAGATGCCTGGAGGGGAGAGTGAGTTGCTGTTGGGGGTGGAACGTGGATCTGACGAAGGAGTTGTGGAGGGGATGGTCTCTCTGAAATGCAGATGGGGTGGGGAGGGAAATATATTCCTAGTGGTGGGGCCCATTTGTAGGTGGCAGAAATGTCAGAAGATAATGCGATGTATCTGGAGGTTGGTGGTTGGAATATGAGGACCAGAGGGGTTTGGTCCTTGTTGCGGTTGGAGGGGTGGGGTTGGAGGGCAGCAGTGTGGAAAGTGGAGGAGATGCACTGGACTGCATCGTCGAACATGAGGGAGGGAAAATTGCAGTCTTTAAATAAGGAGGCCATCTGGTATGTTCTGTGGTGGAATTGGTCCTCCTGGGAACAGATGTGGTAGAGGCAGAGGAATTGGGAATAAGGGACAGCATTTTTACTTGAAGTAGGGTGGGAGGACGTTTAATCCAGACAGCTGTGGGAGTCAGTGGGTTTGTAGTAAATGTCCGTGTTGAGTCGGTTGCAAAGAAATAGAGATGAAGAGGTCCAGGAAGGGGAGGAAGGTGTCTAAGATGGTCCAGTGAACTTGATGTCAGGGTGGAAGGTGTTTGTGAAATTGATGAACTGTTCAAATTCCTCGTGGGAACACAAGGTGGTGCCGATACATTATCGATATAGCGGAGGAAGAGGTGGGAAGTAGTGCTGGTGGAACTATGGAAGATGGACTGTTCTACGTACTAGATGAAGAGACAGGCATAGCTGGGGCCCATACGGGTGCCCAAGGCTACCCCTTTGGTCTGGAGGAAGTGGGAGGATTGAGAGGAGAAATCATTGAGGGTGTGGACCAGTTCAGCTTGTTGAATGAGAATGTCAGTGGAAGGGTACTGGTGTAACAGGAAGAAACAAAGAGCTTGGAGACCTTTGTTGTGGTGGATCGATGTGTATAGGGACTGAATGTTCATGGGAAAGATAAGGCATTGGAGGCCGGGGAAACAAATGGCATGGAGGAGGTTGAGGGTGTGCGTGGTATCCTGAACATAGATGGGGAGTTCCTGGACTAAGGGGGACAGAATGGTGTGAAGGTATGTGGAGATAAGTTTGGTGCAGGCAGGAGCCAAGACGATGGGCTGACTGGGGCAGTTAGGTTTGTGGATTTTGGGTAGAAGGTAGAATCAGGCAATGTGGGATTCATGGACAATGGGGTTAGAGGCTCTGGGTGAGACTGTGGATGGTCTGGGATATGATGGTTTGGTGGTGGGAGGTGAGGTCATGATTGAGTGGACAGCAAGAAAAGGTATCCTCACTTTCTGCTGAGACAGTTTACTAACCCTATCCCACTCCTCAAGGTCTTCCTCACTGTTTAATGTACTTTGAGGCCCATCAAACTCCATAACATTTGGATTTGACTTGGGGGCAGTAACTAACACTTGTTTCTCCAGTTCCTTCTCTCTGTTATAATAAAGTCGCAACAAATTCACATGACATACCCGATAGTTTTTTCCTATCTGGCATCTTTATCAGACAGTTTACCTGACACGTTTTTCTCAATTTGATAGGGACCACTAAACCTGGCTTTGAAGGGATCTCCTACCATTGGTAACAATACTAAGGCATCATCCCCATGGGAAAATGTCGAAATTTCAGAGATTTTATCTGTCACCTGCTTCATTCTATGCTGTGTCCTCTTCAGGTGCTGCTTAGTTAATCTCTCCTTCACTTCCAATACATAATCCAAGTGTGAGATCTCCGACTTCGGTCCTGTCAATTTCTCTTTAATTAATTTCAAAGGGCCTCTCACTTCATGTCCAAATATTAACTCAAAGCTGGTAAACCGAGTAGATTAGTTTGGGGAATCTCTAACGGCAAACAATATGAATGGGATACCGTTATCCCAATCACTCAGGTAACCCTGACAGTATGTTCTTCAGGGTCTGATGCCACCTTTCTAAAGCTCCCTGGGATTCAGGATGATACGCACTGGATTTAAAGTGCTGTATACCTGAGCTATCCATACCCTCCTTAAACAGCCTAGCAGTAAAATTTGACCCTTGGTCCGGCTGAATCTCTCTGGGTAGCCCACGCCGTGTGAAGAAAGCTACTAACTCCTCTACCATCTTTTTTTCCTTGATACTCCGTAATGGAATTGACTCCGGAAATCTGATAGACACATCCATTCTGGTTAACAAGTACTGGTTCCCACTTTTAGTTCTCGGGAGGGGACCAACACAGTCAATTATAACCTGCTTGAAAGGTTCTCCAAATATGGGCATTGGCTACAAAGGTGCTGGTTTTATTGCCACCTGTAGCTTACTTACCATTTGGCATGTATGACATATACAGCAAAAGGTAACCACATCCTTGTGCATTCCAGACCAATAGAGATGTTTTGGTACTTTAGCCTGAGTCTCTTGTACTCCTAGGTGACCCCCTATAGGTGGTACATGTGCTACCCGTAACACTTCCTCTCTGTAAACTACTGGCAACGCAATCTGGTGTAATTCGGTCCATTTCTCGTCTGCACTAACTTGGCGTAGTCTCTATTTCCATCTTAGGATTCTGTCTTTCAGATAATAACCCTCACGAATATCCTCTGCCTCCTTTTCAGAGTATGTATCCACATATATATCTTTTATTGTGTTGTCTTGCTGTTGCAAGTCCCTTAGCCTTTCAGGACTAAACATTTCTGCCTGACCCTCTGCCTGTTCAGGTTTTTCCTGCACCATTACGTCAAACAGAATGTCCGCTAACTTGAACCTCAACTCATTCATCTTTCTCTTTAGTTTTTGCTTTGTTCTGTGATTTACGATAGTGGGATCTTGTTACTACACAGTCTGGGAAAATACCAGGGTATTTTTCTTTTAACTGCTTAGTTCCTTGATCTTCCTTGGGCTTCTCCAAAACAAGGGATGTCACTCCCACCTTGGATCCTGCTAAATCGTTCCCAAGAACAAACTGGATTCCTAGAACTAACACTCTGTCAATCACTTCCACTGTTACTTCCCCAGTCTTGAGTTGGCACTCCAACCTGATCTTACACGGGGAATGCTAAATTTCTGCCTGCCTATCCCAAATTACCACTGTCTCGGGTAACAGGTTAGAGTGCAAATATGTTCATCTCTTACTATTTGAGACTGGTTAGATCCTGGAACTCTCAAAATTATAACTTCTTGTGCTTCTCCCCCTGTTCCTTCTGAGTAAACTTTACCCACAGAGGCGAATCCTTTGTACAGATCAGGTACTAACTCCATGCCCAGCCCCTGCCTCGGCTGTGCACTCTCCTGCAGCTCCTTGGTCCCTCTAGGAATCTCCTTTAGCACCTTCACTAATGCCACTGGCTTAGCTTCTCCTACCACATCTTTTCCCACAGTGCCTTTCTTAAACGACCAGCACTGTGACTTCACATATCCCACCTTACCACAGTGGAAACACCTCCTTCCCACCCTCTTGGGCTTCTTTTTTAACCTGTGGTAAACAATTACTGGTGTTCTCTACTCTTTGTTTTGTAGTGTAGGGTCTCCCCTTCTCCCAATTTCTATTCTTGCCAGAAGATGACCTTTCCCTTTATGCACCACTGTATTTTCATCTGCCTTCTCTGCTGCTCTTCTCACTTCTTGAACTTTCTGTTCATCGATATGAATTCTTACCATCTCTGGAAGTGAGTTTTTCAACACCTCCAGCAGAATAAAATCTCTGGAGTCTTATCTATTTTTACCCATCTATCAAAATGACTACGTTTAGTCCTTTCGAACCCAACATAAGTCTGACCTGGTTCCTTATTTATGTTTCAGACCCGCTGAATAGATGCTTCTAGTACCAATTCATAAGCACTTAAAATAGCCTGCTTAACCTCTTTATAATCTCTTGACCCCTCACCTGACAGCACGGCAAATGCCTCACTAGCTCTGCCGACCAGTTTAGTCTGAACTAGCTTTACCCGTAAGTTCTCTGACCACTCCATCTGCCTCACCAATTTTTCAAATTAAATAAGAAGGCTTCAACATCTTTCTCATCAAAATGTGGCAGTATTTTAACATATTTGTGTATATCACTACCTTCTCTCTTCATCTCCATCCTATTAACTTGACTTTGCTGACTAAGTCGCAACTTCTGAAGTTCAAATTCTCTCTCTCTTTCTCTCTCCCTTTCCTCTCTCTCTCTCTTTATCTTCTAACTCCATTTTCTTCAATTGTAATTTAAGTTTTTCTAACACTACTGCACTTGTCTGTTTCTCTGACACAGCTAAGTGTTTGAGTAACTCCTTTACAATTTCAGCTTTCCTTCTGTCCTTGGTTAAGCCCAATTCTAACCTCTTTGCTAATTCTAAAAATATGGCCTTTTTCTGTCCTTCTAAAATTTCTTGGCAAATTTCAAAATCTTCAAACCCAGAACCCCTTTAGCAATCTTAATTTCTCTCAATTTTAATTTAACCAATCACAAGTAGCCAACATTAAACAAATTGTATCACCCATGTTTTATTTAAAATTTAGGACACAAATCAGCAAGTGTATCAATCAGCTAGGATCTGTCGTACCCTAAATCTATTCCAATCTGTGTAAATCTCAGACTGATTCTGTTTAAACCTGTCCAAATCACAGACCCGAGCCCCCCAGACTGTTACAACACGGCAGTGAACCCTTCTGCTCATTAAACCAAACACCCAGAAAACCTCACCTTGCCTCATGGTCTGTTAAAGTATGAGTAACATACGCTTTCCAAAATTGCTAACACCCCCTCCTTGTGAACCTCAATCCCATTCTCCTCGACAACATTGTCTTATTCCTGTGTGAATACTGATGAAAAATATTCATTTAGCGCCTCTCCTATCTCCTCAGAGTCCACGCATATCTTCCCATTACTGTCCTTAACTGGCTCTAATCATACTCCATATTCTGGATTAGTGGTGCTGGAAAAGCACAGCAGTTCAGGCAGCATCCGAGGAGCAGGAAAATCTTACTCCGGTCATTCTTTTATTCCTAACATACCTACAGAAGATTTTGGGGTTTTTCTTGATCCTACCTGGTAAAGATCTCTCATATCCCTCTTGGCTCCTCTTAGCCCTCTCTTTTGGTCCTCCCTTGCTAACCTGTAACACTCAAGTGCCCTAACTGAGCCTTCACATCTCATCTTTACATAAACCTCCTTCTTCCTCTTGACAAGAGATTCAACGTCTTTAGTAAACTACGGTTCCCTCACTCGACCACTCCCTCCCTGCCTGACAGGTACATACTTATCAAGGACACACAGTAGCTGTTCCTTAAACAAGCTCCACATTTCAATTGTGCCCAACCCCTGCAGTTTCCTTCCCCATCCTATGCATCCTAAATCTTGCCTCATCACCTCATAATTACCTTTCCCCCAGCTTCAACCCTTGCCATGCAGTATGTATCTATCTCTTTCCTTTGCTAAAGTAAACGTAGCCAAATTGTGGTCACTATCACCAAAGTGCTCACCCCCCCCAAATCTAACACCTGGCGGGGTTCATTACCCAGTACCAAATCCAATGTGGCTTCACCTCTTGCTGGCCTGCCTACATACTGTGTCATGTGCCTGTAGGCTCTCAATGCAAAACAGTCTTTACTCTCTCTTCAAGGGACAGTACATGCCTTCAACTTCATAACATATTCCAAAAGTGGCCTCACCAATGTCTCTCTCGCCCTCTCTCTGCCCATGCCCCTCTCAATCCTCTCCCTCCCTCCCTCTGCCCATGTCCCTCTCAATCCTCTCTCCCTCCCTCTGCCCATGCCCCTCCCAATCCTCTCTCCCTCCCTCTGCCCATGCCCCTCCCAATCCTCTCTCCCTCCCTCTGCCCATGTCCCTCCCAATCCTCTCTCCCTCCCTCTGCCCATGCCCCTCCCAATCCTCTCTCCCTCCCTCTGCCCATGTCCCTCTCAATCCTCTCTCCCTCCCTCTGCCCATGTCCCTCTCAATCCTCCCTCCCTCCCTCTGCCCATGCCCCTCCCAATCCTCTCCCTCCCTCCCTCTGCCCATGTCCCTCTCAATCCTCTCTCCCTCCCTCTGCCCATGTCCCTCTCAATCCTCCCTCCCTCTGCCCATGTCCCTCCCAATCCTCTCCCTCTCTCTCTGCCCGTGTCCCTCCGAATCCTCTCCCTCTGCCCATGCCCCTCCCAATCCTCACTCTCTCCCTCTGCCCATGCCTCTCCCAATCCTCTCCCTCTCCCTCTGCCCATGTCCCTCTCAATCCTCCCTCCCTCCCTCCCTCTGCCCATGTCCCTCTCAATCCTCCCTCCCTCCCTCTGCCCATGCCCCTCCCAATCCTCTCTCTCTCCCTCTGCCCATGACCCTCCCAATCCTCTCTCTCTCTCCCTCTCCCCACCCTTCCTCTCTGCCTGTCCTTACTGGCTTCCCTCCCTGTTCTCTCAGGTGCAGTTGGTGGTATGGACTAAGTACCAGGCGGTTCACGTATGTGAAATCCCTGCTGAGGACCTCTGTGGCTTGGTCTTGTTTTCCCCTCAGTTGATCTGTAGCATTGCTCATGGAGCAATTTATTCCCAGGACCTGTGAAAAGAAAGAGTTACCGAGGGCAGTCAAACTGTGAGTTTCCCTGACCCACACCAACTCCTGTACAGCCTGACCTGGGAGAGGAGACCAGGAGCCAAAGGCATGAGCCCTGAGAGTTGCACTAGCAGGAACAGGACACAGCTAAACATGCTGTGTTTAGGCAGGGCATGCACTTTGCTGTTTCTACAGTGAGCGCTTCTGAATTGCAGTGGTTTACGTGAAGGTGTGTCACTGCTAATCCTGATCTTCCTGTCACACAAGATCCACTCTCTGGTTTGAGCAGGGACAGAGTCTTTTTCAGCACCAGTCAATTGAGGAGAAATGTAACATCATGGAAATGAGGTGGGTCTCAGGAACAATACTGGACACTATACTCTTCCAAAGAGCAGCAACACCTTTGCCACCTTCACTTCCTGTCTATTTTTACTCTCAGAGTTTCCCCTGCTCTGAAAGACGAGTCACCGTGTCTCCTATTTCACAGCTTGCATACAAACATTAAAAAATGAGCAGCAGGAGGCCATTCAGCCTTGGATCCTGCTGCCATCCAATCTGATTCATACAGTACAGAAAAGGCCCTTCAGCCCATTGAGTCTGCACCGACATAACTACCACTAAAGGAGCATGATTTGGAGGCGCTGGTGTTGGACTGGGGTGGTCTGAGTTAGAAATCACACAGCACCAGGTTATAATCCAACAGGTTTATTTGAACGCAGGAGCTATATAACCACCTGATGAAGGAGCGTCACTCCGAAAGCTAGTGCTTCCAAATAAATCTGTTGGACTATAAGCTGGTGTTGTTTGATTTTTAACTAAAGGCACATTAATCCCAATTTCCTGCAATCTCTGAATGTTATATCTCCAATGCCCATCCACACTCATTGCTGATCATCCAACTCAGTAGCACGTTCCCGCTTTCTCCTCGTAACCTGAACTCCCTTTAGCCCTAAGAACCATACCTAACTCCTTGCAATATGAAATGATTCGCTGTGTACTTACTGGCTCGGTAAAGGCAGTGCTCACTGATGAAATGTGATAGTACGCGTTGATCATGGTCGGAATGTAGATTTTAGCTTCCAAACCTTCAGCAGGAAAGCAGCCCAAGTTTTTGATCTAAAAACACAAATAAAGATCACAGATTTGTGAGATAATGATTTGGAGGAGCTGGTGTTGCTCTGGGGTGGACAAAGTTGAAAATCACACAACAAGAGGATATAGTCCAACAGGTTTATTTGGAAGCACTAACTTTCAGAGCGCTGCTCCTTCATCAGGTGGTTGTGGAGAATAAGGAGAAACATAGTGAACATACTGTCGCTGGACTGACTGACTGATTCCTCCACACTAACATTCTCAATCCTCTTCCCTCTTCTCCAGCCACTGACCTTGACTAGAGTACACATTCCCTTATTTCCTCAGTCCCATGTTTCAGTGCAAAAGGAAACATGGAATACAAGAACAACGCTGTCAGTACCTCAGCTGTTGGTAACAGTAACTGAACAATGGAACTGTCTCATGGGACTGAATGGATCCTCATTTCCACCCTCACAGAGACTATGGGCAGTACAACCCACACTAGGCTGAGTGACCCAGCCTGACTCATATCCTCTGCCCCTGTCCATGGGAGCAGGGCCATTCTCAGTGTTGCACAGGGGCTTGTGTTTACTGACTAAGCCGACAGTTCAGGTTCTATGTGGCTTTAACTGTCATAGAATCCCTACAGTGTGGAAGGAGGCCATTCAATCCATCAAGTCCACACTGGCCCGTCAAAGAGCATCCCACCCAGTTACACTCCCCTACCCAATCCCTGTCACCCTGCATCTCCCATGGCTTAACCTACATAGCCTGCACATCCCTGGGCACTGTGGGACAATTTCCCATGGCCAATTCACCCTAATCTGTACATCCCTCGACACTAGGGGACAATTTCCCATGGCCAATTCACCCTATCCTGCACATCCCTGGACACTAAGGGACAATTTCCCATGGCCAATCCACCCTAACCTGCACATCCCTGGTACTAGGGGACAATTTCCAACGGCCAATCCACCCTAACCTGCACATCCCTGGGTACTATGGGACAATTTCCCATGGCCAATTCACCTGACCTGCACATCCCTGGCACTAGGGGACAATTTCCCATGGCCAATCCACCCTAACCTGCACATCCCTGGGTACTATGGGACGATTTCCCATGGCCAATTCACCTGACCTGCACATCTTTGGACTGTGGGAGGAAACTGGAGCAC
This sequence comes from Hemiscyllium ocellatum, assembly GCF_020745735.1. NCBI lineage: Eukaryota > Metazoa > Chordata > Chondrichthyes > Orectolobiformes > Hemiscylliidae > Hemiscyllium > Hemiscyllium ocellatum. The sequence continues at coordinate 838,488 of NC_083450.1, forward strand.
CCAGAGGAAGCCCACACAGACACAGGGAGAATGTACAAACTCCACACGGACCATGGCCCGAGGCTGGAATTGAAACCAGTTCCCTGGTGATATGAGGCTGTAGTGCTAACCAGTGAGCCACCGTGCTGCCCTGTCAACACGACACTCTCATCCTGTCAGAGAGAGATGTTGGATGGGTCCAGGCGTGTGATTCCCAGATCACAGAGTGGACAGCCCTGGGGGTCTAGGAGGGTACGGACCCTTCTCAGTCTCCATACTATAGCCAGCATTAGCACAATGATCACTAAACACAGCAGCAACCAGAAACACAGCACAGGTTAATTTAAAGGTCGCCTCAACGGTCTGAGGGTTGAGCATCTTGTCTGGCCATCTCTACCTTGAAGGTGTGGTTAAAGTCTGGACGGATTTCTTCAGGTACTGACTCTGCTGCCTGCTGCATCTCATAACGCTGGAGAGTGGGTTCACTGCTGGGAGAAAACAGCAGGTTATAACAGCAACACAGCTCACAGACACCTTCTGGTATTATATTCTAAGGCACCACCTTAGACAGCCCGATTGGAATGACCGTGAAACAGACTGCACAGCCCAACGGCTCGCTGCTAGTATTTACTCTCCACGCAGACAGGCACCATCTACATTCTCTGTTGTTCCCCTCTCCCTGAATTCCTTTCGCTCTTGCCTTCGTCACTAATGTGCTGATACAAAACACAGGTTGAACTCCGTGCTCTGTTCGAACGTTGCACATTTAACCCTGTATTTTACATTCGGTATTATCGATTGAAACGCCTTCATTATTTGCGAACAACCTTCACCTACTCAGTTCCTTCTCTTCATGGTGTTAAACATACATAAGAACATAAGAAACACATGCAGGAGTAGGCCATTCGGCCCTTCGAGACTGCTCTGCTGTTCAATAAGATCATGGCTGATCTTTTCATGGCCTCAGCTCCACTTACACCATCCCCCCCACCACCATAACCTTTAATTCCTTTATTGTTCAAAAAAAACTACCTTAGCTTTATAAACATTTACCAAAGTAGCGTAAATTACTTCCCTGGGCAATGAATTCCATAGATTTACAACCCTCTGGGTGAAGCAGTTCCTTCTCCGTTCAGACCTAAACCTACTCCCTCTAACCTCAAGGCGATGCCATCTTGTCCTAGTTTCACCTTTTTTTACTCGTTTGTGGGACTTGGGTGGGACTGGCTGGGCCAGCATTGATAGGCCATCCCTATTTGCCCTTGAGAAGGTGAGTGGGGGTGAGCTGCCTCCTTGAATTGCTGCAGTCCACTTGCTGTGGGGTCACCCACAGTGCCAGTAGAGAGGGAGTTCCAGGATTTTGACCCAATGACTGTGAAGGAACAGCAGTGTATTTCCAAGTCAGGGTGGTGAGTGGCTTGGAGGGGAATTTGCAGGGGGTGGTGTTCCTAAGCACCTGCTGCCCTTGTCCTTCTAGATGGAGGTGGTCGTGGGTTTAGAAGGTGCTGTCTAAGGATCTTTGGTGAGTTTCTGCAGTGCATCTTGTAGATAGTACACACTGCCACTACTGAGTGTCGGTGGGGGAGGATGCTTGTGAATATGGTGCCAATCAAGCGGCTGTTTAGTCCTGGATGGTGTCAAGCTTCTTGAGTGTTGTTGGAGCTGCCCCCATCCAGGCAACTGGGGAGTATTCTATCACACTCCTGACCTGTGCCTTGGAGATGGGGAGTATTCCCGCACACTCCTGACCTGTGCCTTGGAGATGGTGGATAGACTTTAGAGTGCCAGGAGGTGGTCTTGCCAGTGGAAGTATCCTCTCTGCTTCTATCTTATCTGTTCCCTTCATAAGTTTATATGTTTCTATAAGATCCTCTCTCATTCTTCTAAATTCCGATGAACATAATCCCAGTCTACTCAGTCTCTCATAAGCCAACCCTCTCAACTCCAGAATCAACCCAGTGAACCCCCTCTTCAGCCCCTCTAGTGCCAGAACATCCTTTCTTAAGTATGGAGACCAAAACTCCAGGTGTGGCCTCACCAGCACCCCATACAGCAGCAACATAACCTCCCTGCTTTTAAACTCAACCCCTTTAGCAATGAAGGTCAAAATTCCATTTGCCTTCCTAATTACATGTTGTGCCTGCAGACCTACCTGCTGTGATTCATGTACAAGGACACCCAGAACCCTCTGCAAATCAGCATGCTGCAACTTGTTATCATTCAAGTCAGTATTCACACTGAAAAAAGACAATGTTGCCAAGGAGAATACTGAGATACAAGCTACTAGACTGGATGGGACTGAGGTTCACAAGGAGGAGGTGTTAGCAATTCTGGAAAGTGTGAAAATTGATAAATCCCCTGGGCCAGATGGGATTTATCTCAGGATTCTCTGGGAAGCCGGGGAGGAGATTGCAGAGCCTTTGGCTTTGACTTTTATGTTGTCAATGTCGACAGGAATAGTGCCAGAAGACTGGAGGATAGTAAATGTTGTTTCCTTGTTCAAGAAGGGGAGTACAGACCACTCTGGTAATTTATAGATCAGTGAGCCTTACTTCAGTTGTGGGTAAAGTATTGGAAAAGGTTATAGGAGGTAGGATTTATAATCATCTGGAAAGGAATAAGTTGATTAGGGATGGTCAACATGATTTTGTGAAGGGTAGGTCGTGCCTCAGAAAGCTTACTGAGTTCTTTAAGAAAGTGACCATGGGATGGATGAGGGTAAAGTGGTTGATGTAGTGTATTTGGACTTCATTAAAGCATTTGATAATGTTCCCCACGGTAGGCTATTGCACAAACTACAGAGACATGGGATTGAGGGTGATTTAGTGGTTTGGGTCAGAAATTGGCTAGCTGAAAGAAGACAGAGGATGGTGGTTGATGGGAAATAGTCATCCTGGAGTTTAGTTACTTTTGGGGCCACTGCTGTTTGTCATTTTTATAAATGACCTAGATGAGGGCGTAGAAGGATAGGTTATTAAATTTGTGGATTATACTAAGGTCGGTGGAGTTGTGGAAAAGTCCTGAAGGATGTTGCAGGTTACAGAGGGACATAGATAAGCTGCAGAGTTGGGCTGAGAGGTGGAAAATGGAGTTTAATGTGGAAAGGTGTGAGGTGATTCACTTTGGAAGGAGTAACAGTAATGCAGAGTACTGGGCTCATGGAAGATTCTTGGTATTGTAGATAAGCAGAGAGATCTCTGTGCCCATGTACATAGATCACTGCAAGTTGCCACTCAGGTTGACAGGGTTGCTAAGAAGGCATATGGTGTGTTTGCTTTTATCAGTAGAGGGATTGAGTTTTGGAGACATGAGGTCATGTTACAGCTGGACAAAACTCTGTATACAGTTTTGGTCACTGCATTTTAGCAAGGATGTGGAAGCTTTGGAAAGGGTGCAGAGGAGATTTACTAGGATGTTGCCTTATACGGACACAGGTCTTATGATGAAAGGCTGAGGGACTTGAGGCTGTTTTCGTTAGAGAGAAGGAGGTTGAGAGATGACTTAATAGAGACATATAAGATAATCAGAGGGTTAGATAGGGTGGACGGGGAGAGGCTTTTTCCTCAGATGGTGATGGGTAGCAGAAGGGGACATAGCTTTAAATTGAGGGATGATAGATATAGGACAGATATCAGAGGTAGTTTCTTTACTCAGAGAATAGTAGGGGCATGGAACACACTGCCTGCAACAGGAGTAGAGTCGCTAAGTTTAAGGGCACTTAAATGGTCAAATGATAAACATATGGATGAAAATGGAATAGTGTAGGACAGATAGACTTCAGATTAGTTCCACAGTTCAGTGCAACATCGGGGGCTGAGGGCCCTGTACTGCACTGTAAAGTTCTATGTTCTATAAGTTCTAATAATCCTTTTTACTGTTACTCCTACCAAAATGGATGACCTCACATTTATTAACATTGTTTTCCATCTGCCAGACCGTTGCCCACTCACTTAAAATACTTACATTCCTCTGCAGAGTTTCACAGTCCTCTGCAAACCTTGCTCTGCCGCACATCTGAGTATCATCCACAAACTTTGACACACTACGTGTGGTCCCCAACTCCAAATCATCTACATAAATTGTGAACAATTGTGGTCCCAACACTGATCCCTGAGGCACACCACGAGTTACTGATTGTCAACCAGAATAGCACTCATTTATCCCCACTCTTTGCTTCCTGTTGGTTAAACAATCCTTTACCCATGATAATACTTTATCCATAATGCCTTGCATCTTTATCTTATGTAGCAGCCTCTTGTGTAGCACCTTGTTGGAGACCTTTTAGAAAATCTAGATACACCACATCTACTGGGTCCCCATTGTCCAGCTTACTCGTAATGTCTTCATAGATTTCCACAAGATGAGTTCAGCATGACCTGCCCTTCATGAACCCATGCTGCTTCTGCCATCTATCGAGGTGCCTTGCTATTTCTACTTTGACAACAGACTCAAGCATCTTGCCCACTACAGAGGTTAAACTAACCAGTCTATAATTCCCCATCTTTTGTCTACCTCCCTTTTTAAACAGTAGCGTCACATTTGCTGTTTTGCAGTTCAATCAAATCACCGATTGCCAAATAAAAGAAATCTTTGTTTATATTTGTATTTCCTCAAAGCAGGAAGCCTTCTGGTGAACCTGTGCAGATTAGAATACAGAAGACATCTTCCATTATACTGCCTCCTTTCATTCCTGGCATCAGCAGAGCTCCCAATACTACACCCTGCTGGTTGTGTTTTCCTGCACAGTTACTATTCTGGTCTCTCTTCGAGTGAGTGTCTGGGCGACTATGTGAGCTGAGATCCCCTTAGGCTGTTTACGCTGGGACCTGAACAAACTGCAGAGAGTTCAAACACATCCATTACTTCCAACCACAGAGTCTTAGAGTCATAGGAATGTACAGCATGGAAACAGACCCTTCGGTCCAACCCATCCATGCTGACCAGATATCCCAACCCAATCTAGTCCCATCTGCCAGCACCCGGCCCATATCCCTCCAAACCCTTCCTATTCATATACCCATCCAAATGCCTCTTAAATGTTGTAATTGTACCAGCCTCCACCACATTCTCTGGCAGCTCATTCCATACACGTACCACCCTCTGTGTGGAAAAGTTGCCCCTTAGGTTTCTTTTATATCTTTCCCCTCTCACCCTAAACCTATGCCCTCTAGTTCTAGACTCCCCAACCCCAGGGAAAAGACTTTGTCTATTTATTCTATCCATGCTTCTCATCATTTTGTAAACCTCTATAAGGTCACCCCTCAGCCTCCAATGCTCCAGGGAAAACAGCCCCAGCCTGTTCAGCCTCTCCCTGTAGCTCAGATCCTCCAACCCTGGAAACATCCTTGTAAATCTTTTCTGAACCCTTTCAAGTTTCAAACATCTTTCTGATAGGAAGGTGACCAGAACTGCACACAATATTCCAACAGTGGCCTAACCAATGTCCTGTACAGCCGCAACATGACCTCCCAACTCCTGTACTCAATACTCTGACCAATAAAGGAAAGCATACCAAACACCACCTTCACTATCCTATCTACCTGTGACTCCACTTTCAAGGAGCTATAAACATGGACTCCAAGGTCTCTTTGTTCAGCAACACTCCCTAGGACCTTACCACTAAGTGTATAAGTCTTGCGAAGATTTGCTTTCCCAAAATGCAGCACCTTGCATTTATCTGAATTAAACTCCATCTGCCACTTCTCAGCCCATTAGCCCATCTGGTCCAGATCCTTCTTCACTGTCCACTACACCTCCAATTTTGGTGTCATAGAACATAGAACATAGAACAATACAGCACTGAACAGGCCCTTCGGCCCACGATGTTGTGCCGAACATCTATCCTAGATTAAGCACTCATCCATGTACCTATCCAATTGCCGCTTAAAGGTCGCCAATGATTCTGACTCTACCACTCCCACGGGCAGCGCATTCCATGCCCCCACCACTCTCTGGGTAAAGAACCCACCCCTGACATCTCCCCTATACCTTCCACCCTTCACCTTAAATTTATGGCCCCTTGTAACACTCTGTTGTACCCGGGGAAAAAGTTTCTGACTGTCTACTCTATCTATTCCTCTGATCATCTTATAAACCTCTATCAAGTCACCCCTCATCCTTCGCCGTTCCAATGAGAAAAGGCCGAGTACTCTCAACCTATCCTCGTACGACCTATTCTCCATTCCAGGCAACATCCTGGTAAATCTTCTCTGCACCCTCTCCAAAGCTTCCACATCTTTCCTAAAGTGAGGCGACCAGAACTGCACACAGGACTCCAAATGTGGCCTAACCAAAGTCCTGTACAGCTGCAACATCACTTCACGACTCTTGAATTCAATCCCTCTGCTAATGAGCGCTAATACACCATTGGCCTTCTTACAAGCTCTATCCGCCTGAGTGGCAACTTTCAAAGATCTATGTACATAGACCCCAAGATCCCTCTGTTCCTCCACCTGACTAAGAACCTTACCGTTAACCCTGTATTCCACATTCTTATTTGTTTTTCCAAAATGGACAACCTCACACTTGGCAGGGTTGAACTCCATCTGCCACTCCTCAGCCCAGCTCTGCATCATATCTAAGTCCCTTTGCAACCGACAACAGCCCTCCTCACTGTCCACAACGCCACCAATCTTCGTATCATCTGCAAATTTACTGACCCACCCTTCGACTCCCTCATCCAAGTCATTAATAAAAGTTACAAACAGCAGAGGACCCAGAACTGATCCCTGCGGAACTCCACTTGTAACTGGGCTCCAGGCTGAATATTTACCATCTACCACCACTCTCTGACTTCGACCGGTTAGCCAGTTTTCTATCCAATTGGCCAAATTTCCCTCTATCCCATGCCTCCTGACTTTCCGCATAAGCCTACCATGGGGAACCTTATCAAATGCCTTACTAACATCCATGTATACTACATCCACTGCTCTACCCTCATCCACATGCTTGGTCACCTCCTCAAAGAATTCAATAAGACTTGTAAGGCAAGACCTACCCTTCACAAATCCGTGCTGGCTGTCCCTAATCAAGCAGTGTCTTTCCAGATACTCATAAATCCTGTCCCTCAGTACCCTTTCCATTACTTTGCCTACCACCGAAGTAAGACTAACTGGCCTGTAATTCCCGGGGTTATCCCTATTCCCTTTTTTGAACAGGGGCACAACATTCGCTACTCTCCAGTCCCCTGGTACCACCCCCGTTGACAATGAAGACGAAAAGATCATTGCCAACGGCTCTGCAATTTCCTCTCTTGCTTCCCACATAATCCTAGGATATATCCCGTCAGGCCCGGGGGACTTGTCTATCCTCAAGTTGTTCAAAATGTCCAACACATCTTCCTTCCTAACAAGTATCTCTTCTAGCTTACCAGTCCGTTTCACACTCTCCTCTTCAACAATACGGCCCCTCTCGTTCGTAAATACTGAAGAAAAGTACTCATTCAAGACCTCTCCCATCTCTTCCGACTCAATACACAATCTTCCACTACTGTCCTTGATCGGACCTACCCTCGTTCTCGTCATTCTCATGTTTCTCACATACACATAAAATGCCTTGGGGTTATCCTTGATCCTATCCGCCAAGGATTTTTCATGCCCTCTCTTAGCTCTCCTAATCCCTTTCTTCAGGTCCCTTCTGGCTATCCTGTATCCCTCCACTGCTCTGTCTGAACCCTGTTTCCTCAACCTTATGTAAGCCTCCTTCTTCCTCTTTACTAGACATTCAACCTCCCTCGTCAACCAAGGCTCCCTCACACGACCATTTCTTTCCTGCCTGACAGGTACATACATATCAAGGACACGTCGTATCTGCTCCTTGAAAAAGTTCCACATTTCCACTACATCCTTCCCTGACAGCCTATGCTCCCAACTTATGCTCCTCAAATCCTGTCTTACAGCATCGTAATTTCCCTTCCCCCAATTGTAAAATCTACCCTGTTGTGCACACCTATCTCTCTCCATAACCAAGGTGAAAGTCACAGAATTGTGGTCACCATCATCAAAATGTTCACCCACTAACAAGCCTATCACTTGTCCCGGCTCATTACCGAGTACCAAATCCAATATGGCCTCCCCTCTGGTTGGACAATCTACATACTGATTTAGAAAAGTTTCCTGGACACACTGCACAAACACCGCCCCGTCCAATCTACTTGATCTAAAGAGCTTCCAATCAATATTTGGGAAGTTAAAGTCGCCCATGACTACGACCCTGTGGCTTCTGCACCTTTCCAAAATCTGTTTCCCAATCTGTTTCTCCACATCTCTGCTGCTATTGGGGGGCCTATAGTAAACACCCAACAAGGTGACTGCTCCTTTCGTATTTCTGACTTCAGCCCATACTACCTCCAAAGGTAGATCCCCCTCAAACTTCCTTTCTGCAGCCGTTATACCATTTCTAATTAGCAATGCCACCCCCCCTCCTTTTTTACCACCCTCCCTAATCTTACTGAAACATCTGTAACCAGGAACCTCCAACAACCATTCCTGTTCCTCATCTATCCATGTTTCCGTGATGGCCACAACATCGTAGTCCCAGGTACCGATCCACGCCTTAAGTTCACCCACCTTATTTCTGATACTCCTTGCGTTGAAGTATATGCACTTGAGCCCATCTCTGTGTCCGCAAGTATTCCCTGTCAGTGCTACCTTCTCCACAGCCTCCCTACATTCTTGGACATCCTGACAAACAGCTAGCTTACTTGCTGGACTACAAGCCCGGATCCCATCCCCCTGCCAAATTAGTTTAAACCCCCCCGAAGAGTGCTAGCAAACCTACCCCCCAGGATATTGGTGCCCTTCTGGTTCAGGTGCAACCCGTCCTGTTTGTACAGGTCCCACCTTCCCCAGAATGCAGTCCAATTGTCCAAATACCTGAAGCCCTCCCTCCTACACCATCCTTGCAGCCACGTGTTCAACTGCACTCTCTCCCTATTCCTTGCCTCACTGTCACGTGGCACCGGCAACAACCCAGAGATGACGACTCTGTCTGTCCTAGCTTTTAGCTTCCAGCCTAACTCCCTGAGCTCTGAATGACCTCCCCACCCCTCTTCCTACCTATGTCGTTGGTGCCAATGCGTACCACGACTTCTGGCTGCACACCCTCCCCCTTAAGGATTCTGAAGACACGGTCCGAGACGTCTCGGACCCTGGCACCCGGGAGGCAACAAACCATCCGAGAGTCTCGTCCATGTCCACAGAACCGCCTGTCCGTCCTTCTAACTAGAGAGTCTCCTATAACTAGCGCTCTCCTCCTCTCCCCCTTTCCCTTCTGAGTCTCAGAGCCAGACCTCTGCAAACCTACTAACTGTACCTCTTATGTTCACATCCAAATCATTTATATAAATGACAAAAAGTAGAGGACCCAGCACCGATCCTTGTGGCACTCCACTGGCCACAGGCCTCCTGTCTGAAAATCAACCCTCCACCACCACCCTCTGTCTTCTATCTTTGAGCCAGTTCTGTATCCAAATGGCTAGTTCTCCCTATGTTCCAGGTTAAAGAGCACGGTGAAAAGGGGCTCCTGTAGATGCTGAAGAATTGAACTAAGAACAGAAAGATTCACCGAACTGTTCTGATGGTGACCCTTAGGGACGGTTGTGCTGGAAGGTCATGGACGTTGAGAATCTATATTTCTCTCTACAGAGGCTGCCTCACCTGCTGTGGGTTTCCAGTATTCTTTCAGATTACAGAAGGACTGGCCCCCATCCAGTGCCATCAAAATACTGCGGCAGTGAGATTCCTAGAAACATGGGAAACCCTCAGCAGCTTTGGCTGTCGGGGGATTGGAATTCAGCTTTCGGAAGCTTTCTTCAGGAGTCAAATGTTACTGCACTTACAAAGGGACCGACTGACGAAGAAGGACACGTTCAAACACGGGGGAAGGAACTGAACAGTCTAGAAAGTGAGTTACCAAAGCTGGACTCATTAAATCCGTACACACGAGAAGGACGCAGGAGATCAGCAAACATCTGAGACAGAAGTGGCACCTCCAGGTTTCTGGTATTGAGGTCCTACCTGCTATCAACTTATTGGCTTCTTTTGTTACGGATTATCAGGAAGGGTTAACTCACGATGGTAACAGCGTGAGGAAACGGCAATCTCCTACCTGGTGAGGAGGAGATCTGCTTCATACTGGACAGCCGTCCACAGGTACACGGTGTTATCATCCAGCGTCTCATTCAGCTCTGTACTGTCACTGCAAAGTGGAAACATTTTCGTTAACACTGGAGTGAGTCCCTCAAGCCCCAGAGATACAGAGCCAGACCCAGAGGTCAAACCTAATGTATTTACTCTCCTCAGAACTACAACGCCCCTCAAAGCCAGCTCTTTAGAGGGACTGAGGGAGTGAATAGGATGCATTGGCCAAGAGCTTCTGTTAAAAACACAAAAGGCAATGAGCAAGGTTTCAGCACATCTCCATGCAGTCAGAGTGAGAGAGAGAGAGAGAGGGTCAGAGAGAGAGAAAGAGAGAGAGAATCAGAGAGAGAGAGAGAGAGAGAGAGAGAGAGTGTCTCCAGAGCTCACTGCAGGGCACTAAGAAGAGAATGAGGCAAAGAAATTAACAGCGTCAATAATCCCTCCCTCAGCTACTGAGAAACCAGTATGCAATCCTTGGTCACAAGGCTGAGCCGTGATTCAGTACATTAGCTACAACAAAAGCAAACATTTATATAGCAACCTTCCTACAGAAAAGACCTCAATAACTGCTTCAGCGGAACATGAAATGGATGACAGCTTTAACACTAAGCTACCTAAGGAGACATTATAAAGAGCTGAAACAGCACAATGGGAGATCAAGGGACAAACACAGCGAGTTAGGAAAGCAGCTTAGAGGCTTGACAACATAAAGATCCACTACTCGGAGGGTCAGGGAGTGAGGGTCTAACTCTCGAAGGGTCAGGGAGTGAGGGTCTGACACTCGGAGGGTCAGGGAGTGAGGGTCTGACACTTGGAGGGTCAGGGAGTGAGGGCCCACTACTTGGAGGGTCAGGGAGTGAGGGTCTGACACTCGGAGGGTCAGGGAGTGAGGGTCAGACACTTGGTTGGTCAGGGAGTGAAGGTCTAATATTCAGAGGGTCAGGGAGTGAGGGTCTGACACTTGGTTGGTCAGGGAGTGAAGGTCTAATATTCAGAGGGTCAGGGAGTGAGGGTCTGACACTCGGAGGGTCATGGAGTGAGGGTCTAATATTCAGAGGGTCAGGGAGTGAGGGTCTAACTCTCAGAGGGTCATGGAATGAGGGCCCGCTACTTGGAGGGTCAGGGAGTGAGGGTCTGACACTCGGAGGGTCAGGGAGTGAGGGTCTGACACTCGGAGGGTCAGGGAATGAGGGAGAGTGTCAGGGAGAGGGGGTCATGGGGTGAGTCAGGAGAGAGCAGACGGAGAGGTGAGAGAGTAGTGTTTGCTGGGACCAGCTCAATGTCTTGTCTGTGTCGATGCTGCAGTGCTGGTTTGAGATGTGACAGCATGAGATCCAGGAATCGTCTGATCAGCCCCTTGTGTCTGGGGGATTGTGGCTGATCCAGCCTGGCCTTAAATACTGTTCCTCCTGAGACCAGTTAAACCTGCCTGTCTACAGTTTGTAACACATGCAGAAGGAAGTCTGAAGCTATGACAGACATAATGGAAGAAAACAATGAAGGTTTCACATCATCTGACCTGCTAACACTGATGTAGAGCTCCACTTCATCCAACAGGTGTGAACAATGAAACTCAAACTCCATACGAAAGGAGACCTGCAAGTAAAGGAAAAAGCTTCATTTAACAGGTGTGTAATGAAGCCCCATTCTCTTGAGAACCCAATGAAACACACATTTCCCATCTCAGTGCAGTTTCCAACATGCCCTTATTAATCCTCTTCTCTACTTTCTCTCCTGACAGAGCAGTCTCTGTTCCTCCAATGGAATTCAAGTCCCTGATTTCAGTAAACCTCCTTCCTACATGATGTTCATGGAGATTACACATTGGCTAGTCAACTGTGAGGGCAGCATTTTATCAAATCTATCCTCAGCCAAGTTCACATGAATGCACCTTCCTTCAGGAGTCACTTGGTATTGATCTGGAGAGGGATGTTCACCAATTTCCTTCTCGGGACCCAAGGCCCAAGTGATTGACTTTGTACCAAGTTCAGCTCCAATTGGGGGAGCTCAGACCAGCAGCAGTGGAAAATAGTGGATTTAAGGTACTACTGCCTGCAGTGATGTAGAAAATCCACGTGAACCCTATCGCCAATGCCTTGCCAAGATCCACTAGTGACTGAGAGCAGGAGAGAGTCCAGCTCTGAGTTCCTGCTCTGTCACTGTCTCAGAAGCTGTAGGGGAGATCTGAAGGAATGTGGAGCACCCGATGCCTAATGCAAGGCCGGATGTTCCTCCATCACCCGCCCTCCTGACAGACGAAGCCTGCATCAGAGATCTGAAGGAAATACCTGCATCAGAGATCTGAAGGAAATACCTGCATCAGAGATCTGAAGACCGGGAAACTGACGTTGCAGATCCTGTGGTGTGGCGATAACACCAGACATTCAACCTTATTCTGTGCATCATCCTGGGGAAAAAAAACAAACAACACAAGATTAATTTACCACAGGAAACAGGGTCCCTCCTGCTACCCGACTAGCCCTCCCATAGTACAACCCTCACCCCCGTCACCCATCTGTACCCACCACCCTACCCTACCCCCTCTGACTGTCCCTTGCCTGACCTTCCCCACATTTGACTCCCTTTCCTGTTCCCTAACCCCTGAACCTGATACTCCCCTCATTTCTCTGTCTGACCTCCCCAATCTAACCCTCCCATCTGACTGACACCTTCTGACTGTCCCCTGCCTGACCCTCCCCCCTCTTGACTCCCTTCCCAGTTCGAATCCCTGAACCTGATAGTCCACCCGACACCGTCTGACCTCCCCCTCTGACTGTCTCCCATTTGACAGCTCCTCCTCTGTCTGACACTCTTCTCCAGCACCCCCCCCCCACCTAAGTCTGAAGATAACATCATCCTACTGTCCAAGTGAAAACAGGAGACCCTCGAGTTGTTGCAGGGACCTGCGCCCTGAAAGCTGAAAGTGAGAGCTACAGTACACCCATAAAACCCCTGCCCTGCTTTGGCAAGTATTGGTTATAATTTGAGTTGAATTTCCTGAGTTGTTTCACCAGGCCATCTCCTGATGCCTTACCAACTAAATTTTCAGATGGAAAAATTAAAGTTGGAATTTGAATTTAAATTATAGCCCAAAACTTACAAAGTGTCAGGTGGTTGTCAACAAAGGCATTTAGAGGTCACATCTTAGGAGAGGACACAGATGGAGGGGAACAGGGTGAGGTTGATGATATGATGATACAGAGTCGCTGAAGATGGAACAGCATCAAGGCTGTCTGCTACCTGGTTCTCTCTCAGCTAAAGGGGTTAAAACGTCAGGCACTAAGGTACAGTTCTGGGCTGGAGACCCAGAAGTTGGCGTCAGTGTTCCTGCTGTTGAACCCAACAAAGCTCAGTCTTTCCAAGAGCTGATGATAGGAGTAGATGACATCAGCAGTTTTTGTGGAGTCAGTCACATGGGACAAGAGCTAATCTTGGGGAATGAATGAATTGGGGAAAGTGGCAGAAGGCTCTTTGAGCTTTCTGGAGTGGAAGGAAACAGGGATTGGTGGAGATTTCTTGATGCCAGTGGGAGAGTTATTGGTGGAACGCAAGTGGGAGGTAGTGGATGAGCAGTGTGAATAGAGTGCTGTGGTCAGGTATAGCCAGGCATGGAGACTGAGGAAGAAGTGTTTATCTTGGATTTAATGGTGAAGCACTATTTACGTCACAAACAAAAGTTCACAAACTCTGTGAACTATATAACCAAGGTTTGCAGCTGCATGTGGCTTAATCAGTGTGAAGTGGACTCCCCTTCACTAAAAATTACCCTTGTATCTTTTTCCAAGGAAGCTTTCCATTTGTTCAAATGTCTTAGAGGTGACAGTGTGCTGCCTGACTCTATGACACAGAACCAGACCTTTCGGCCCAACTTGATCATGCCAACCAAGTTTCCTAAGCTAAAACTAGCCTGCATTTGGCCCATATCCCTTTCCTATCCATGTACCTATCCAAATGCTTTTTAAATGTTGTAATTGTACCAGCCTCCACCACTCCCTCTGGCAACTCATTCCATACACGTACCACCCTGTGTGAAAAAGTTGCCCCTTAGGTCCCTTTTAAATTTTGCCCTCTTACCTTAAACCTATGCCCTCTGGTTCTGGACTCCCCCACCCCAGGGAAAAGACCTTGTCTATTTATCCTATCCATGCTCCTCATGATTTTATAAATCTCTATAAATTCACCCCTCAGCCTCCTACGCACCAGGTAAAAAAAGTCCCAGCCTATTCAGTCTTGGTAACATCTTTGTAAATCTATTTTGCTCCCTTTCCAGTTTAATAGCTTCCTTCTGTAGTGATTGTAACAAGTCAGCCGGCTGGAACTCATAGAATCTGAGTTCCCTAATTGGGGATGTTAACCTGATCCAATCTGAGAGCCCTAGCTGACAGATATAGTCAGGAATGTCAGAGATACTCTGAACAGGCAGCACTAAAGTCAGGGACTGTTCATGTGTAATACAGACTGTCTTGGTGATGGGAGACCAGCCTCTGTGGAGTTTAGATTAGATTAGATTCCCTACAGTGTGGAAACAGGCCCTTCGGCCCAACCAGTCCACACCGATCCTCCGAAGAGTAACCCACCCAGACCCATTTCCCTCTGACTAACGCACCTAACACTATGGGCATTTTAGTATGGCCAATTCACTTGAGCTGCTCATCTTTGGACTGTGGGAAGAATTACTTAAATTTCCTTCACAGGGAAAGCACAATTCCAAACATGGCCTTACCAGTGTCTTGTACATCTATAACATGGGCAACACGGTGGCACAGTGATTAGCACTGCTGCCTCACAGTGCCTGAGACCCGGGTTCAATTCCCGACTCAGGCGACTGCCTGTGTGGAGTTTGCACGTTTTCCCCATGTCTGCGTGGGTTTCCTCCGGGTGCTCCGATTTCCTCTCACAGTCCAAAGATGTGCAGGTCAGGTGAATTGGCCATGCTAAATTGCCCATAGTGTTAGGTAAAGGGGTAAGTGTAGGGGAATGGGTGGGTTGCGCTTTGGCGGGTTGGTGTGGACTTGTTGGGCCGAAGGGCCTGTTTCCACACTGTAAGTAATCTAATCTAATCTAATGATGTACCAACGCCTGTACTCAGTGCTCTGACTGATGAAAGCAAATGTGCCTCCTTCACCCTGTCTACCTGTAATGCTACTTTCTAGGAACTATATACCTGCATCACTAGGTCTCTGTTCAACAACACTCCCCAGGACCCTACCACTAACTATGTAAATCCTGCCCTGGTTTATCTTTCCAAAATGCAACACCTCGCATCTATCTATATTAAACTCCATCAAACCTATTAATAGCTCACAGTGCACATGAAATGAATCCTCCAAAAGACATGAGAAAGAGGAATGTAAGTTTGTTTTACCTTCACAAGGAGACTGGTGAAGAGCAGGTTTTTGGAAAAGGTGATGTTGAGGCTTGTATTGTAGGCATTTTCTTTCCTGTTTTCCAGCATCACTATTGCCGACACCCTCTGCCGATGGCTTTTTACAATGTAAGGACTTTGTCTGAAATAGTGTATGAGAAAAATGACAAATATACACAAACTCAAGAAATACTAGACAGCCCAATGGGTAAGTGCAGCTCAGCAAGAATACAAGCTGGGTGTTAAATTCCTGCTGAGCTGATCTCAGCTGGAGATTGCGATCAGACTTGGTACGGGTCAGTTGTGAGTGTTAGCATCAATCCTGTTCCCGTTCCTGATCATTCCCCAGGAAGTTTCTTTGGGATGTAGAGTGTTCTAGACTAGAGGCAGCGATGCTCTGATTGGCCAGCCTGTTCACCAACACTCTCACAATCAACAGTCAGCACAAAATGAGGAAACACAATTCAATGTTCTCAATGATCGTGAAGGGAATGAAATACGAAAATAGGGAAGTTATTCCTCAACTATACAGGGCATTGGTAGTGCACACGTGGAGCACTGGGTACAGTATTGACCACTTTATTTGAAGGAAGGGTGTAATTACATTGGAAGCAATTCAGTGAGAGTTCACCAGGCTAATGCCAAGAATGGGGTGGGGAAGATGATTCGTCTTATGAGGAAAGGTTGGTCAGGCTAGGCTTGAACCTGCTGGAGTTTGGTCGTGAAAGCAACGACTTGACTGGAACATATAAGATTCTGACGGGTCTTGGCAAAGCAAATGTGGAGAGAATGCCCCTGCTGCTGAAAGATTCTAAAACTAGGGGTCACTGTTGTAAACTCACAGTCTCCTGTTCAAAAATCACAGTCTCCTGTTCAAAAATCACAGTCACCTATTCAAAAAATCACAGTCTCCTGTTCAAAAATCACAGTCTCCTGTTCAAAAATCACAGTCACCTATTCAAAAATCACAGTCACCTATTCAAAAAATCACAGTCTCCTGTTCAAAAATCAGTCACCTATTCAAAAATCACAGTCTCCTATTCAAAAAATCACAGTCACCTATTTAAAATTCAGTCTCCTATTCAAAAAATCACAGTCTCCTGTTCAAAAATCACAGTCATCTATTCAAAAATCACAGTCACCTATTCAAAAAATCAGTCACCTATTCAAAAATCACAGTCACCTATTCAAAAATCACAGTCACCTATTCAAAAAATCACAGTCACCTATTCAAAAATCACAGTCACCTATTCAAAAAATCACAGTCTCCTGTTCAAAAATCAGTCACCTATTCAAAAATCACAGTCTCTTATTCAAAAAATCACAGTCTCCTATTCAAAAAATCACAGTCACCTATTTAAAATTCAGTCTCCTATTCAAAAAATCACAGTCTCCTGTTCAAAAATCACAGTCATCTATTCAAAAATCACAGTCACCTATTTAAAATTCAGTCTCCTATTCAAAAAATCACAGTCTCCTGTTCAAAAATCAGTCACCTATTTAAAAATCAGTCTCCTATTCAAAAAATCACAGTCACCTATTCAAAAAATCAGTCACCTATTCAAAAATCACAGTCACCTATTCAAAAATCACAGTCACCTATCCAAAAATCACAGTCACCTATTTAAAAATCAGTCACCTATTTAAAAATCACAGTCTCCTATTTAAAAATCAGTCACCTATTTAAAAATCACAGTCTCCTATTCAAAAATCACAGTCTCCTATTCAAAAATCACAGTCACCTATTTAAAAATCACAGCCACCTATCCAAAAATCAGTCACCTATCCAAAAATCACAGTCACCTATTCAAAAATCACAGAATCCTATTCAAAAATCAGTCTCTCATTCAAAAATCAGTCTCCTGTTCAAAAATCACAGTCTCCTATTCAAAAATCAGTCACCTATTCAAAAATCACAGTCTCCTATTCAAAAAATCACAGTCTCCTATTCAAAAAATCACAGTCTCCTATTCAAAAAATCACAGTCTCCTATTCAAAAATCACAGTCACCTATTTAAAAATCACAGCCACCTATCCAAAAATCAGTCACCTATCCAAAAATCACAGTCACCTATTCAAAAATCACAGAATCCTATTCAAAAATCAGTCTCTCATTCAAAAATCAGTCTCCTGTTCAAAAATCACAGTCTCCTGTTCAAAAATCAGTCACCTATTCAAAAATCACAGTCTCCTATTCAAAAAATCACAGTCTCCTATTCAAAAAATCACAGTCTCCTATTCAAAAAATCACAGTCATCTATCCAAAAATCACAGTCACCTATTCAAAAATCACAGTCACCTATTCAAAAATCACAGTCACCTATTCAAAAATCACAGGAATTTCATTCCACACACAAACCACCCTTTATGTAAAAGAAATGTTGCCCCTATGTTCTTTTTAAATCTTACCCCTCTCACTTTAAAAATATGTGCCCTGGCCTTGAACTCCCCTACACTAGTGAAAAGACAACTGCCATTCACATGACATCTACCCCTCATGATTATATAAACCTCCTACACTACAGTGGAAACAGTCCCAGTCCTTATACGCAAACCCGCCCCCCCCCCCCCCACTCCCAACACCCTGGTAATCTCTTCTGATCCCTCTCTAGCTTGATAATATCCTTCCTGTAACATGAAGACTAGAACCGGACACAGTATTCCAGAAGAGGCCCCACCAACATCCTCACCTATAACCTGAACATGGTGTCCCAACTCCTAGACTCAAAGGGTCTTTGGAACTTTCTCCCTGAAAGGAGGGTGGAAGCAGAGTCTTTGAATATTTTAAAGGCAGAGGTAGACAGATTCTTGTTAGGCAAGGTGATGAAAGGCTTTCAGGGCTAAGTGGGAATGGGGATTTGAGGTTTCAATCAGATCAGACATGATCTTTTGGGATGGTGGGATTGATGGGCTGAATGACCTTCTGCTGCTCCTTGTTTGCCTGTTAGCTATTCAGGTGGCTCATTGGTAGATAGGTGTTATCTGTGAAACCTGCATCAGGAGAGGAATTAGGGAGACAGCAGCTGTACTCCCTACTGCTTTTTAAACGTTCACTCATGGGACCTGGCGGGTCATTGACCCAGCATTAAATATATCTCCCTGGTGGCCATTGAGAAGGTGGTAATGAGCTGCCCTCCTCAACTGCTACAGTTTACACAGTGAAGGTAGATCCATCATGCCATAAGGGAGGCAGTTCCAGGATTGTGACTCAGCAACAGTGTAGGAATGGTGATATATTTCCAAGTGATAATCATGAGTGGCTCAGAGGGAACATAACAGTTATTACAGAGCCGATATGATTTTTCGGAGCGCCACTCCTTCATCGGGTGGTTGTGGAGGACACAATTGTAAGACACAGAATTTATGGTAAAAGTTTACAGTGTGATGTAACTGAAATTATACATTGGAAAATAGCTTGATTGTTTGTTGAGTCTTTCATCTGTTCGAATACCATGATGGTTTCACTTCTTTCAATGTGTAAATCACAAAACTTTCTTTAAAAGTTGCATTCTCATGTTAACTGTAACAATTGGTGTTAGCCAGATAATGTTGAAGGTGTTTGCCCCCTGTATTCCCTGTCTGTGCCATAATGTTTAGACTGATTCTAATCTAAAAAGTGAGTTAACAGAGTCTTACACGGATTCAGGCAGTTTTTGAGCAAAGTACAATGTAACTCGGCAAGTACAAATTCACCCCATAAACGTATATGTGTATGTGCGTATGTGGGTTTGTGTGTGTGTGTCTGTCTGTCTGTCTGGGGTGGGGTGTTATGAGTGTGAGAGAGAGTGTTTATGTGTGTGTATGTCAGTCTACAGTTGTAGAGTGTCTAAGTCTGTGAGGGGTTGCATATGTGAGTGTGGGAGTGTGTCTGTAGGGGTGTGTGTGAGTGTCTGTGTACACGTGTGTCCGTGTGTGTGTGTGTGTATAGTGTGTGTGTGTGTGTATAGTGTGCATAGTGCAATACTGGTCACTTGTAGTGTGACATGAGCCCAAGGTCCTGGTTGAGGCCCTCCCTATGGGTATGGAATGACGCTCCAAAAGCTAGTGCTTCCAATTAAACCTGTTGGACTATTCGGCCGCATTTAGAATACTGTGTACAGTTCTGGTCGCCACATTACCAAAAGTATGTGGATGCTTTGGAGAGGGTGCAGGGAAGGTTTATGAGGATGTTGCCTGGTATGGAAAGTGCTAGCTATGAAGAGAGTTTTGAGGAGGTTACGTTTATTTTCACCAGAAAAGAGGAGATTGAGGGGGGACCTGATTGACATTTACAAAATCATGAAGGGTATAGACAGGGTGGATAGAGACAAGCTTTTTCCCAGAGTGAAGGATTCAATAACAAGAGGTCACACTTTCAAGGTGAGAGATGGGAAGTTTAAGGGGGATACTCGTGGCCAATACTTCACACAGAGGGTGGTGAGTGTTTGGAACACGTTGCCAGCAGAGGTGGTAGAGGCAGGCACGGTAAATTCATTTAAGGTGTGTCTGGATAAATGCATGAGTAGGTGGGGAGCAGAGGGTTACAAATGCTTAGGAATTGACCAACAGATTTAGACAGTACATTTGGATCGGCTCAGGCTTAGAGGGCCAAAGGGCCTGTTCCTGGGCTGTAAATTTTCTTTGTTCTTATAACCTGGTGTTGTGTGATTTTTAACTTTGTACACCCCATTCCAAAACCGACATCTCGAAATAATGATTTTTAACCTCATGATTCCAGCACCAACAACTGACAATAAACGGCAATAAATATTTTCTTGCCTAGATCCTGAAATATCCAAGTGTGCCTGCAACGCAAGGTCCGTCAGACATTCATCATCATCCCCACAGTCTTTGAAGAAGGGAATCTGAAAGTGTGAAATTGAAAACAGGGATACTTCAGCAAACTTCAGAACAAAGCTTTGTGCCTGTTGATCTGAGCGATACAGTCCAACAGAGACTTACCCAGTTTTTAACTGTAGTTACACAACCGTCATCCAGAATTGGCCCCGCAGGCTGTTCAGCCAAACTAAACTGTAGTGTGAACCCGATGGGCCGAATGTAGTCAGCTGTATCCTGTGTCAGAGGAAGAAAATGTTATAGAGTCATAGAGATGTACAGCACGGAATCAGTCCAACTCGTCCATGCCGACCAGATATCCTAACCTAATCTAGTCCCACCTGCCAGCACCCGGCACATATCCCTTTAAATCGTATATCCATCCAGATGCTTTGGAAATGTTATAATTGCACCAGCCTCCACCACTTCCTCTGGCAGCTCATTCCATACATACACCACCCTCTGTGTGAAACAGTTGCCCCTCAGGTCCCTTTTAAATGTTTCCCCTCTCACCTGAAATCTATGCTCTCTACATTTGGACTCCCACACCCCAGGGAAAATAAACCTTGTCTTCTTTTGTTAGATTCAAAGCCACAACGTGCCAGAGTCTACACATAAAACTAAGTATCTGCATATTACTGCAGATCCCACCATAGATTTTACACATCGGCATTGTGGCATAATGTGTCACAGAAACACTCCGAATACTCATCAAAGTCAGGGATGTCAATACATCAGGTAGTCGTTACCAGCAACACACACACCCAGCAACACACACACCCAGCAACACACACACACCCAGCAACACACACACACCCAGCAACACACACACCCAGCAACAAATACACCCAGCAACAAATACACCCAGCAACAAACACACCCAGATCACACACCCAGCAACAAACACACCCAGCAACAAACACACCCAGCAACAAACGCACCCAGATCACACACCCAGCAACAAACACACCCAGCAACAAATACACCCAGCAACAAACACACCCAGATCACACACCCAGCAACAAACACACCCAGCAACACACACACACCCAGCAACACACACACCCAGCAACACACACACAGCCAGCAACACACACACCCAGCAACACACACACACCCAGCAACACACACACACCCAGCAACACAAACACACCCAGCAACAAACACACCCAGCAACAAACACACCCAGATCACACACCCAGCAACAAACACACCCAGCAACAAACACACCCAGCAACAAACACACACAGATCACACACCCAGCAACAAACACACCCAGATCACACACCCAGCAACAAACACACCCAGCAACAAACACACCCAGCAACAAACACACCCAGATCACACACCCAGCAACAAACACACCCAGATCACACACCCAGCAACAAACACACCCAGCAACAAACACACCCAGATCACACACCCAGCAACAAACACACCCAGAGCACACACCCAGCAACAAACACACCCAGATCACACACCCAGCAACAAACACACCCAGATCACACACCCAGCAACAAACACACCCAGATCACACACCCAGCAACAAACATACCCAGATCACACACACCCAGATCACACACACCCAGATCACACATCCAGCAAAGTATCCAGTCATTGCCTTTCAGTCTTGTCTTCGAGGATGTTAGGAGCAGCTATTTCATTGTAACACTTGACCCTGTAGGCTGTAGGTACAGGAGTCACACTGACATAGATGATCAGACAGTATATAAACATTGATAGTAGGCCTTCATACCCAGTGCCATTTCTACAGAAACTGGGAGAGATTCCAGTACTTACAATGACGTGAAAGTGGTGGGTGTGACATTTCAGGCCATCAGTCAGAAGATGAATAACTTCCTCCTTCTGCCTCTGGTCACTTCCATCAAACAAGGCTCTGGGAGCAAACTTCTTTTCATCCAACACAATGTTATAATACAGATCTGTAACAGACCGGCAGTCAGAGTAATTCAGACATCAGGTAACGACACAGTTTCTACTTAAGCATTTGATATTCATTATGAGTGGAGCTTGTTTCCAGCCAGCACTGATCAGTAAGACATGCTTCACACAGCCACACCACAGAAGCTGCTGTTCCATGTTACATGTGCAAGGTGTCCAGGCATAAACAGATAGAGTCATATCTGTGACCCTGCCCTCTTCTCCTCCCCACATCACTGAACTGTAAACTCTCCCACCTCCTCTCTTTATTCTCTCCCATACCTGGACAGCTTCAGACCTCTCGGTGTTCCCTTCTTCCTTCAGTTCAGAAACTTTCAAATCCATGTTGGGCCTCCGCTAAGTATTATCTCCTGACTGCCTATGTCTTTCTTATAATCTCTCTGTCTGTGGTGTGTTCTATTCTGTGACTCATGCCCTTCCTGATAACTCCATACATTCATGGGATTTAGACTTCACTGGCTGGGCCAGTATTTACTGCTAACCCTTAACTGCTCTGGAATAGGTGCTGGAGAGCTGTCTTCTTCAACACTACAGTCCACTGATGAAGGGACCCTCACAATGCTGTTGGGAAGGACGCTGAGCTGGCTAATCTGTCCCCCTAGATGGTTGTGGGTTTGGAGGAAGCTGCTGAAAGAGCTTTGGTGAATTCCTGCAGTGCCTCTTGTAGATAGTACACCTTGCTGCTGTTGAGTGTCAGGGGAGGAGGGAGGGGATGCTTGTGGATGTGGTGCCAATCAAGCAGGTTGCTTTGCCCTGGATGATGTCAAGTTTCTGGAGTGTTGTTGGAGCTGTGCCCATCCAGAACAGTGGCAAATGTTTAGGGAAAGACTAAATGCCTCACCATTAAAGTATATTCCTGAGAGGAAGAGGAAATGTATAAAAGGTGAAAAATTATCCATGGCTCAACAAGAAAGTCATGGATAACGTAAAGGCAAAAACTGGGGCATATCATAATGCCAGAGTTCGAGGTACTCTGGGGGAATTGGGAGAGCTTTAAACATGAGCAAAGTGTTGCAAAATACAAAATCAAAAGTGCTAAGGTGAACTATGAAAGGAAACTAGCAGAAACCATAAGCACAAATACCAAGTTTCTGTAAGGATATAAAAAGGAAAACAGTAATGAAAGTAAATGTTTGCCCTTTACAGGATGACAATGACAAGATAGTAATGGGAAACTTGGAAATGGCAGAGACACTAAATCAATATTTTGCCTATTTTCACAGTGGAAGATAATAATTTATTCCTAAAAATTGCAGTTACTATGGAGGAACTTGGTGAGATTACTATAACTAGGGAGAAGGCATTAAGTGAACTGATGGGAGTAAAGGTTGATAAGTCTCTGAGGCCTGGGGTATTAAAGGAGGTGACAGCAGAGACAGAGGATACATTAGTTATGATATTCCATAATTCCCTGGATTCTGGAAAGGTACCAGTGGATTGGAAACATGTTAAGGTGACACCCTAATTAAAAAAAAGGAGATAGGTAAAAATTGGGAAACTATAGAGCAGTTAATTTGACCTCGGGAGTGAGGAAGTTGCTGGAGTCAATCATAAAGGAGGAAGTAACTGAACACTTGGAAAAACAAAGGTCAATTCAGCAGTGTCAGCGCGGTTCCATGAAGGGTAAGTCATACTTGACAAACTTGCTGCAGTTCTTTGAAGATGTAACTAGCAAGGTGGATAACGGGGATCTGGAGGATGTCAGATATGTGAAGGGCTTATACCCGAAACATCGATTCTCTTCTCCTCGGATGCTGCCTGACCTGCAGTGCTTTTCCAGCACTACACTCTCAAACCAGAGGATGTGGTATATCTAGTTTTCCAGAAGGCATTTGACAAGGTGTCACATAAAAGACTGATGCAGTAGTTTAGATCCCAGGGGATTAAGGGTATGGTATGGGCTTGCATGGACGATTGGCTGACTGTCAGAAAGCAGAAGGTCCTTCTCTGGATGGAGACCTGTAACTAGTGGGAGTCAGTTCTTGGACCTCAAATATTAACAATCTATATAAAGATCGGCAAGCAAGGACAGGGTGTTCAGTAGCAAAGATCGTTGATGACACTGAAATAGGTAAGAAAGCAGGCAGTAATGAGGAAGTAGAGTTTCCAGATGGATATCGTTAGGCTCAGAGAGTGGGCCAGAATCCGGCAGGTGGAGTTTAATTTGGTTAAGTGTGAGGCTGTCCATTTTGGCCAGAAAATTAAAAAGGCAAATAGTTATTTAAATGGGAAGTGGATTCAAAGTGTGTAAGTGCAGAGGGATCTGGGCATCGGTGTGCATGAATCACAGACCCAGGCTACCTCATGACGTTGATTAGCAGAGGATTTACTGGTGAATGGAGAATGGTTGGATTCTCTCTTGTTGGAGATGATCATTGATTTGCATTTATGTGACCTGAGTGTTACTTGCCACATGACAGCCCAAACCTGGAACGAGGCCTGAGCGGCATACGGAGAAAAGTTTAAAGTAGCCAGGAAGAATCAGTGTGTTTTTTTTTCAAAGGGAAATCATGTTTAACCAAATTACAGTGGCTTCCATGAAGGAGGAACATGTGCTGTGTATAAGGAGAAACACGTTAACGGACTGTACTTGGATTTCCAGAAGGCATTTGTAAAGGTTATTGTAAAAAGTAAGTGTTTATGGAAGAAGGCAGTAACATACGAGTATGGATAGAATATTGGCCGGCTGTTAGAAAACAGAGGGTGCTTAAATAGGTCAGATTGGCAGAATGAAATGGAGTCACACAGGGACTGGCGCTGAGGGTCTCAGTATATTACAACTTACACAAATGTCTTAACTGAGCAAGAGAAGGCACAGGAGTTAAATACAACTACGCCTGCCAAATCACTGAATGATTGTTCGGCATTACTGTCTTGCTCTGTTTATTACTATGAAAGAAACTCGTTCAGGTATTGTTGTACAATCCAGCATTCTGTCCACGTGGTACAGCAATCCAATCAAGGGGTTCAGGAGAGGTTTTGTACAGAATAAGAGATATCCTGGAGTAAATTACAGCTCGAGTTTTGGAGAAGGAGGACAGTTTACATGTAGCTCCTGAGGAGACCAGGCTGATGCTAAAACTCCCATTTCAAGAGAAGTACTTGGATTTCCAGAAGGCATTTCATGGGGGGAGAGGAAACTGCTATTAGACAGGAGGTGTGGAGTATAAATTGGGAACAATTGTTCTATGGAAAATGCACAACAGAAATGTGGAGGCTATTTAAGGAGCACTTGTTGTGAGCGTTGGGTAACATTATCCCACTGAGACAGACAAGGAATGGAAAGGTGAAGGAGCCTTGGATGACAGGAGCAGAGGAGCTTCTCGTCAAGAGGAAGAAGGATGCTCACTTCATGTTGAGGAAGCAAGGATCTGGCACAGCTTTAGAGGATTATAAGGTAACTAGAAAAGAACTCAAAAATGGACTGAGGAGAGCTAAGATGGGACACAAAAAAGCCTTGGCAGGAAGGATTAGGAAAACTCAAAGGCGTTCTACACATGTGAGGAATAAGAGAATGATCAGAAAGAGGGCAGAGCCGATCAGGGATAGTGGAGGGAACTTGTGTCTGGAGTCTGAAGAGGTAGGGGAGGCCCTAAATGAGTGTTTTGCTTCAGTATTCACTAGAGAGAGGGACCTTGTTGATAGTGAGAACACCATGGACCAGGTTGATAGGCTTGACCAGATTGGTATTAAGGAAGTGGATGTGCTGGAAATTCTGGGAAACATCAAGATAGATAAGTCCCCAGGACCGGACCACATATATCCAAGGTTACTATGGGAAGACAGGAATGAGATTGCTGTGCCTCTGGTGATGATCATTGCTTCCTCACTCTCCACGGGAGTAATACAATATGATTGGTGGAAGGCAAAAATCGTTCCTCTGTTCAAGAAAGGGAATAGAGAAATCCCTGGGAATTACAGACTAGTCAGTCATAGAGTCATGGAGATGTACAGCACAGAAACAGAGCCTTTCTTATTTCTCAGTTCCACCCAAATAACTTCTCTGGATGCATTTCCGGGAATATCCTCCCTCAGCATAGCTGTAATGCTATCCCTTATCAAAAACACCACTCTCCCTCCTCTCTTGCCTCCCTTTCTATCCTTCCTATAGCATTTCCATCCTGGAACATTAAGCTGCCAGTTCTGCCCATCCCTGAGCCATGTTTCTGTAATTGCTATGATATCCCAGTCCCATGTTCCTAACTGTGCACTGAGTTCATCTGCCTTCCCTGTTAGGCCTCTTGCATTGAAATAAATGAAGTTTAATTTATCAGTCTGACCTTGTTCTCTGCTTTATCCCTGCCTGCCCTGACTGTTTGACTGGCTCCCTTTCCCACCTGTACTAGTCTCAGATTGATCTCATTCCTCACTATCTCCTTAGGTCCCATACCCCCACCTTACAAGTTTAAAGGGCCTGTACTGTACCACTGTGGGCCGAAGGGCACGTACTGTGCCGCTGTGGGCCGAAGGGCCTGTACTGTACAACTGTGAGCAGAAGGGCCTGTACTGTACCGCTGTGAGCAGAAGGGCCTGTACTGTACCGCTGTGAGTAGAAGGGCCTGTACTGTACCACTGTGGGCTGAAGGGCCTGTACTGTACTGCTGGGGGCTGAAGGGCCTGTACTGTGTTGTCATGGGCCGAAGGGCCTGTACTATGCTGCTGTGGGCCGAAGGGCCTGTACTGTGCCGCTGTGGGCCGAAGGGCCTGTACTGTGCCGCTGTGGGCCGAAGGGCCTGTACTGTACCACTGTGGGCCGAAGGGCCTGTACTGTACCACTGTGGGCCGAAGGACCTGTACTGTACTGCCATGTGCTGAAGGGCCTGTACTGTGCTGCTGTGGGCCGAAGGGCCTGTACTGTATTGTCGTGGGCCGAAGGGCCTGTACTGTGCTGCTGTGGGCCGAAGGGCCTGTACTGTACTGTCGTGGGCCGAAGGGCCTGTACTGTGCTGCTGTGGGCCGAAGGGCCTGTACTGTACTGCTGTGGGCCGAAGGGCCTGTACTGTACTGTCGTGGGCCGAAGGGCCTGTACTGTACTGTCGTGGGCAGAAGGGCCTGTACTGTACAGCTGTGGGCCGAAGGGCCTGTACTGTGCCGCTGTGGGCCGTATGGCCTGTACTGCCATGTCCTGAAGGGCCTGTACTGTACTGCCGTGGGCCGAAGGGCCTGTACTGCCATGTGCTGAAGGGCCTGTACTGTTCTATGTTCTAAATGGACAAATGATTCAATGTCTGAAAGATCCAAGATTAGAGCGGTGCTGGAAAAGCACAGCAGGTCAGGCAGCATCCGAGGAGCAGGGGGAGTCGACGTTTCGGGCAGGAGCCCTTCATCGGGAACGATGAAGCACTCTATTCCTGATGAAGGGCTCCTGCCCGAAACGTTGATTTTCCTGCTCCTTGGATGCTGCCTGACCTGCTGTGCTTTTCCAGCCTCACTCTAATCTTGACTCTAATCTCCAGCGTCTGCAGTCCTCAGTTTCGCTTGAAAAATCCAAGATCCGAGCTGGCAAGTATCCAATGAAAGTCATCTCCTTGAAATGTTATTTCAGTTCCTCTCTCCACACAAGCTGCCCAGCCGGAGTATTTTTTTTGCCTGTTACCGTGCAGAGTACTAGAGGACGCACTTACCCAGGGTGCTGTTGCTCAGTCCGGGTGACTTTGCTCTTGTGGTGAAACAGGCAGTGGCAGTAACACAGGTGACATCTTTGTCATTTCTCTGGCAGTTCCGTAGGAGCATATTGACGAAGGGAGGACTGAACGTAACTGAGGCATTCACCTGGACCACACGCAGTATCCTAGAGTCAGAGTTTGAAAGGTGTGGTAAGAAAATGATTGAGGAGAGTCAGTTTGCATTAGAGAGGGAGGAAGGAAGAGGTATTTTGGGGAAGAGGGAGTAATGTTGGAGAGGAGCGTGCAGTGAGGAGACAGTGAAACACCCCAGAACAACAGAAAACAGATGAGAGACAGAGCATGCAGGAACCTGCCCCGTAAAGACAACAAGAAGCAGCCATAGTGCTGTACACAACAGGAGTGTCTGACAGAAGTGGGAATTCTAACAGGTTTATTTTCTCCTTGGCCTTCTGGACCAGAGGTGCTGTCCATACTTAACGTCCTCACACACCTTGGCTGGGCCTTGTAGATAATTAAAGAGAGCTTCCACAGTGTTTGGAGCCATACAGGTTCTGCTGAATTCCCCAAAGATGCCCAGGTAACGGCTCAGTTATAGCATACTGCAGAGAAGCGGTTCATACTGACCGCAAATAAAAATCATTCAAGTAACAACGCTAGAATAAGCACTGACCATTCACAAGATGTAAAAACACTGACTGCAAATACTGGAAACCAGATTCTGGATTAGTGGTGCTGGAAGAGGACAGCAGTTCATGCAGCATCCAAAGTGCAGAGAAATCGACGTTTCGGGCAAAAGCCCTTCATCAGGAATAAAGGCAGAGAGCCTGAAGCGTGGAGAGATAAGCTAGAGGAGGGTGGGGTGAAGAGAAAGTAGCATAGAGTACAATGGGTGAGTAGGGAGGGGATGAAGGTGATAGGTCAGGGAGGAGAGGGTGGAGTGGATAGGTGGAAAAGGAGCTAGACAGGTAGGACAAGTCCGGACAAGTCATGGGTACAGTGCTGAGCTGGAAGTTAGGAACTAGAGTCAGGTGGAGGAAGGGGAAATGAGGAAACTGTTGAAGTCCACATTGATGCCCTGGGGTTGAAGTGTTCAGAGGCGGAAGATGAGATGTTCTTCCTCCAGGCGTCTGGTGGTGAGGGAGCGACGGTGAAGGAGGCCCAGGACCTCCATGTCCTCGGCAGAGTGGGAGGGGGAGTTGAAATGTCGGGCCACGGGGCGGTGTGGTTGATTGGTGTGGGTGTCCCGGAGATGTTCCCTAAAGCGCTCTGCTAGGAGGCGCCCAGTCTCCCCAATGTAGAGGAGACCGCATCAGGAGCTACGGATACAATAAATGATATTAGTGGATGTGCAGGTAAAACTTTGATGGATGTGGAAGGCTCCTTTAGGGCCTTGAACAGAGGTGAGGGAGGAGGTATGGGCGCAGGTTTTACAGATCCGGCGGTGGCAAGGGAAAGTGCCAGGATGGGAGGGTGAGTCATAGGGGGGTGTGGACCTGACCAGGTAGTCATGGAGGGAACGGTCTTTGCGGAAGGCAGAAAGGGGTGGGGAGGGAAATATATCCCTGGCTGTGGGGTCTTTTTGGAGGTGGTGGAAATGTCGGCGGATGATTTGGTTTATGCGAAGGTTTGTAGGGTGGAAGGTGAGCACCAGGGATGTTCTGTCCTTGTTAAGGTTGGAGGGGTGGGGTCTGAGAGCGGAGGTGTGGGATGTGGACGAGATGCGTTGGAGGGCATCTTTAACCACCTGGGAAGGGAAATTGGAGAAGGAGGCCATCTGGTGTGTTCTATGGTGGAACTGGTCTTCCTGGGAGCAGATAGGGCAGAGGTGGAGGAATTGGGAATACGGGATGGCATTTTTGCAAGAGGAAGGGTGGGAAGAGGTGTAATCCAGGTAGCTGTGGGAGTCGGTGGGTTTGTAAAATATGTCAGTGTCAAGTTGGTCATCATTAATGGAGATGGAGAGGTCCAGGAAGGGGAGGGAGGCGTCAGAGATGGTCCAGGTAAATTTAAGGTCAGGGTGGAATGTGTTGGTGAAGTTGATGAATTACTCAACCTCCTTGCGGGAGCACGAGGTGGCACCAATGCAGTCATCAATGTAGCGGAGGAAGGGGTGGGGAGTGGTGCCAGTGTAATTACAGAAGATCAACTGTTCTACGTAGCCAACAAAGAGACAGGCATAGCTGGGGCCCATACGTGTGCCCTTGGCTACCCCTTTGGTCTGGAGGAAGTGGGAGGATTCGAAGGAGAAATTGTTAAGGGTGAGGACCAGTTTGGCCAAACGAATGAGAGTGTCGGTGGAAGGGTACTGTTGGGAATGTCTGGAGAGGAAAAAACGGAGGGCTTGGAGGCCCTGGTCATGGCGGATGAAGGTGTAGAAGGATTGGATATCCATGGTGAAGATGAGGCGTTGGGGGCCGGGGAAACGGAAGACTTGGAGGAGGTGGAGGGCGTGGGTGGTGTCTTGAACGTAGGTGGGGAGTTCCTGGACTAGGGGGGATAGGACAGTGTCGAGGTAGGTAAAGATGAGTTCAGTGGGGCAGAGCATGCTGAGACAATGGGTCGCCAGGGTGGTCAGGCTTGTGGATCTTGGGAAGGAAGAAGAATCAGGTGGTGCAGGGTTCCCGGACTATGAGGTTGGAAGCTGTGGGTGGGAGATCTCCTGAGGTGATGAGGTTCTGTATGGTCTGGGAGATGATGGTTTGGTGATGGGGGGTGGGGTGGGGTCATGGTTGAGGGGGCAGTAGGAAGAAGTGTCCTCAAGTAGTCGTTTGGCATCAGCGGTGTAGAGGTCAGTGCGCCAGACTACCACTGCGCCCCCTTTATCCGCTGGCTTAATGGTGAGGTTGGGATTGGAGCAGAGGGATTGGAGGGCTGCGCGTTGTGAGGGTGAGAGGTTGGAGTGGGGGAGGGGGGTAGACAGGTTGAGGCGGTTAATGTCCTGGCGGCAGTTGGAAATGAAGAGGTCGAGGGCAGGTAATAGGCCAGCGCGGGGTGTCCAGGTGGATGCAGTGTGTTGGAGGTGGGTGATGGGGTCCTCGGAAGGTGGGCGGGAATCCTGATTGTGAAAGTAAGCTCAGAGGCGGAGGCGACAGAAGAATTGTTCGACGTCACGGCATGTTTTACAGCGGTTGCTGTTTGCATTACTAAGACAGAGCATATTGTTCAGACTGCGACAACTCGAGTTAATAGGTTAGAGACCTTTACAGTAGCTGAGTGGACATTCTGATTAACTCACAACTCAGCGCTGGTTAATGACTGTGAGTTCTCAACCAATTCGAAAAGCTAGTTCAACTAAGAAATGTGAAAGGCAAAAGATTAAACACATACTGTGACCTGTTACACCATTAATTTAATTTTAATGTTGAATTCATTCACAGGAGGAGGGTGTCACTGGCCAGGCCAGCATTTCTTGCCCATCCCTAATTGCCCAGGGGGTAGTTAGGAGCCAATCACATTGCTGTGGGTCTGGAGTCACATGTCGACCAGATCAGGTAAGGATGGCAGTTCCCTTCCCTCAAGGACATTAGTGACACAGATTGGGTTTTTTTCCAACAATCCACAGTGGTTTCATGGTCGTCATAAGACTCTTAATTCCAGACTTTGTTTTCCATTGAATTTAAATTCCATTATCTGCCAAGGCAGGATTTGACCCCAGGTCCCCAGAACATTATCTGGATCTCTGGATTAACAGCCCAGCGATAAAACCACTAGGTCATCACCTTCTTTAAAAAGACAAACTCTACTTCTCTTCTTTGGAATAATGGGAATGTCAGTCTGGACTCTATAATTAATCTGAGTTCACAACCTTTGTCCTTGAGGGGAAGCTATTGGGCTGAGGCTGATAGAAGCCATTGGACAGGCTGCTGGAATCTAGTCTCCACCTCCTTCTCCTCCACTCACCCACCCTGTGTTTCAGCACAGAGCAGAGCAGAGATTCTGCCTACGTTGTTGAATTCAGGGTCTTCTCAGCCTGAATTGATCAGTACCACCCCAGGTACGTCCCCTGTGTCACTTAGGTAACTGAGTGTTAACTAAGGCTCAGACCACAGGAGTCAGGTTTGTAACACGTTATTCAGAAGCAGCCCGGAACCATAACTGTGACTGACCCAAAAATGACAGCCTTGCCAAAAGCTCCCACTGCCACATCGATCAATCCATCTCCGTCCACATCCATCTGGCCATCTGCACTGCGTCCAAAATACCAAAGTCCCAGGTCCACGGCCGAAGCAGCAATTCTCTGAGAGAACAGAAGGTTACAGTAATCAATGTGTGGGACATGTTCTGTTTCTGTCAGTAAAGACAACCACAGACAACAGAAAGAACCTTCTCTCACGGCAGATCCAAATGTGGGGGCTCTTTCGAACACAGTTCACAATCTACAAAACTATTCGATCTGTTCAGGTTCAACTGGGTTTTAGAAACTGAATTCTAATTAGTCCTACACCTCTGTCTATCGTGGCTCTGTAAATTTCTCCTTTTCAGGGTTTAATCCCATTTTCCTTCTGAAAGTTGCTACTCCATCTACTCCCACCACCCTATCAGACATTCCAGATCAAAACCATGCACCAAAAGGAATTCACCTCATCCCCCCCGCCGTCTGCTTTCTCTGTCAAATATCTTAATCTCTGACTATCAACCCTCCCACTGTTTCTCCATAACTTACTCCATCAAAAACCTTTCTGATTTTGAACACCTTGAATATAAATCTCCCTTTAACCTTCTCTGCTCCAAGGAGAATATCCCAGCTCCTCCAGTCCCTGTACACTGACCTGTTTATACATTGGAAGAATGGTGTCTTGATGTCCATGATAAATATACACTGCCCCACGATGATCATCCTCCAATGGGGCACCCACAACGACATCATTAAACGCATCGTAATTAAGGTCAGGAACAGCAATGAGCGTGAACCCGAACCGGGAATCCTGTGGTTTGTTGCTGATCTGTAGAGTATCGCTGAATGAAAGCGAAAACTGACAGGGACATGGACCAGGGGAAAACAACGTCAGTTATATTTCCACATTCTTCTTCTATTGCTGCAATATTAATCGTTAGTACTTGACCATTCTTCCAACAGACTCTTTCTGGAAAACAAGGTTAAGATGTTGGCCCTTGATTTACCCAAACCTGTCAGCTGTTTTTGAGAACCATGTTCTGGCAGAGAAGACCCAGAGGCTATATATATCTCAGAAGGTGAGAACAGTTGTAAGACAGAGATGGAGCTTGGGAGATGAGAATAATAGTAAATAGCTCATTTTGCAGTTTAGTGAAACAATTAATGACTAGGAAGTAAGGAGGGGCTATTTGCCTATAAGCAGTAAAGGTTAACCCAGCCCAGTCACAGAGGCCAGCTTTGCCTGCAGGAAACAGCCTGTTTTAACTGCTGGGCATTTAATGAGAGACTCTAGATCAGACATACAAGGAAAAGAAAACACTGTTAATAAATGAATGTATTAAAGATTTGTTCCGCAAAACAATGTGTGCTTGAATCAGGTGGAAATTATTGTTGAAAGGTCTTACACTGCGACAGTAACTACTGGAGAAAATCTGAGAAACTGGGAAGACAATGTCCAAACAGTATTTCACACAGCAGCTGTCCCACAGCACAGACCAATGAAACAAAAGTCTCCTCTTCATTCAAACTCAAATCCAACAAGTAAAATTACACCACTTAGTACTCCCAATGAGTGTGAGAGTGTGAGAGTGTGTGTGTGTCTGTCTGTGTGTCTGTGTGTGGGGTGATTGTATGTGTGTCTGTCTGTCTGTATGCGTGCCTCTATGTGTGTGTGCGTGTCTGTCTGTCTGTGTGTGTGCTTGTGTGTCTGTGCGTGTGTTTGTGTGTGTCTGTCTGTATGGTGTCTCTGTGTCTGTGTGTGATTATATGTGTGTCTGTCTGTATGCATGCTTCTGAATGTATGTATGTCTGTATATCTGTTTGTGTGCGTGCTTTTTATCTGTGTGTGTGTATGTGTGTGTCTGTGTGTGTGCATGCCTGTGTGTGTACTGTATATGTCATTTCCTACGTGCAAGTATATGTGAAACTCCATGTCTAAGTATGTGTGCACAACATGTATCCGTGTGTATGAGTATGTGTGTATGTCCTTGTATCTACAGTTGAATGTTTATCTATGTTTGTGTGTATGATTATCTGTGTGAGTAGATATGTGTGGAACTATGTGTTTGCATGTATTGTTTGTATCATTATCTAGGTGCACGTGTGTGTGTCTGTGTCTGTGTGCAGTTGTCCATGTGTATGTATATGGATACAGGATCCGGATGTCCCTGCTCACCTCCTGTACTCTGTAAATGTAGACTTTCCCAGTCTCCTTGCTGCTGGCTCCAAGGTACATGGGTGCTGCGACCAACAGCACGTCTGTCACCCCATCACCATTCACATCCACTGGGCAAACCTCACTTCCAAAATACGATCCAATCTGTAATACAGCACACTTCATCAATTGGTAATCAGAGACCCAGCAATCCCTGTCCTTGCCAAATCTAGTCACTCAGAGTTTTGGTCACAAAAATAAGGATCTTCAACTGAAAATATCCACACTAAGCAATTGCAAAATCTCTACCTGACAATGTAATGATTTTACTCAAATTCCAAGAATTCCAAGAATGCCAACAACGAGATGAAAGGCAGGTGTGACCCCCACATAGGACG
This sequence comes from Hemiscyllium ocellatum, assembly GCF_020745735.1. Lineage (NCBI taxonomy): Eukaryota > Metazoa > Chordata > Chondrichthyes > Orectolobiformes > Hemiscylliidae > Hemiscyllium > Hemiscyllium ocellatum. The sequence goes on from NC_083450.1 coordinate 873,042, forward strand.
GAACACTAGCTTTAGCCTGGGGCATTTATTGTCAGAAATTCACCAAAGATCCTCAGACAGCACCTTCCGAGCCCACGTCCACTTCCATCTAGAAGGGCAACAGATACATGGGAACACCGCCCCCTGCAAATTCCCCTCCAAGCCCCTCACCATCCCAACTTGGAAATAAATCAATATTCCTACACTGTTGCTGGGTCAAAGTCTTGGGGTTCCCTCCCTAAGGGCATTGTGAGTCAACCCACAGCAGGTGGACTGCAGCAGTTCAAGAAGGCAGTTCACCTCTCCCGCCGCCCCCCCCCCCCCCCCCCACCTTTCTCAAGGGCAACTAGGGACAGGCAATTAATACTGGGCCAGCACATCCCACAAATAATGATAAGGAAGTTGCAGTGCCTGTGTGTGCCTGTGAACAGCAGAGTGCGTAGCCCTCACCTGTTCTCCGATCAGGGCCTGGTGTATGGTCAGATTGCCACCTTTGTCCAGATTGAAGAAGATGACCTTGCCTTTGTGTTTGAATCTCGGAGCGCCTGCCACATAGACACGTTGACCATTCCTCTGCCTCACAGACGACACTGTATAGCCTGGGAATAAGGAGAACGCACATCAGACTCAGGACCAATCAGGGGAAGGAACTGGTGCAGTACTTTTGACCGTGTTTACTGTGTCACTCCCATTATAGCCTGACAGAACCCCTCACCATTACCAAGCTGTCATGTGACAAACATGTTAGGTGTGGGGGGAAAGACAGTGAAGTGGAGAGGGACGTATGGCTACAAACCCAATTAAACAACTTTACTGGATTTTAAACTTTGCAATCTTTGCAATTTTAAACTATGATACACACCATGCAGTTGGTGAAGCAGGAAGCTGGCAATTAGAACATAGGGCTCTAGCCCTGCTCATTACTGGGGCGAGAGAGGGTCTGCTCAGCACTGGACCCACGATAGCCTGACCACTGGGACAACACATGGTCCTGTGTAACTAATCTTACACAGATACCAACTCCCAATAGACAGTCACACCCCACCCTCACCCCACCCTATTTCACCTTCCCTGACCCTCACCCCACCTTGCTTCACCTCCCCGACCTTCATCCCCACCCCCACCCCACCCTGCTTCACCCCCTCACCCCCATCCCACCCTGCTTCACCCCCCTCACCCCAACCCCCACCCCACCCTGCTTCACCCCTCCCCCTCCCCCACCCCACCCTGCTTCACCCCCCTCACCCCAACCCCCACCCCACCCTGCTTCAACCCCCTCACCCCCACCCCACCCTGCTTCACCCCCTCACCTCCACCCCCACCCCACCCTGCTTCACCCCCCTCACCCCAACCCCCACCCCACCCTGCTTCAACCCCCTCACCCCCACCCCACCCTGCTTCACCCCCTCCCCCTCCCCCATACCGAGGTAGGCTGCGTGGTTCTTCAAGGCTTTGGGAAACTCCCGGTTCAGGGCCTCTCTGGATGTGATGATGTTACCCTGGGCACTCTCCTTCACGACGGCCCCGTTCCAGTCATACGCTCCGACAGCTCCGAGCAAGACCCCGTCCTGGTTGGTGAGCGGGAGGAAGAAGGTGTGTGTTTGGTCACCATCACCTTAGAACAGTTTACCTTCTCATCTTGTGGCTGAGGACAGGCAGGATTGACGCAGCGCTACAGGAATTAGCACTCACGGAAATTAACGCTGTTCAACTCTTTCTGCGCAGAATGGGAAGCAGTATGGGCCTTAATCAGGAGCTTTCAATTAGCCTCCTGTCAGGGGACCACCCACTGTCAACAGGAAACTCAGCAGCAATAATTAACAGGCAGCTGATCCAAAGTTGCGTAAAGTCAAATGAGATTCCTTAACAAATATCTGTGATTGAATGGTTTTAATTAAGGATTTCGAAGTGTTAGATAGGGGCTAGTTTACCCTGGGTATTTGCTTCAGGAATATTGGGAGCGATCAGGAGCTATCTGCCCCCTTCAGCTCCTCCTGAAACTCTCAGAGATATGCAGCTCTGTGGATGAGCAGAAACCCGAACAGACAGCACACCCGTTCCCAGAAGGTACCAGAAAAAAACAGCCTCAAAATGGTTCCATCCAATATTTCTGTCTTTGGGTCAGAGCAAGTGCATTCAAGACAGTCCACAACGGTGGCACCATATCCAGGCAGACATAGAAAAACACAGCACTGTCGAAGGGTCAGTGCTGAGGGAGTGGGCACTGTCGGAGGGTCAGTGCTGAGGGTGTGCCGCACTGTCAGAGGGTCAGTGCTGAGGGAGTGCCGCACTGTCGGAGGGTCAGTGCTGAGGGAGTGCCGCACTGTCGGAGGGTCAGTGCTGAGGGAGTGCCGCACTGTCAGAGGCTCAACGCTGAGGGAGTGGGCACTGTCGAAGGATCAGTGCTAGGGAGTGCCGCACTGTCGGAGGGTCAGTGCTGAGGGAGCGCCGCACTGTCGGAGGGTCAATGCTGAGGGAGTGCCACACTGTCGGAGGGTCAATGCTGATGGAGTGGGCACTGTCGGAGGGTCTGTCCTAAGGGTGTGCCACACTGTCGGAGGGTCAGTGTTGAGGGAGTGGGCACAGTCAGAGGGTCACTGCTGAGGGAGTGGGCACTGTCGAGTCAGTGCTTAGGGAGTGGGCACTGTTGGAAGGTCAGTGCTGAGGGAGTGCCACACTGTCGGAGGGTCAGGGCTGAGGGAGTGTGCACTGTCGGAGGGTCAGTGCTGAGGGAGTGGGCACTGTCGGAGCGTCAGTGCTGAGGGAGTGGGCACTTTTGGAGGGTCAGTGCTGCGGGAGTGCCCCACTATCAGAGGGTCAGTGCTGAGGGGGCGCCGTACTGTCGGAGGGTCAGTGCTGAGGGAGTGTGCACTGTCGGAGTGTCAGTGCTGAGGGAGTGCCGCACTTTCCGAGGGTTAGTGCTGAGGGAGTGCCACACTGTTGGAGGGTCAGTGCTGAGGGAGTGGGCACTGTCGGAGGGTCAGTGCTGAGGGAGTGCTGCACTGTCGGAGGGTCAGTGCTGAGGGAGTGGGCACTGTCAGAGGGTCAGTGCTGAGGGAATGCCGCACTGTTGGAGGGTCAGTGCTGAGGGAGTACTGCATTGTCAGAGGGTCAGTGCTGAGGGAGTGCCGCACTGTCGAAGAGTCAGTGGTGAGAGAGTGCCGCACTGTCGGAGGGTCAGCGCTGAGGGAGTGCCGCACTGTCGGAGGGTCAGCGCTGAGGGAGTGCCGCACTGTCGAAGGGTCTGTGCAGAGGGAGCGCCGCACTGTCGAAGGGTCAGTGCTGACGGAGTGGGCACTGTCAGAGGGTTAGCGCTAAGGGAGTGGGCACTGTCGGAGGATCAATGCTTGGGTAGTGCTGCACTGTCAGAGGTTCAGTGCAGAGGGAGTGCCGCACTGTTGGAGGGTCAGTGCTGAGGGAGTGCCGCACTGTCGGAGGGTCAGTGCTGAGGGAGTGGGCACTGTCGAAGGGTCAGTGCTGAGGGAGTGGGCACTGTCCGAGGGTCAGTGCTGAGTGAGTGGGCACTGTCGGTGGGTCAGTGCTGAGGGAGTGGGCACTGTTGGAAGGTCAGTTCTAAGGGAGTGCCGCACTGTCGGAGGGTCAGTGCTGAGGGAGTGCCGCACTGTTGGAGGGTCAGCGCTGACGGAGTGCCGCACTGTCGGAGGGTCAGTGCTGTGGGAGTGGGCACTGTCGGAGGGTCAGTGCTGAGGGAGTGGGCCCTGTCGGAGGGTCAGTGCTGAGGGAGTGCTGCACTGTCGGAGGGTCAGGGCTGAGGGAGTGCTGCACTGTCGGGGGTCAGTGCTGTCGGAGGGTCAGTGCTGAGGGAGTGCTGCACTGTTGGAGGGTGAGCGCTGACGGAGCGCCGCACTGTCGGAGGGTCAGTGCTGAGGGAGTGCCGCACTGTTGGAGGGTGAGCGCTGACGGAGCGCCGCACTGTCGGAGGGTCAGTGCTGAGGGAGTGCCGCACTGTTGGAGGGTGAGCGCTGACGGAGCGCCGCACTGTCGGAGGGTCAGTGCTGAGGGAGTGCCGCACTATCCGGGGTCAGTGCTGTCAGAGCGTCAGCACTGAGGTAGTGGGCACTGTCTGTGGTGATGACAGATATGTGTTCAACAGAGCATCTGAAACAGATCCTTCAGCACAATGTTAAAGGATAGAGGAGTTGGCCCCAGCACCTTGGATAATATTTATCCAACAAATGGCATCATTAAAAAAAAGTCAGATTATCTGATCATTTTTATGTTGTTCTTTGTTGAAGCTTGCTCTGATCAAATTGCCTTCTACACTTCCTATGTTATGGCAGTTCGTGTATTTAATGTCTGTGAACCATTTTACAATATGATCTATTTCAGAAAGAAGCTTTATAGCTACAAATCATCCTTCTATCTTTTCAAAGGATAACAGTTTCATGGAGTAAATCAGCTGAAACGTCACTACAGTGGTCAGTGCCAATGGAATCAGGAGACAGATGGATATAACTGAGTAGTAAGAATGTCTGCAGAAATCAATGAAAGGCTCTAACCTGTGGGATATCACAGATTCCTGTTTGATTCTGGAAAAGTTAAACATCACACAACACCAGGTTATAGTCCAACAGGTTTAATTGGAAGCACCAGTTTTCGGAGTGCTGCTCCTTACTTGATGAAGGAGCATCGCTCCAAAATCTAGTGCTTCCAATTAAACCTGTTGGACTATAACCTGGTGTTGTGTGATGTTTAACTTTGTACACCCCAGTCCAACACCAGCATCTCCACATCACGATTCTGAAAAAGGGAGCAGCTGCAGTGCTGCAGTGTTCCTGCAGGTGGCGATCCCGCCCTTCAGTGCCATTTACAGAAACCTGATGCTGCCTCTCAGGCTCCCTTGTGGTAATGTCACTGCCTCTGATGAGGATGCACAGGTTCAAGTCCTATCTACTCCAAAGCTCTGTAATGACATCTATTAACAAGTAGATTTTGCTAATAAAATCCACAGCCTGAGATCAGCATCCTGCTCCTACACAGATTCTATCAAAGTCAGCAGAAGCTGAATTACAGAAGTAACTATCCTCTGTGACTGTGACCAGGATAACTGAGCTTTACAGTAAAGGCAGAATGTACAAACCACCAGACCATTCGTACAATTCCAGCATCTTTGGTGCAAGGTGTCCCAGTGGCTCATTGAAAGATCTGCCCAATTTCCTGTGGTCCAACCAGTGAGTTTTGTTTTCAATTCTTTATCTGATTGTAATTTTGGATGTAATTATTGAATCTGTGTCTGTCCTTTGGGATACTGCAGTATTCTTCAGTTGTAATTAAAACAATTCCCTCATGACAGTCAGAGTTCTCTTGCCCGTTTGTGTAGCAGCTTCCTCCTTTGCTGATTGACCTTTCTGCCAGGGGAACCATTCCCTTCACATTAACCCCCTGCAGCATTCTGAACACCTCGACCAAATCTCACCTGAACATTCTCTGCTCGAAGGGGAGTAACCCCACCTTCTTTCAAACCAAGTTCCTCGTTTGTGCTCCCGTCTGAGTGGCTCCATGGTTAGCACTGCAGCCTCACAGAGACACATTCTCCCCATACCTGCATGGGTTTGCTCCAGTTTCCCCCCACAGTCTAAAGATGTGCAGGTTAGGGTGGATTGGCCATGCTAACTTGCCCATAGGGTGCAAGGATATGCAGGCCAGGTGGGTTAACCATGGGAATTGCAGGGTTACAGGGATAGGGCAGGTCTGGGTGGGAGGCTGTTTGGAGGGTCGGTGTGGACTCAATGGGCTGAATGGCCTGCTTCCACACTGCAGGGATTCTCTGGTCAATGCTCCATGTGAGGACTTCAATCCCTTAAGAAAGTTGTGTCCAGAATTGGTCTCAATGCTCCAGCCACTGACTGACAGGGAAAGGTTTTGTACAATTTCCTTTCTTTTCCAAGTCTTTTTTCTATTTCCTTTGCAGTCATTGCAAATATCAAGCATTCCTGAAAACACTGCATTTCCTCATCTCTGGCATGTCTAAGCCAGCACTGAGGGGTGACAATGACTTTTGTTTCCAACAACAGTTCACCACAAAACATCTCCTCGCCCTATCCCTAACCTTTCGAGGTGTGCAGTCAGACCAGAACACACACTGGGCTGAAGAGGATATCGAGAAGGACCACACAAAAACCTGATCCAAGAGTGGGCTTTAAGGAGCATTGTGACAAAGGAGTGAGGCACAGGCTGGTGGAGGTGTTTATGGAGAGAATCCCAGGGGTTAGGGCACACTACAAAGAAACAGTCACCAACAGTGATCCCAAAGGAGAGTGGATACACAAGCGGCCAGTACTGGAGGGACTCTGGGCAAGGCTTGGCAGGTGATAGGCAAAATCAGGGCCATGTACCTGTTTAAACAGAAGAACTTGACATTGGAGGATTGGCTGGACTGAGAGTCAATGTAGGTGAGTAGTCACAGGGGTGATGGATGAACAGGGCACAGTGAGGAGGTAGAGTACAGCAGCAAAACGAAATGTTCGCTACTCAGAGGGAGGCCTGATGGTTTGGAACAACTGTTCAGCCAGGGCCAATCAGGTTTAGTGAACACACCACTCTCTGCTAATACAGACGCATTTAAAAACATCTGCCAGGGACATTTCAATCAGTCTCAGTACCCTTGGGCTACAGAGTGGAAAAAACAGTTTTCCTGTTCATTATCCCTGTCCCGTGCCTGCTCGAGACAGCGTGGGTGTCAGCTACTGCGAAACAAAACTTACTCTCGGCTCACACGCAGACAGCGGACTTCCATGTGAGCTGGGTGGTGGAGGTAGGGTGGGGGGGGTGGGGGTGGGGAGTGGGGGATACAAAGTTGGTGGTGGGGGTGGTCTGTACCTGGAGAACCTTTACTCCAGGAGGGAGTGCTACACAGAGAGGCTGAAGGCTGGAGAAGACATTACAAAAAGTACCACCCCCCCCCCCCCCCCCCCGTCCCCCTGCCCCCTCCCAGTACACCATGGTATCCCCAGATATTAAAATCGATCAAATAGCTGATTCAGCCTTATTTAAAATGTTATCAGAGCTGAATTCAACAAGGTTATAATCAAAGGGACCTGATCCTTCTATTTTTATCCCTGATGGTTCTGGAAGTGCAGCCAAGCCGGAATCACCCCAGAGTAAGAGAGTTTTGGACTGAATTTTAAACAGGTTACAGGTTAGCACAGCTCCCTGCAGGTACCAGTAAACCCAGCCAATTCCCAGTCTGAACACTGCAATACGAAGCGGTCTGATAGAGACCGGAACTCTGAATTTCAATGGCATTGTATTTTTAACAGACCATGTTTATTTTGGAGGCTGCAGGTTGAAAGAATGTTGGAAATTTAACATCAAAGCCACAGATTCAAAAGAGGGACATCTATATTTCAGGCACGCCTTTCACCCACTCCAACTCTATCCCGGTCTATCCCAGCTCACCTCGCTGTACCCCAACTCTATCCCGGTATATCCCAGCTCACCTCGCTGTACCCCAACTCTATCCCGGTCTATCCCAGCTCGCCTCGCTGTACCCCAACTCTATCCCAGTCTACCCAGCTCACCTCTTTGTACCCCAACTCTATCCCAGTCTATCCCAGCTCGCCTCGCTGTACCCCAACTCTATCCTGGTCTATCCCAGCTCACGTCACTGTACCCCAACTCTATCCTGGTCTATCCCAGCTCATCTCCCTGTACCCCAACTCTATCCCGGTATATCCCAGCTCGCCTCGCTGTACCCCAACTCTATCCCGGTCTATCCCAGCTCATCTCCCTGTACCCCAACTCTATCCCGGTCTACCCCAGCTCACCTCTCCGTACCCCAACTCTATCTCGGTCTATCCCAGCTCACCTCGCTGTACTCCAACTCTATCCCGGTCTATCCCAGCTCATCTCCCTGTACCCCAACTCTATCCCGGTCTATCACAGCTCATCTCCCTGTACCCCAACTCTATCCCGGTCTATCCCAGCTCATCTCCCTGAACCCCAACTCTATCCCGGTCTATCCCAGCTCGCCACGCTGTACCCCAACTCTATCCCGGTCTATCACAGCTCACCTCGCTGTACCCTAACTCTATCACGGTCTATCCCAGCTCATCTCCCTGAACCCCAACTCTATCCCGGTCTATCCCAGCTCACCACGCTGTACCCCAACTCTATCCCGGTCTATCCCTGCTCACCTCGCTGTACCCCAACTCTATCCCGGTCTACCCCAGCTCACCTCTCCGTACCCCAACTCTATCCCGGTCTATCCCAGCTCACCTCGCTGTACCCCAACTCTACCCCGGTCTACCCCAGCTCACCTCCCTGTACCCCAACTCTACTCCGGTCTATCCCAACTCATCTCCCCGTACCCCAACTCTATCCCGGTCTATCCCAGCTCGCGTCGCTGTACCCCAACTCTATCCTGGTCTATCCCAACTCACCTCGCTGTACCCCAACTCTTTCCCGGTCTATTCCAGCTCACCTCCCTGTACCACAACTCTATCCCGGTATATCCCAGCTCACCTCGCTGTACCCCAACTCAATCCCAGTCAATCCCAGCTCACCTCGCTGTACCCCAACTCTACCCCGGTCTATCCCAGCTCACCTCGCTGTACCCCAACTCTATCCCAGTCAATCCCAGCTCACCTCGCTGTACCCCAACTCTACACCGGTCTATCCCAGCTCACCCCGCTGTACCCCAACTCTATCCTGGTCTATCCCAACTCATCTCCCTGTACCCCAACTCTATCCCGGTCTATCCCAGCTCACCCCGCTGTACCCCAACTCTATCCTGGTCTATCCCAGCTCATCTCCCTGTACCCCAACTCTATCCCGGTGTATCCCAGCTCATCTCGCTGTACCCCAACTCTACCCCGGTCTATCCCAGCTCAACTCTCTGTACCCCAACTCTACCCCAGTCTATCCCAGCTCATCTCCCTGTACCCCAACTCTATCCCGGTCTATCCCAGCTCATCTCCCGGTACCCCACCTCTACTCCGGTCTATCCCAGCTCACCTCTCTGTACCCCAACTCTACCCCAGTCTATCCCAGCTCATTTCGCTGTACCCCAACTCTACCCCGGTCTATCCCAGCTCACCTCCCTGTACCCCAACTCTATCCCGGTCTATCCCAGCTCGCCTCGCTGTACCCCAACTCTACCCCGGTCTATCCCAGCTCACCTCGCTGTACCCCAACTCTACCCCGGTCTATCCCAGCTCATCTCCCTGTACCCCAACTCTATTCCGGTCTATCCCAGCTCACCTCGCTGTACCCCAACTCTATCCCGGTCTATCCCAGCTCGCCTCACTATACCCCAACTCTATCCCGGTCTATCCCAGCTCAGTTCGCTGTACCCCAACTCTACCCCAGGTCTATCCCAGCTCACCTCTCTGTACCCCAACTCTACCCCGGTCTATCCCAGCTCATCTCCCTGTACCCCAACTCTATCCCGGTCTACCCCAGCTCACCACGCTGTACCCCAACTCTATCCCGGTCTATCCCTGCTCACCTCGCTGTACCCCAACTCTATCCCGGTCTACCCCAGCTCACCTCTCCGTACCCCAACTCTATCCCGGTCTATCCCAGCTCACCTCGCTGTACCCCAACTCTACCCCGGTCTACCCCAGCTCACCTCCCTGTACCCCAACTCTACTCCGGTCTATCCCAGCTCGCCTCGCTGTACCCCAACTCTACCCCGGTCTATCCCAGCTCACCTCGCTGTACCCCAACTCTACCCCGGTCTATCCCAGCTCATCTCCCTGTACCCCAACTCTATTCCGGTCTATCCCAGCTCACCTCGCTGTACCCCAACTCTATCCCGGTCTATCCCAGCTCGCCTCACTATACCCCAACTCTATCCCGGTCTATCCCAGCTCAGTTCGCTGTACCCCAACTCTACCCCAGGTCTATCCCAGCTCACCTCTCTGTACCCCAACTCTACCCCGGTCTATCCCAGCTCATCTCCCTGTACCCCAACTCTATCCCGGTCTATCCCAGCTCACCACGCTGTACCCCAACTCTATCCCGGTCTATCCCTGCTCACCTCGCTGTACCCCAACTCTATCCCGGTCTACCCCAGCTCACCTCTCCGTACCCCAACTCTATCCCGGTCTATCCCAGCTCACCTCGCTGTACCCCAACTCTACCCCGGTCTACCCCAGCTCACCTCCCTGTACCCCAACTCTACTCCGGTCTATCCCAACTCATCTCCCCGTACCCCAACTCTATCCCGGTCTATCCCAGCTCGCGTCGCTGTACCCCAACTCTATCCTGGTCTATCCCAACTCACCTCGCTGTACCCCAACTCTTTCCCGGTCTATTCCAGCTCACCTCCCTGTACCACAACTCTATCCCGGTATATCCCAGCTCACCTCGCTGTACCCCAACTCAATCCCAGTCAATCCCAGCTCACCTCGCTGTACCCCAACTCTACCCCGGTCTATCCCAGCTCAACTCGCTGTACCCCAACTCTATCCCAGTCAATCCCAGCTCACCTCGCTGTACCCCAACTCTACACCGGTCTATCCCAGCTCACCCCGCTGTACCCCAACTCTATCCTGGTCTATCCCAACTCATCTCCCTGTACCCCAACTCTATCCCGGTCTATCCCAGCTCACCCCGCTGTACCCCAACTCTATCCTGGTCTATCCCAGCTCATCTCCCTGTACCCCAACTCTATCCCGGTGTATCCCAGCTCATCTCGCTGTACCCCAACTCTACCCCGGTCTATCCCAGCTCAACTCTCTGTACCCCAACTCTACCCCAGTCTATCCCAGCTCATCTCCCTGTACCCCAACTCTATCCCGGTCTATCCCAGCTCATCTCCCGGTACCCCAACTCTACTCCGGTCTATCCCAGCTCACCTCTCTGTACCCCAACTCTACCCCAGTCTATCCCAGCTCATTTCGCTGTACCCCAACTCTACCCCGGTCTATCCCAGCTCACCTCCCTGTACCCCAACTCTATCCCGGTCTATCCCAGCTCGCCTCGCTGTACCCCAACTCTACCCCGGTCTATCCCAGCTCACCTCGCTGTACCCCAACTCTACCCCGGTCTATCCCAGCTCATCTCCCTGTACCCCAACTCTATTCTGGTCTATCCCAGCTCACCTCGCTGTACCCCAACTCTATCCCGGTCTATCCCAGCTCGCCTCACTATACCCCAACTCTATCCCGGTCTATCCCAGCTCAGTTCGCTGTACCCCAACTCTACCCCAGGTCTATCCCAGCTCACCTCTCTGTACCCCAACTCTACCCCGGTCTATCCCAGCTCATCTCCCTGTACCCCAACTCTATCCCGGTCTACCCCAGCTCACGTCTCCGTACCCCAACTCTATCCCGGTCTATCCCAGCTCACCTCGCTGTACTCCAACTCTATCCCGGTCTATCCCAGCTCATCTCCCTGTACCCCAACTCTATCCCGGTCTATCACAGCTCATCTCCCTGTACCCCAACTCTATCCCGGTCTATCCCAGCTCATCTCCCTGAACCCCAACTCTATCCCGGTCTATCCCAGCTCGCCACGCTGTACCCCAACTCTATCCCGGTCTATCACAGCTCACCTCGCTGTACCCTAACTCTATCACGGTCTATCCCAGCTCACCTCCCTGTACCCCAACTCTATCCCGGTCTATACCAGCTCACCTCGCTGTACTCCAACTCTATCCCGGTCTATCCCAGCTCATCTCCCTGTACCCCAACTCTATCCCGGTGTATCCCAGCTCATCTCCCTGAACCCCAACTCTATCCCGGTCTATCCCAGCTCACCACGCTGTACCCCAACTCTACCCCGGTCTATCCCAGCTCACCTCGCTGTACCCCAACTCTATCCCGGTCTACCCCAGCTCACCTCTCCGTACCCCAACTCTATCCCGGTCTATCCCAGCTCACCTCGCTGTACCCCAACTCTACCCCGGTCTACCCCAGCTCACCTCCCTGTACCCCAACTCTACTCCGGTCTATCCCAACTCATCTCCCCGTACCCCAACTCTATCCCGGTCTATCCCAGCTCGCCTCGCTGTACCCCAACTCTATCCTGGTCTATCCCAACTCACCTCGCTGTACCCCAACTCTTTCCCGGTCTATTCCAGCTCACCTCCCTGTACCCCAACTCTACTCCGGTCTATCCCAACTCATCTCCCCGTACCCCAACTCTATCCCGGTCTATCCCAGCTCACCTCGCTGTACCCCAACTCTATCCCAGTCAATCCCAGCTCACCTCGCTGTACCCCAACTCTACCCCGGTCTATCCCAGCTCACCTCGCTGTACCCCAACTCTATCCCAGTCAATCCCAGCTCACCTCGCTGTACCCCAACTCTACACCGGTCTATCCCAGCTCACCCCGCTGTACCCCAACTCTATCCTGGTCTATCCCAACTCATCTCCCTGTACCCCAACTCTATCCCGGTCTATCCCAGCTCACCCCGCTGTACCCCAACTCTATCCTGATCTATCCCAGCTCATCTCCCTGTACCCCAACTCTATCCCGGTGTATCCCAGCTCATCTCGCTGTACCCCAACTCTACCCCGGTCTATCCCAGCTCAACTCTCTGTACCCCAACTCTACCCCAGTCTATCCCAGCTCATCTCCCTGGACCCCAACTCTATCCCGGTCTATCCCAGCTCATCTCCCGGTACCCCAACTCTACTCCGGTCTATCCCAGCTCACCTCTCTGTACCCCAACTCTACCCCAGTCTATCCCAGCTCATTTCGCTGTACCCCAACTCTACCCCGGTCTATCCCAGCTCACCTCCCTGTACCCCAACTCTATCCCGGTCTATCCTAGCTCACCTCGCTGTACCCCAACTCTACCCCGGTCTATCCCAGCTCATCTCCCTGTACCCCAACTCTATTCCGGTCTATCCCAGCTCACCTCGCTGTACCCCAACTCTATCCCGGTCTATCCCAGCTCGCCTCACTATACCCCAACTCTATCCCGGTCTATCCCAGCTCAGTTCGCTGTACCCCAACTCTACCCCGGTCTATCCCAGCTCACCTCTCTGTACCCCAACTCTACCCCGGTCTATCCCAGCTCATCTCGCTGTACCCCAACTCTATCCCAGTCTATCCCAGCTCCCCTCTCTGTACCCCAACTCTATCCCGGTCTATCCCAGCTCATCTCCCTGTGCCCCAACTCTATCCCGGTCTATCCCAGCTCACCTCCCTGTACCCCAACTCTATCCCGGTCTATCCCAGCTCATCTCCCTGAACCCCAACTCTATCCCGGTCTATCCCAGCTCGCCACGCTGTACCCCAACTCTATCCCGGTCTATCACAGCTCACCTCGCTGTACCCTAACTCTATCACGGTCTATCCCAGCTCACCTCCCTGTACCCCAACTCTATCCCGGTCTATACCAGCTCACCTCGCTGTACTCCAACTCTATCCCGGTCTATCCCAGCTCATCTCCCTGTACCCCAACTCTATCCCGGTGTATCCCAGCTCATCTCCCTGAACCCCAACTCTATCCCGGTCTATCCCAGCTCACCACGCTGTACCCCAACTCTACCCCGGTCTATCCCAGCTCACCTCGCTGTACCCCAACTCTATCCCGGTCTACCCCAGCTCACCTCTCCGTACCCCAACTCTATCCCGGTCTATCCCAGCTCACCTCGCTGTACCCCAACTCTACCCCGGTCTACCCCAGCTCACCTCCCTGTACCCCAACTCTACTCCGGTCTATCCCAACTCATCTCCCCGTACCCCAACTCTATCCCGGTCTATCCTAGCTCGCCTCGCTGTACCCCAACTCTATCCTGGTCTATCCCAACTCACCTCGCTGTACCCCAACTCTTTCCCGGTCTATTCCAGCTCACCTCCCTGTACCACAACTCTATCCCGGTATATCCCAGCTCACCTCGCTGTACCCCAACTCTATCCCAGTCAATCCCAGCTCACCTCGCTGTACCCCAACTCTACCCCGGTCTATCCCAGCTCACCTCGCTGTACCCCAACTCTATCCCAGTCAATCCCAGCTCACCTCGCTGTACCCCAACTCTACACCGGTCTATCCCAGCTCACCCCGCTGTACCCCAACTCTATCCTGGTCTATCCCAACTCATCTCCCTGTACCCCAACTCTATCCCGGTCTATCCCAGCTCACCCCGCTGTACCCCAACTCTATCCTGGTCTATCCCAGCTCATCTCCCTGTACCCCAACTCTATCCCGGTGTATCCCAGCTCATCTCGCTGTACCCCAACTCTACCCCGGTCTATCCCAGCTCAACTCTCTGTACCCCAACTCTACCCCAGTCTATCCCAGCTCATCTCCCTGTACCCCAACTCTATCCCGGTCTATCCCAGCTCATCTCCCGGTACCCCAACTCTACTCCGGTCTATCCCAGCTCACCTCTCTGTACCCCAACTCTACCCCAGTCTATCCCAGCTCATTTCGCTGTACCCCAACTCTACCCCGGTCTATCCCAGCTCACCTCCCTGTACCCCAACTCTATCCCGGTCTATCCTAGCTCACCTCGCTGTACCCCAACTCTACCCCGGTCTATCCCAGCTCATCTCCCTGTACCCCAACTCTATTCCGGTCTATCCCAGCTCACCTCGCTGTACCCCAACTCTATCCCGGTCTATCCCAGCTCGCCTCACTATACCCCAACTCTATCCCGGTCTATCCCAGCTCAGTTCGCTGTACCCCAACTCTACCCCGGTCTATCCCAGCTCACCTCTCTGTACCCCAACTCTACCCCGGTCTATCCCAGCTCATCTCGCTGTACCCCAACTCTATCCCAGTCTATCCCAGCTCCCCTCTCTGTACCCCAACTCTATCCCGGTCTATCCCAGCTCATCTCCCTGTGCCCCAACTCTATCCCGGTCTATCCCAGCTCACCTCCCTGTACCCCAACTCTATCCCGGTCTATCCCAGCTCATCTCCCTGAGCTCCGAATGCTATCCCAGTCAATCCCAGCTATGCTCCCTGTGCTTCCAAATCAACAGCAAGCAGTGTTAAACCCAGATCCTCGTTAATCCCAGATCCCCATTAAACCCAGATCCCTGTTAATCCCAGATCTCTGTTAATCCCAGATCTCCATTAATCCCAAATCCCCATTAAACCCAGATCTCAGTTAATCCCAGATTCCCATTAAACCCAGATCCACATTAAACCCAGATCCCTGTTAATCCAGATCCCCATTAAACCCAGATCCCTGTTAATCCCAGATCCCCATTAATCCCAGATCCCTGTTAATCCCAGATCCCTGTTAATCCCAGATCTCCGTTAATCCCAGATCTCCATTAATCCCAGATCCCAATTAAACCCAGATCCCAGTGAATCCCAGATCCCTGTTAATCCCAGATCCCCATTAAACCCAGATCCCTGTTAATCCAGATTCCCATTAAACCCACAACCCTGTTAATCCCTGTTAATCCCAGATCCCCATTAAACACAGATCCCTGTTAATCCCAGATTCCCATTAAACCCAGATTCCCATTAAACCCAGATCCCTGTTAATCCCAGATCCCAGTTAATCCCAGATCGCTGTTAATCCCAGATCCCTATTAATCCCAGATCCCTGTTAAACCCAGATCCCCATTAAACCCAGATGCCTGTTAATCCCAGATCCCCATTAAACCCAGTTCCACATTAAACCCAGATCCCAGTTAATCCCAGATCCCTGTTAATCCCAGATCCCCATTAAACCCAGATCCCTGTTAATCTTAGATCCCCGTTAATCCCAGATCCCCATTAGACCCAGATCCCTGTTAATCCCAGATCCCCATTAAACCCAGATCCCTGTTAATCCCTTTTTCCACAATAAACCCAGATCCCAGTTAATCCCAGATCCCTGTTAATCCAGATCCCCATTAAACCCAGATCCCCATTAAACCCAGATCCCCGTTAATCCCAGATCCCCATTAAACCCAGATCCCTGTTAATCCCAGATCCCTGTTAATCCCAGATCTCCTTTAATCCCAGATCTCCATTAAACTCAGATCCCAGTTAATCCCAGATCCCCATTAAACCCAGATCCCAGTTAATCCCAGATCCCTGTTAATCCCAGATCTCCATTAAACCCAGATCCCTGTTAATCCCAGATCTCTGTTAATCCCAGATCTCCATTAATCCCAGATCCCCATTAAACCCAGATCCCAGTTAATCCCAGATTCCCATTAAACCCAGATCTCTATTAAACTCAGATCCCCATTAAACCCAAATCCCCATTAAACCCAGATCTCCATTAAACCCAGATCACTGTTAATCCAGATACCCATTAAACCCAGATCCCCATTAAACCCAGATCCCTGTTAATCCCAGATCCCTATTAAATCCAGATCACTGTTAATCCCAGATCCCCATTAAACCCAGATCCCCATTAAACCCAGATCCCTGTTAATCCCAGATTCCTGTTAATTCCAGATCCCTATTAAACCTAGATTCAAATTAAACCCAGATCACTGTTAATTCCAGATCCCTATTAAACCCAGATCACTGTTAATCCCAGATCCCTGTTAAACCCAGATATCTGTTAATCCCAGATCCCTGTTAATCCCAGATCCCTGTTAATCCCAGATCCCCATTAATGCCTGATCTCTGTTAAACCCAGATCTCTGATGGGGTGTCTGTTGGGGCAGCACAATGTCTCAGTGGTTAGCATTGCTACCTCACAATGCCAGAGACCCAGGTTCAATTCCTGCCTTGGGTGACTGTGTGGTGTTTGCATGTTCTCCCCATGTCTGTGTGGGTTTGCTCCAGTTTCCTCCCACAATCCAAATATGTGCAGGTTAGATGAATTGGCCAAAGCTAAATTGCCCATAGTGTTAGGTGTGTTGATTAGATTAGATTAGATTACTTACAGTGTGGAAACAGGCCCTTCGGCCCAACAAGTCCACACTGACCCGCCAAAGCGCAACCCACCCATACCCCTACATTTACCCCTTACCTAACACTACGGGCAATTTAGCATGGCCAATTCACCATGTTAGTCAGGGGTAAATATAGGAATAAAGAACAAAGAAAATTTACAGCCCAGGAACAGGCCCTTCGGCCCTCCAAGCCTGAGCCGATCCAAATCCGCTGTCTAAACCTGTCGGTCAATTCCTAAACGTCTGTATCCCTCTACACCCCACCTACTCATGCATCTGTCCAGACGCATCTTAAATGAATCTACCGTGCCTGCCTCTACCACCTCTGCTGGCAACGTGTTCCAAATACCCACCACCCTCTTTGTCAAGTACTTGCCGCATGTATCCCCCTTAAATTTACCACCTCTCACCATGAAAGTGTGACCTCTCGTTATTGAATCCTTCACCCTGGGAAAAACCCTATCTCCATCTACCCTGTCCATACTCTTCATGATTTTGTAGGCCTCTGTCAGGTCCCCCTTCAATCTCCTTTTTTCTAATGAAAACAATCTTAACCTACTCAACCTCTCTCCATAGCTAGCACCTTCCATACCAGGCAACATCCTCGTAAACCTTCTCTGCACCCTCTCCAAAGTGTCCACATCCTTTTGGTAATGTGGCGACAGAACTGTACACAGTGTTCTAAATGTGGCTGAACCAATGTCTGGGATAGGAAAATGGGTCTGGGTGGGTTACTGTTCAGAGGGTCGGTGTGGACTTGTTGGGCTGGAAGGGAATCTTATCTAATCCCAGATCCCCGTTAAACCCAGATTTCTGTTCAACCCAGATCCCTGTTTAACTCACAGCCCCAAGATACCTGTAAAGCCAAAATCCTAGGGCTCCCATCAGCCTTTGTGGTCAAATAGCCCTGGCACAGACTGAAGGTAATAAGTTGTTGTCTCCTTCACCGCTTTGTAAGTAATGCCAAGATGATACTGACTGAACCAACTTGCTTTATCTTTGTTCGCAGTTATTCCGAGTAGAGGAACCTGGTCAGTGTTTTTTTGTTGTTAATTATATATCGCCAGACAGGTAAATAAAGGATTGTGTGATTAAATCATTCACATCAGTGGCAATCTCAGGAATAGTTGAGTTCAAGAATAAGCACACTTTCCCAAGTGGTTCGTTACAAAAATCTAACATCCAAGTTCACTGGGTCATTGAGAAGACAAGTGAAATGTTAACTTTTATTGCAAATGGAATGGAGTATAAAAATAGGGAAGTCTTGTTAAAACTATAAAAGGCACTGTTTAAGCTATACCTAGAACAGTGTGAACAGTGTCTGGCCTCCTTATACAAGCATTGGAAGTTTACCAGGTTGATCCGGGGAATAGAGGGATTTTCTTACGAGGAGAGGTTGGATATGTTGGGCCTGTACTCATTGCAATGTAGAAGAAAGACAGGGGACTTTATTGAAACATGCAAGATTCTTAGCAGATTGACAGGGTAGATGTGGAGAGATTAATCCCCCTTCTGGA
Source organism: Hemiscyllium ocellatum (assembly GCF_020745735.1). NCBI lineage: Eukaryota > Metazoa > Chordata > Chondrichthyes > Orectolobiformes > Hemiscylliidae > Hemiscyllium > Hemiscyllium ocellatum. The sequence continues at coordinate 891,312 of NC_083450.1, forward strand.
AGAATCTAGAACCAGAGGGGATCCCCTCAGAATGAGAGGTCACCCAATTACAACAGAGATAAGGTAGATTTGTTTTCCTGTCAGAAGGTAGTGAATCTGTGGGGTGTATTATGAAAAGGTACTGCCAAAGCTGGGATGCTAACCATATTCAAGGCTGAAATAGACAGGATCTTTATCAGGAAGGGAACCAAGTAATTATGAGGGAAAGGCATGAGAGTTGAGTTGGAGATATTAGATCGACCTTGATCTCATTGAAGATGAACACGCACTGAAATTCCTGTCCAAGATATTTCCAGCTCCAATGAGCTTTCACTTGTTTGGACCGCCCCACATCTATGGCCTTAGTTAGCAGTAGAAGTGAGTGATGCTGAACTTGATGACTCTATCAGACTCCATCGCTTTAATTATTGGGGAACTCATTCTCTGATCCTGCCTAGCTACACAGTTCACCTTCACTGGCAATGAAGAGAGGGACTTTCTGATTAATTCTATCCCTCCCTCTTCATTCCTTACATCCCAATTTTAAACAAATAGATGAGCACAGTAATATGGAACACAAGGACATAGGAACAAGGACCGGGACTGGCTCACTAAGTCCCTTCAGCTTGCTACGCCATTCAATAATATCTAGTCTGATCTCCAACATCAAAACCACATTTCTGCCCAACTCAATGTCTTTCAGTTCCCAAGTACCACAAAACATACATTCAGCAACTGAGCATTCACAGCCCTCTGGAGTAAATAACTCCAAACATTCACTCCTAACCCACGGGTCTTCAAGTTCACTCCTTCACTGGTTTGTAGCTTTGATCCGGTACAAGTTCTCCCTCACTCACTGGCAGGAGTAGAATTTTTTGTTATATTTTTAGCTTTCATTCATTTTCTGGGATGTGGGTGTCACTGGGTGGGCCCAGCATTTACTGCTTGACTCTAGTTGCCCCTGGAGAAGATGGGGATGAGCTGCCTGCTGTGAGTTGACCCACAATACTCTTATGGAGAAAGAATCCCAGGGTCTTGATCCAGCAACAGTGAAGAAACAGCGATATATTCCCAAGTCAGGATGGGGAACTGGCTTGGAGAGGAACTTGAAGGTGGTGGTGTTTCCATATATCTGCTACCCTCACCCTTCTAGATGGAAGTGGTCTTGGGTTTGGAAGGTGTTGTATGAGGATTTCTGGTGAATTGCTGCAGTGTATCTTGTAGACAGTACACACTGCTGCGACTGAGCGTTGGAGGTGGAGGGAGCAGATGCTTCTGGATGTGGTGCCAAACAAGTGGGTTGCTCTCTCCTGGATGGCATTGAGCTTCTTGAGTGTTGTTGGGGCTGCCCTCATCCAGGGCAAGTGGGGAGTATTCCCCCACACCCCTGACTTGTACCTTGTAGATGGTGGACAGGCTTTGGGGACTCAGAAGGTGAGTTACTCAGTATTCCAAGCCTCTGACCTGCTCTTGTGACCACTATGTTTATGTAGTGAGTCCAGTTGAGTTTCTTGTCACTGATAACCCCATGAATGTTGTTTTTTTTGGGGGGGGAGGTGGGGGAGTGGAATTCAGTGATGGTAACACCATTGAATGTTCAGGGGCAGTTGTTAGATTGTCTCTTATTGGTGATGGTCATAGTATGACATTGTATGGTGGGAATGTTACTTGCCACTTGTCAGCCCAAATCTAAATATTGTCCAGACCTTGTTGCATTTCAATGTGGATTGCTTTGGTGTCTGAGGAATCGTGAATGGTGCTGAACATGGTGCAATCATTGGCAAACTTTCAAACTTCTCACCTTACGATGTAGGGAAGGTCATTGATGAAGCAGCTGAAGATGGTTGGGTCTAGGGCACTCCCCTGAAAAACTCCTGCAGAGATATCCTGGAGCTGAGATGACTGATCTCCAATAACCACAACCATCTACCTATGTATGACTCCAACCAGTGCAGATCTTGCCCCCGATACCCATTGATTCCAGTTTTGCCCAGGCTGCTTGATGCTACATTCTGTTGAATGCAGCCTGGATGTCAAGGGCTGTCACTACCCCCTCCCCTCTGGAATTCAGCTCTTTTGTCCATGTTTGAACCAGGGCTGTAGTGAGATCAGGAGCTGAGTGGGCCTAGCAGAATCCAAACTAGGTGTAACTGAGTGGGTGCTGCTTCACAGCACTGTTGATGAAACTTTCCATTACTTTACTGATGATCAACAGGAGATTAATAGGGCAGTAATTGGTCGGGTTGGATTTGTCCTACTTGTTATGCACAGGACATACCTGGGCAATTTTCCATATTTTGAAGTAGATGCAAGTGTTGTAACTGTACTGGAACAGCTTGGAATTGGGGAATATCTCCTGTTCCTGCTCATCACCAATACAACGGCTATAGCAGACGTCAAACTCATTGCTTACCTCCAGAACATGGGCTGAAAATCCTGCCTGTGACATTTCCAACTCAAACGAGCTTTCGTTTTGCTGAATTGTTCCTGGATAGAATTGAGAGAGAAACAGAGGGGTCAGACATAATCAGGATCAAACAGACGTGCATCCAATCTGAGTCAAACTAGATAAATTCAGGTCAATCTGCAAATAGCAACATTTGTTTTAGGGGGTTAATTCAAACCACTCCTCCCATAGCCCTGTGTTACTGGCTATATCCCTACTGATGTTAATCCAGCATCCTCACACTGTCACTCAGTAACCCCTCTCCACCCAGCTCCCTCTGTTACTGACTGTATCTCTACTGATGTTAATCCAGCATCCTCACACTGTCACTCAGTAACCCCTCTCCACCCAGCTCCCTCTGTTACTGACTGTATCTCTACTGATGTTAATCCAGCTCCCTCACACTGTCACTCAGTAACCCCTCTCCACCCAGCTCCCTGTGTTACTGACTGTATCTTTACTGATGTTAATCCAGCTCCCTCACACTGTCACTCAGTAATCCCTCTCCGACCCCAGAGCCCTGTGTTACTGACTGTATCTTTACTGATGTTAATCCAGCTCCCTCACACTGTCACTCAGTAACCCCTCTCCCCCCAGGGCCCTGTGTTACTGACTGTATCTCTACTGATGTTAATCCAGCTCCCTCACACTGTCACTCAGTAATCCCTCTCATACCCCAGAGCCCTGTGTTACTGACTGTATCTTTACTGATGTTAATCCAGCTCCCTCACACTGTCACTCAGTAACCCCTCTCCCCCCCAGGGCCCTGTGTTACTGACTGTATCTTTACTGATGTTAATCCAGCTCCCTCACACTGTCACTCAGTAACCCCTGTCCCCCCAGAGCCCTGTGTTACTGACTGTATCTTTACTGATGTTAATCCAGATCCCTCTCACTGTCACTCAGTAACCCCTGTCCCCTCAGCTCCCTGTGTTACTGACTGTATCTTTACTGATGTTAATCCAGCTCGCTCACACTGTCACTCAGTAACCCCTCTCCTACCCCAGCACCCTGTGTTACTGACTGTATCCATACTGATGTTAATCCAGCTCCCTCACACTGTCACTCAGTAACCCCTGTCCCCCAGCTCCCTCTGTTACTGACTGTATCTTTACTGATGTTAATCCAGCTCCCTCACACTGTCACTCAGTAACCCTCTCCCTCCCTTAGTGCCCTGTGTTACTGACTGTGTATCTCTGGCTGATGTTAATCCAGCTCCCTCACACTGTCACTCAGTAACCCCTCTCCCCCTAGCTCTCTCTGTTACTGACTGTATCTTTACTGATGTTAATCCAGCTCCCTCACACTGTCACTCAGTAACCCCTCTCCCTCCTTAGTGCCCTGTGTTACTGACTGTATCTTTACTGATGTTAATTCAGCTCCCTCCCACTGTCACTGAGTAACCCTTGTCCCCCCAGTTACTGACTGTATCTCTACTGATATTAATCCAGCTCCCTCACACTGTCACTCAGCAACCCCCTACCCCCAGCTCCTTGTGTTACTGACTGTATCTTTACTGATGTTAATCCAGTTCCCTCACACTGTCACTCAGTAACCCCTGTCCCCCCAGAGCCCTGTGTTACTGACTGTATCTTTACTGATGTTAATCCAGATCCCTCTCAATGTCACTCAGTAACCCCTGTCCCCCCAGCACCCTGTGTTACTGACTGTATCTTTACTGATGTTAATCCAGCTCCCTCACACTGTCACTCAGTAACCCCTGTCCCCAGCTCCCTGTGTTACTGACTGTATCCCTACTGATGTTAATCCAGCTCCCTCACACTGTCACTCAGTAACCCCTCTCCTACCCCAGCACCCTGTGTTACTGACTGTATCCATACTGATGTTAATCCAGCTCCTTCACACTGTCCCTCAGTAACCCCTGTCCCCCAGCTCCCTCTGTTACTGACTGTATTTTTACCGATGTTAATCCAGCATCCTCACACTGTCACTCAGTAACCCCTCTCCCCCTAGCTCCCTCTGTTACTGACTGTATCTTTACTGATGTTAATCCAGCTCCCTCACACTGTCACTCAGTAACCCGTCTCCCTCCCTTAGTGCCCTGTGTTACTGACTGTATCTTTACTGATGTTAATTCAGCTCCCTCCCACTGTCACTGAGTAACCCCTGTCCCCCCAGTTACTGACTGTATCTCTACTGATATTAATCCAGCTCCCTCAAACTGTCACTCAGCAACCCCCTACCCCCAGCTCCTTGTGTTACTGACTGTATCTTTACTGATGTTAATCCAGTTCCCTCACACTGTCACTCAGTAACCCCTGCCTCCCCAGAGCCCTGTGTTACTGACTGTATCTTTACTGATGTTAATCCAGATGCCTCTCACTGTCACTCAGTAACCCCTGTCCCCTCAGCTCCCTGTGTTACTGACTGTATCTTTACTGATGTTAATCCAGCTCCCTCACACTGTCACTCAGTAACCCCTCTCCCCCCAGCTCCCTCTGTTACTGACTGTATCTTTACCGATGTTAATCCAGCTCCCTCACACTGTCACTCAGTAACCCCTCTCCCTCCCTTAGTGCCCTGTGTTACTGACTGTATCTCTACTGATGTTAATCCAGCTCCCTCACACTGTCACTCAGCAACCCCCTACCCCCAGCTCCTTGTGTTACTGACTGTATCTTTACTGATGTTAATCCAGTTCCCTCTCACTGTCACTCAGTAACCACTTTCCCCCCAGCTCCCTCTGTTACTGACTGTATCTTTACCGATGTTAATCCAGCTCCCTCACACTGTCAGTCAGTAACCCCTTTCCTTCCCCCATGCCCTCTGTTACTGACTGTATCTTTACCGATGTTAATCAGCTCCCTCACACTGTCACTCAGTAACCCCTGTCCCCCCAGCTCCTTGTGTTACTGACTGTATTTCTACTGATGTTAATCCTGCTCCCTCACACTGCCACTCAGTAACCCCTCTCCCCTCAGCGCCCTGTGTCACTGACTGTATCTTTACCGATGTTAATCCAGCTCCCTCACACTGTCACTCAGTACCCCCTGTCCCCCCAGCTCCCTGTGCTACTGGCTGTATCTCTATTGATGAGGAGACAGTGAGGAGTGCAGATGCTGGAGATCAGAGTTGAGAGTGTGGTGCTGGAAAAGCACAGTCAGTCAGGCAGCATCTGAGGAGCAGGAGAATCCACGTTTCAGTGAAGAGCTTTTGCCTTAAACGGCGATTCTCCTGCTCCTCGGATGCTGCCTGAGCTGCTGTGCTTTTCCAGCACCACTCTCATCTTGACTCTGTATCTTTATTGATGTGAATCCAGCTTGTAACACTGTCACTCAGAAACCTTTCCCAGCTCGAACCCTGGGTCACACTGTCAGCACGCAGCTGGATGAAATGATTGAAAGGATTTAGGGTGTTAGTTTGAAAGGTTAAATAATAGCATATGGCCATTACCTTCTAACCCAAATATCCTGTCTCCCAAAGCATCTACGATATCGTTTAATGCTGCCTCATCGCTTACATTGAAGAAATGTTTCTCGTCAGGGTCACTGGCGATAAATTTGATCTCCTTTATAAAGGTCTCTGTGTCTTTGCGTCTCCGGATGTAATGACCCAGAACCTGCAAGAGGAACCTTGGGTTACACAGTGACATACATGTGGGCCACGGAACCCATTCAGTGTGGAAGCAGGCCTTTCAGCCCCACCCCCTCCTATCCCACTAACACTGTATTTCCCATGTCTAACACACCTAGATTGCACATCCCTGGACACTACGGGGCAATTTAACATGGCCAAGCTGCACAGATTTGGACTGTAGGAGGAAACCCACGCAGACACAGAGAGAAGGTGCGAGCTCCACACAGTCAGTTGCCTGAGGCTGGAATTGAACTCGGGTCCCTGGAGCAGTGAGGCAGCAGTGCTAACCACTGAGCCACTCTCTCAGGAGCATTACCAAATGCAAAGCAAAATGCAACCAACCAGCTAAGTAACCGTGCTGATTAATATCTAATCTTCTGCCTCGGAACATTTCAACCCCAGGGCATCAATGTGGACTTCACCAGTTTCCTCATTTCCCCTCCCCCCACCTCACCCCAGTTCCAACCTTCCAGCTCAGCACTGTCCCCATGACCTGTCCTACCTGCAATCTTCCTTCCCCACCTATCCACTCCACCCTCCTCTCTGACCTATCACCTCCATTCCCACCCCCATTCACCTATGGTACTCTTTGCTACCTTCTCCCCAGCCCCACCTCCCTCCCATTTATCACTCCACCCTGGAGGCTTCCTGCCTTCATTCCTGATGAAGGGCTTTTGCCCAAAACATCGATTTTCCTGCTCCTCGGATGCTGCCTGACCTGCTGTGCTTTTCCAGACCACTCTGATCTAAACTCTGGTTTCCAGCGTCTGCAGTCTTCATGTTTGCCTGCCTGGTTAATACCTCTGCCCGTCTCTAAGCTGGTGAGAATTGTCCCCATTTTTCCAACAAGTTATAAAATGGTGAAAGGGTTCAAACCCAGAGCCTCTCTACACGTAGATGCAGGGGGATGGAGAGCAACTCTGGGCAGCGGAGGAGGGACCAATCTGAGGGTCTGTAAAATATAAAATACCCACAAAAGCATCCCAATGGGGAACTCTGTCACCCAAACGAGGGATCAGAACGTGGAACTCACTTGTATACGGAATGGTTAGGCAATGCCTATAGCGGAAACCAGCTAATCCCGGAGTAGGAGTGGGAGGGAGAAAAGAGGATGAGGATGTATAAACAATGAGACCCGAGTGTGAGAAATCTCACTTGCAATGCAGCCTGTCCCCTGTACGACCCGGTTGTTGGCTGTTTAATAGCAAATCACTTACTGCAATGGCATAGCGACTGATGTTACGCTTCTCACACTCAGCAAGTGCGTCACGGAGCTCCACGCCATCGTGAGATTCTCCATCTGTCACAACAACCATAACTTTTGTAGCTCCTTCTCGCCCGCCACGTTCTGGACTGAAGGCCTCAGAGCTGCAGAAACAAAAACAAAACTACTGCAGTCATCACAAAGCTCACTTCAGTTCAGAACTTCAGGAACATACTGACACCCATTCCAATGACCCATGCTCTACCTGCCCTGGGAGGGTTTGATGGGGGGACAGTGTAGAGGGAGCTTTACTCTGTATCTAACCCCATGCTGTCCCTGTCCCTGGGAGTGTTTGATGGGGGGACAGTGTAGAGGGAGCTTTATTCTGTATCTAACCCCGTGCTGTCCCTGTTCTGGGAGTGTTTGATGGGGATAGTGTAGAAGGAGCTTTACTCTGTATCTAACCCCATGCTGTCCCTGTCCTGGGAGTGATTGATGGGGAAAGTGTAGAGAACGCTATAGTGTCATAGAGATGTACAGCATGGAAACAGACCCTTTGGTCCATCTAACCCCGTGCTGCCCCTGTTCCTGGGAGCATTTGACCTGAGACAATGCGGAGCCAGATTTCCTTTCAGTTTAAAAGTAGAGAGAGCTTTACACTGGATGTAACCCTGTGCTGTACTTGTCCTGGGAGTGTTGAAAGGGAGTTGACCTCAGTTAACAGGGGTGGATGTTGAAAGGATGTTGGGCGTTGTGAAATGGACCTCAACTCCTGGACCCAGTTTCAATGTCAAAGTGCAGTTGATGACAAAGTTTTTTTTCTGTGAACTATTATTCCTAAAAATCTATTCCCCAAAGGACAGCGGAGGCTGAGTCATTACATACTTTAAAGGCAGGGATAGCTAGATTCTTAACTAACAAGGGGGTTGAAGGGCATCTGTAGGGTCAGATCTCCTAAGAACATACCTTCCACACCTTATTTGGGCCGACATGACACCAAGTGTTAAAGTGCACTTGAGAATGTAACTTATAAAAAAGGTTTGGTGAATTACATATAAAAGAACTGAAACCCAACATGGTCATTCTAAAAGAAGAGAGACTTAACAAACAATCCTGGTCTTTTTCAATATACAATTGCAATTACATCACACTGTAAGCCTTTGCTGTGAATTCTGTGTCTTACAATCTTATTCTCCACAACCACCTGATGAAGGAGCGTCGCTCCGAAAGCTAGTGCTTCCAAATAAACCTCTTGGACTATAACCTGGTGCTGTGTGATTTTTAACTAAGTGGCGGCACGGTGGTTAGCACTGCTGCCTCACAGCGCCAGAGACCCGGGTTCAATTCCCACCTCAGGCGACAGACTGTGTGGAGTTTGCACGTTCTCCCCGTGTCTGCGTGGGTTTCCTCCAGGTGCTCCGGTTTCCTCCCACAGTCCAAAGATGTGTGGGCCAGGTGAATTGGCCGTGCTAAATTGCCTGTAGTGTTAGGTAAGGGGTATGGGTGGGGTGGGCCAGTGTGGACTTGTTGGGCCGAAAGGCCTGTTTCCACACTGTAAGTAATCTAATCATATCCGCATGGTAGTGTCAGCCTGAGGGGCTGAACGCCCTCTGGGTATTCCTAAATCAATTGCTGTTATGATGGGGACAGCAGAGAGGGACTTTAATCTGTAACTAGGGGACTGCTTGATTCTGACAAGAATGCTCAAAATGATCTATTCTCCAAAATTAAAATGCCTCACTTTATTGAGCATCAAATTCAGAAAAATAACCAGTCGATCAGGAAAGTTGACGGGTGACACAAGGCCAATTATGAACAGAATCACAGCATCAACACATGAAGTGGCTGTCCTATTTTTATCAGCAGTGTGGACGTGTGACTGAGAAGAGGGCTTTGTGTAAAATGTTTTGGGTGCTTGTTATGTTCTTTCAGCTGATGAATAAGCTCTTTCTAAGGCTGTCAACCGTTGCTGACAGGGTCAGTGTTACCAGTGCATAGCTAGTGATGGCAGGCTGCAGAATAACCACACTCAAAGGACAGAAAACGTCCGAGTTAGTGAGGGACTGTAAATAGGCACAAACATCAGCAGCTGTTAGCACAGCACCTCGCCCCCCGCCCCCTACCCACACACACACACACCCCGGTCAGGGCACCAGGAGCAAGAGTAACTCCGAGAGATCGACAGGTCGCCGCTACTCCCCGAATGACCACCACCATCACCCCCTCTTCACCTCCTCCCCCAGCATCACCCCCCTCCCCCACCATTACCCGCTTCTCCCCCACCATCACCCCCTCCTCCTCCAACATCACACCCTCCTCCCCACAATCAACTCCTCCCCACAATCACCTCCTCCCTCACCATTGCCCCCTCTTCACCACCATCACCCCCTCCTCCCCACAATCACCTCCTCCCCCACCATCACCCCCTCTTCCCCCAACATCACACCCTCCTCACCACCATCACCCCCTCCTCCCCCAACATCACATCCTCCTCACCACCATCACCCCCTCCTCCCCCACCATCACCCCCTTCTCACCCACCATCACCCCTTCCTCCCCCACCATCACCCCCTTCTCACCCACCATCACCCCCTCCTCCCCACCATTACCCCCTTCTCCCCACAATCATCTCCTCCCCACCATTACACCCTCCTCCCCCACTATCACATCCTCCTCCCCCACCATCACCCCCTCCTCTCCCACCATTATCCCCTCCTCCACACCATTACACCCTCCTCACCACCATTACTCCCTCCTCCCCACAATCACCTCCTCCCCCACCATCACCCCCTCCTCCTCCATCACACCCCCTTCCCTCACCATCACCCCCTCCTCCCCACCATCACCCCCTCCTTCACCACCATCACACCCTCCTTCACCACCATCACCCCCTCCTCCACCATCACCCTCTCCTCCCCACCATCACCCACTCCCCCACCATCAACCCCTCCCCACCATCATCCCCTCCTCCCCACGTCACCTCCTTCCCCACCAACAGCCCCTCCTCCCCATCATCACCCTTCCCCCACCATCACCGCCTCCCCCACCAAATTGTCCTCCCAACCATCATCATCCCCTCCCCTGACCAATACCGTCCAATTCACTGGTGCACTCTCTTAGTGTATGGATTCTGTAGGGTGCACTCCCTTGGTGAATGGGACAGGATAGGGTGCTCTCTCAGTGTATGGGAGACTATAGGGTACACGCTCGGTGTATGGGAGTCTATAGGGTGCACCCTCTCGGAGTATGGGAGTCTGTAGGGTGCACTTCTCGGTGTATAGGAGACTATAGGGTGCACTCTCGGTGTATGGGAGTCTATAGGGTGCACTCTCTCAGTGTATGGGAGTCTATAGTGTGCACTCGGTATATGGGAGACTATAGTGTGCACTCTCTTGGGGTATGGGAGTCTATAGGGTGCACTCTCTTGGCATATGGGAGACTATAGGGTGCACACTCTCGGTCTATGGGAGTCTGTAGGGTGCACACTCTTGGGGTATAGGAGACTATAGGGTGCACTCTCTTGGTCTATGGGAGTCTATAGGTTGCACTCTCTTGGGGTATAGGAGACTATAGGGTGCACTCTCTCGGTGTATGGGAGACTATAGGGTGCACTCTCTTGGTGTATGGGAGACCATAGGGTGCACTCTCTCGGTGTTTGGGAGTCTATAGGGTGCACACTCTCAGTGCATGGGAATGATTAGGGTGCGCTCTCTCAGTGTATGGGAGACTATAGGGTGCACTCTCTCGGTGTATGGGAGACTATAGGGTGCACACTCTCGGTGTATGGGAGACTATAGGGTGCACACTCTCAGTGTATGGGAATGATTAGGGTGTGCTGTCCCAGACGTACTGAACCTGTTCTGTGTACAGCCCCAGAACTGTGTAAGCAGGCCAGGCTGTGAGTGGATCCCCATCACATGGGTAACTGTAATGGGATGGTGAATAAAGCTGCTATTTACCAGGCCACTTTCACTGCCATTGCTGTCTTGGTCTCCCGGCCGCCCTGGCGACTGATATTTCTGGCAGCCTCCACCACTTCCCGCGCAGTCTTGTGTTCGCCCAGACTGAACTCATGAACCACTGTCTCTGCATACTGCAACACTCCAATCTAAGGGCAGGAAGCAAAGGCAGAGCAATTAGGCTGTGACCAAACATTCCCCTCAGCCTGTGTTAAATCCTACAAAGCTGTTTGTCTGTCCCAACAAGGGAAACAATCTTCACATTGGAAATGGGAAAGTAGCAAATCTGAGCCAGTCCTAGACATCCAATGTTCACAGCAGCTGCACAAACAGCACATTGGTTTCCAAGTATTTGAGGATTTCCTCTGGTATACCCCCTGTTTTACCCCACTGGGTGTACACACACCAGCCATCCTCCGCCAGCTCTGAAACCTGAAGGTGCTGGCCGCACACCAACCAGCCACTTTAAAGTACCACAACTGCACAGCAGTGAAAACAAAGTCCACTCGAACTTCGATCATATCGGCTGCACCACGACGAACTCAATCAGAGAGTTCAGCACTGATACCCCAGCAATATTCCCATCACTCCTCCCTCATCCGGCCCTCCCTCAGCACTGACCCTCCGACAGTGCGGCACTCCCTCAGCACTGACCCTCCGACAGTGCGGCGCTCTTTCAGCACTGACCCTCTGACAGTGTGGCACTCCCTCTGCGCTGACCCTCCGACAGGGCCTGCTCCCTCAGCACTGACCCTCCAACAGTGCCCACTCCCTCAACACTGACCCGCCAACAGTGCAGCACTCCCTCAGCACTGACCCTCTGACAGTGCCCACTCCCTCAGCACTGACCCTCCGACAGTGCGGCGCTCCTTCAGCATTGACCTTCTGACAGTGCCCAATCCCTCAGCACTGACCCTCTGACAGTGCGGCGCTCCTTCAGCATTGACCCTCTGACAGTGCCCACTCCCTCAGCACTGACCCTCTGACAGTGCGGCGCTCCCTCAGTGCTGACCCTCCGACGGTGCCCACTCCCCCAGCACTGACCCTCCAACAGTGCCTGATCCCTCAGCACTGACCCTCCGACAGTGCCTGCTCCCTCAACACTGACCCTCCGACAGTGCCCACTCCCTCAGTGTTGACTCTCTGACAGTGCGGCACTGCCTCAGCGCTGACCCTCTGACAGTGCCCGCTCCCTCAACACTGACCCTCTGACAATGCAGCACTCCCTCAGCGTTGACACTCCAACAGTGCCCACTCCCTCAGCACTGACCCTCCGACAGTGCGGCACACCCTCAGCTCTGACCCTCCAACAATGCCCACTCCCTCAGCACTGACCTTCCGACAGTGCCCACTCCCTCAGCATTTACTCTCTTACAGTGCTCGCTCCTGCAGCACTGACCCTCTGACAGTGCAACGCTCCCTCAGCACTGACCCTCCTACAGTACAACGCTCCCTCAGCACTAACCTTCCAATAGTGCCCACTCCCTCAGCACTGACCCTCTGACAGTGCAACGCTCCCTCAGTGCTGACCCTCCGACAGTGCAGCGCTCCCTTAGCGGTGACTCTCCGTCAGTGCCCGCTCCTTCAGCACTGATCCTCTGACAGTGCGGCACTCCCTCAGCACTGATCCTCCGACAATGCGGTGCTCCCTCAGCACTGATCCTCTGACAGTGCGGCACTCCCTCAGCACTGACCCTCCGACTGTACGTTGCTCCCTCAGCACTGACCCTCCAACAGTGTCCGCTCCCTCAGAACTGACCCTCTAACAGTGCCCACTCCCTCAGCACTGACCCTCCGACAGTTCGGCACTCCTTCAGCACTGACCCTCCGACAGTGCGGCACTCCCTCAGCACTGACCCTCCGACAGTGCGGTGCTCCCACAGCGCTGACTGTCCAACAGTGTCCACTCCCTCAGCGCTGACCCACTGACAGTGCAGCGCTCCCTCAGCACTCACCATCCAACAGCGCCCGCTCCCTCAGGACTGACCCTCTAACAGTGCCCGCTTCCTCAGCACTGACCCTCCGACAGTTCGGCACTCCCTCAGCGCTGACTGTCCAACAATGTCTACTCCCTCAGCTCTGACCCTCCGACAGTGCCCACTCCCTCAGCGCTGACCCTCTGACAGTGTCCGCTCCCTCAGCGCTGACCCTCCGACAGTGCCCACTCCCTCAGTGCTGACCGTCCGACAGTGCGACACTCCCTCAGCGCTGACCCTCTGACAGTGTCCGCTCCCTCAGCGCTGACCCTCCGACAGTGCCCACTCCCTCAGTGCTGACCATCCGACAGTGCAGCGCTCCCACAGCACTCACCATCCAACAGCGCCCGCTCCCTCAGGACTGACCCTCTAACAGTGCCCGCTTCCTCAGCACTGACCCTCCGACAGTTCGGCACTTCTTCAGCACTGACCCTCCGACAGTGCCCGCTCCCTCAGCACTGACCCTCTGACAGTGCGGCGCTCCCTCAGCGCTGACTGTCCAACAGTGTCTACTCCCTCAGCTCTGACCCTCCGACAGTGCCCACTCCCTCAGCGCTGACCCTCTGAAAGTGTCCGCTCCCTCAGCGCTGACCCTCTGACAGTGCCCACTCCCTCAGTGCTGACCGTCCGACAGTGCGACACTCCCTCAGCACTGACCCTCTGACAGTGCGGCACTCCCTCAGCACTGTCCCTCTGACAGTGTCCGCTCTGTCAGCACTGACCCTCTGACAGTGCCCACTCGCTCAGCACTGACCTTCCGACAGTGCAGCGCACCCTCAGTGCTGACCCTCCGACGGTGCCCACTCCCCCAGCACTGACCCTCCAACAGTGCCTGATCCCTCAGCACTGACCCTCTGACAGTGCCTGCTCCCTCAGCACTGACCCTCCGACAGTGCCCACTCCCTCAGCACTGACCCTCCGACAGGGCCCACTCCCTTAGCAGTGACCCTCCGACAGTGCAGCACTCCCTCACCGTTGACCCTCTGACAGTGCGGCACTCCCTCAGCACTGACCCTCCGACAGTGCCTGCTCCCTCAACACTGACCCTCCGACAGTGCCCGCTCCCTCAGCACTGACCCTCTGACAGTGCGGCGCTCCCTCAGCGCTGACTGTCCAACAGTGTCTACTCCCTCAGCTCTGACCCTCCGACAGTGCCCGCTCCCTCAGCACTGACTCTCTGACAGTGCGGCGCTCCCTCAGCGCTGACTGTCCAACAGTGTCTACTCCCTCAGCTCTGACCCTCCGACAGTGCCCACTCCCTCAGCGCTGACCCTCTGAAAGTGTCCGCTCCCTCAGCGCTGACCCTCTGACAGTGCCCACTCCCTCAGTGCTGACCGTCCGACAGTGCGACACTCCCTCAGCACTGACCCTCTGACAGTGCGGCACACCCTCAGCACTGTCCCTCTGACAGTGTCCGCTCCGTCAGCACTGACCCTCTGACAGTGCCCACTCCCTCAGCACTGACCCTCCGACAGTGCAGCGCACCCTCAGTGCTGACCCTCCGACGGTGCCCACTCCCCCAGCACTGACCCTCCAACAGTGCCTGATCCCTCAGCACTGACCCTCTGACAGTGCCTGCTCCCTCAGCACTGACCCTCCGACAGTGCCCACTCCCTCAGCACTGACCCTCCGACAGGGCCCACTCCCTTAGCAGTGACCCTCCGACAGTGCAGCACTCCCTCAGCACTGACCCTCCGACAGTGCCTGCTCCCTCAACACTGACCCTCCGACAGTGCCCACTCCCTCAGCACTGACCCTCCGACAGGGCCCACTCCCTTAGCAGTGACCCTCTGACAGTGCGGCACTCCCTCAGCACTGACCCTCCGACAGTGCCTGCTCCCTCAACACTGACCCTCCGACAGTGCCCACTCCCTCAGCGTTGACTCTCTGATAGTGCGGCACTGCCTCAGCGCTGACCCTCTGACAGTGCCCGCTCCCTCAACACTGACCCTCTGACAATGCGGCACACCCTCAGCTCTGACCCTCCAACAGTGCCCACTCCCTCAGCGTTGACCCTCTGACAGTGCGGCACTACCTCAACACTGACCCTCTGACAGTGCGGCATTCCCTCAGCTCTGATCGTCCGACAGTGCCTGCTGCCTCAGCACTGACACTCCAACAGTGCCCACTCCCTCAGCACTGACCCTCCAACAGTGCCCACTCCCTCTGCGTTGACCCTCTGTCAGTGCGGCATTACCTCAACACTGACCCTCTGACAGTGCGGCATTCCCTCAGCTCTGATCGTCCGACAGTGCTCGCTGCCTCAGCACTGACACTCCAACAGTGCCCACTCCTTCAGCACTGACCCTCCGACAGTGCACACTCCCTCAGCGCTGACCCTCTGACAGTGTCCGCTCCCTCAGCACTGACCCTCCGACAGTGCCCACTCCCTCAGTGCTGACCGTCCGACAGTGCGGCACTCCCTCAGCGCTGACCCTCTGACAGTGCGGCACTCCCTCAGCACTGTCCCTCTGACAGTGTCCGCTCCGTCACCACTGACCCTCTGAGAGTGCCCACTCCCTCAGCACTGACCCTCTGACAGTGCCCACTCCCTCAGCACTGACCCTCTGACAGTGCGGCACTCCCTCAGCACTGTCCCTCTGACAGTGCCCACTCCCTCAGCACTGACCCTCCGACAGTGCGGCACTCCCTCAGCACTGACCCTCTGACAGTGCGGCACTCCCTCATCACTGTCCCTCTGACAGTGTCTGCTCCCTCAGCGCTGACCCTCTGACAGTGCCAACAACAGTTACTAGCAGTAGTGGGCCACTTGGTCCTTCCAGCTTCCCCTGCCATTCAATATGATCATGACTGACCATCTGATTCAGTATCCTTTTCCTGCTACACCATTCTATCCTGCACCCTTAAGAACTAAAGTCCTACAGCGTGGGGGCAGCTCTTTGGGCCCTAATCGGACCAACCTTTGAAAACATTACATGTTTTGTCCTCAACTGCTTTCTCTGGCAGAGAATTCCACAGACTCACCTGTCTCTCGGTGAAGATATTTCTCCCCATCTCAGACCTAAAAGGCCTACTCTATGTCATTACAATGTGACCTTTAGTCCCATCTTCGGGAACACCCTAGCTTTCTGAGAAGACCATTGGAAATGCAGTTTTGGGTCATTCCTGTTTCTGTCTGAGGCCTGGGCCCATGACTGTCAAACCCAGATAGAAGGGTGACCTAAAGGGGTACGGTTGGCACCTAGATGCTCATACTCTCGACTAACTTTAACCCTCTATGATACTTTGGTGGGATAGAACCTTATGCATCACAGTGGACTCCTCCTGTGCCAGAATAGCTGTTCCCCCATGAGTTTTCACATCTGTTGTAACAAGCAACTATGATTGCTTTTCTGAGTGATGGGGACCTATACGCAGAGAGGGACTGACTGCAGTGTGTTCCTGAGATCTTGCAGTTCTCTTGCAGGTAAAAGGTCACTCGCTTTAACCGGTTGGCCAAGGTCTGGATTTGAATTTGGTTGACAATATTATACAGCTGCAAGTCTTTTCCAAGACTATCGTTGCTTATTTATGTAGAAAATGGGAGGGGAGAGGAAATACCTGTGGTTTTTTTGTAATTATATGCATCGGTTTAAAATAGAGCCCGTATACATTGGTCACCGCCCAGCAGTCAGTGCGGCTGTGGTCCCTCCTCAGTGAGTCCACAAGTGGCTAACACTCCAGTGGGCGAAGGGTTACTGTCAGGCTACACACAGTGATGTTTGCACTCAGTACTCAGGTCGTAACTGTGACACCATTATCCTCCACACTCAATTACTGAGAAACTCACCAACACATGCAGGAAAATGCAAAAAATGTGAAGCATTTACAAGATTGAAAGCAGGTTTATAAACCACAATGATAGTAGAGTTAAATACCAGAGGTGGAGCGAGTGAGGGTGAGGGTGTATACCAGAGGTGGAGCGAGTGAGGGTGAGGGTGTATACCAGAGGTGGAGCGAGTGAGGGTGAGGGTGTATACCAGAGGTGGAGCGAGTGAGGGTGAGGATGAATTCTGGAGGTGAAGGGAGTGAGCGTAAGGGAATGAGGGTGAGGGTGAAGACTGGAGGTGGAGTGAGGGAGAGTGAGGGTGAACACGGGAGATGGAGTGGGTGAGGGAGTGAGGGTGAGGGAGTGATGGTGGAGGGAGTGAGAGTGAGGGAGTGAGGGTGAGGGAGTGAGGGTGAGAGAGTGATGGTGGAGGGAGTGAGGGTGAGGGAGTGAGGGTGAGGGAGTGAAGGTGAGGGTGGAGGGAGTGAGGGTGAGGGAGTGAGGGTGAGGGAGTGAGGGTGGAGGGAGTGGGGGTGAGGGTGTATACCGGAGGTGGAGGGAGTGAGGGTGAGGGTGAACACGGGAGGTGGAGGGAGTGAGGGTGAGGGAGTGAGGGTGAGGGAGTGAGGGTGAAGGGAGTGAGGGTGAGGGAGTGAGGGTGAAGGGAGTGAGGGTGGAGGGAGTGATGGTGAGTGTCAATACCAGAGGTGCAGGGAGTGAGGGTGAGGGTGTATACCAGAGGTGGAGGGAGTGAGGGTGAGGGTGAACATGGAGGTGGAGTGAGGGATGGTGAGGGGGTGAGGGTGAGGGTGAACATGGAGGTGGAGTGAGGGATGGTGAGGGGGTGAGGGTGAGGGTGAACATGGAGGTGGAGTGAGGGACGGTGAGGTGGGTCTGTGTGAAAATGGATACTGAAATTTCAATTTTCCCCACTTTATTCAGAGGAATTCTCAATGAAAACACAGCAGCGGTTTAAAATGAGCTGACTCTTTGCAGATCTCTCACAGGTGGAGAAACGCTGTGAAAATTACCACAGCAAAGATTTCAGTGACTCCATGGAAGAGGGTGACTGGAGAGAAAGAGAGTGATGATGAAAGGTTCACACTTGCCTGTATCTGCTTTGGGCCAATGTGGAATTTGTTGAGGACATTGCTGAGGAACCTCTGTAC
The DNA here is from genome assembly GCF_020745735.1 of Hemiscyllium ocellatum. Lineage (NCBI taxonomy): Eukaryota > Metazoa > Chordata > Chondrichthyes > Orectolobiformes > Hemiscylliidae > Hemiscyllium > Hemiscyllium ocellatum. The sequence continues at coordinate 909,411 of NC_083450.1, forward strand.
CTCGTACCACGGGTAGATACTGTTTGACCCATCCAACAGAATGACAATGTCCATGGACATCCCACAGTCTGAAACAAAGGCAGAGCCCGGTACAGAGATACAGATAAAACAATAAGACAGGAAGCAAGCTGACATTCCAGCATATTCTGACCCCTCTCCCTGAACTCACAGATCTTGCTCTGAAATCTAGAGGGTGATATCTCAAAACATCACAATTCTCACCATGTGTCAAGTGAAGACTGCTTGAATGAAGGGTTGTATTGACAGAATACATTTCATGGCCTTGGATCATGTGGTCCTCTTCTGATATTTAGTCACTATCAGCATGTTAGAAACACAGCAGCCAATGTGCACACAGTAAGATCCCACAATTAATAACATGGCCTGTTCTTCTGTTATTTCAATGACGTTAATCAAAGGTTAAAGATTGGCCAGACCAGCTCAGAGAACTCTCTTGTTCTAACTCAAAATAGTGCCATGGGATCTCTTCCATTCACTGAAGAGGGTAGATGGAAGATTGGTTTCAAGTCTCATCCATAAACTAAAACATTGTCGGGCTTGGGTGAAATATTCAAGGATCTGGTGTGGGATTTGAACCTACAACCTTCTGACTGAGAAGCAAGGTCCCCGCTTATATCTAATGGCGATGGGAACAATGTCCGAAGAGAAAGAGAGATATCTGGCCAAGGCACCAGAGGGTGGGATGGAGGCGTATGTAACGATTGCCCCTCCAATTCCTCTTCGCCAACTAGGTCAGATTCCACCTCAATGTCCCAATTCCTGCACCCAACCTTGAAAGAAAAACTCGTGAAAAGAAAGCCCAGAACAAAGAAGCTTAATCCTGATCACGTGGTGTTTGGGGTTTTACACAATACCTCGATGGAGTCGGGGAATGGTCTGTTCCTTGTGGTGAGTGGAAGACCATTCATCTCTGACCAGACCTAGAAGGGGCACTGTGAGGACACTGCTCAGACAGTGGGGCACTGCCAGGACACTGCTCAGACAGTGGAGCACTGCCTGGACACTGCTCATAGAGTGGGGCACTGCGAGGACACTGTTAATACAGTGGGGCACTGTGAGGACACTGCTCACACAGTGGGACACTGTACCTAGTGAAAGTCACTGGAAAGAGTTCTGAGCCCTCAACGATTTACTATCGACATCCATATCACTGATTTGGTTGAGGGGACTCAATGTAGTTGAGGGGACTTAATACAGTGGGACACTGTGAGGACACTGCTCATAGAGTGGGACACTGCGAGGACACTGCTCAGACAGTGGGACACTGTGAGGACACTGTTAATACAGTGGGACACTGTGAGGACACTGCTCATAGAGTGGGACACTGTGAGGACACTGCTCAGACAGTGGGACACTGTGAGGACACTGTTAATACAGTGGGACACTGAGGACACTGCTCATATAGTGGGGCACTGTGAGGACACTGCTCATACAGTGGGGCACTGTGAGGACACTGTTAATACAGTGGGACACTGCGAGGACACTGCTCAGACAGTGGGACACTGTGAGGACACTGTTAATACAGTGGGACAATGTGAGGACACTGCTCATATAGTGGGGCACTGTGAGGTCACTTTTCATGCAGTGGGACACTGTGAGGACACTGTTAATACAGTGGGACACTGTGAGGACACTGTTAATACAGTGGAGCAGTGTGAGGACATTACTCGTACCTTGTGCGGTGGGTGCAGTGATTCCCGACGGCTGGAATGTGGAGCTGATGTTTGTACAGATACCAGTATTGTAGATGGAACTTCCGCACTTCTGCGACCAGAGGGGAGCACACACCTGGAAGCAGATGTCGAGAATACCTGGGTTACTGTGACCAGTTTCTGTATCCACTTTGTAAACCAACAGAGAGGGTGCAAAACAGGTCTGAACAGGTGGTGCTGATGGGCATATATTAACATGGATAAAGGATCGGTTAGCCCTCAGGTTGGCAACCTGTACCTAGTGAAAGTCACTGGAAAGAGTTCTGAGCCCTCAACGATTTACTATCGTCATCCATATCACTGATTTGGTTGAGGGGACTCAATGTAGCGACCCTAGATTTTCCGATGATCCTAACCTATTAAGGAAAATACATTGCCAAGAGCAGGTAAAGGGTATGCAAAGGTTCAAGTTAAGTGACTGAGCAAAATATTGGAAAGAATGTGATAGCTGGAGAGTTGCCAAACAGAGACCTTGGGGTGCAGCTGCATAGTTCTTTGAAAGTGGAGTTGCAGGTAGACTCGGGGGTGAAGCAGGTATTTAGCACATTTGCTGTCATTGGTCAGAGCATTGAGTACAGGAGCTGGGGCACATGATATGGATGTACAGGATATTGGTGAGGCCACTTTTAGAATACTCCATACAATTATGGTTCCCCTTCTGTAGGAAGGATCCTGTTGAACCTGAGAGGGTACAGAAAAGATTCACAAGGATGTTGCCAGGATTGGAGGATTTGAATTTTGGGGAGAGGCTGAATAGGCTGATTTTTTTTTACACTAAACCTTTGGAGTTTGAGGGATGACCTTACAAAGGTTTATAAAATCATGAAGGGCATGCAGAGGGTTAATAGCCAAGGTCTTTTTCCTAGGGTGGGGAAGGCCAAAACCAGAGGGCATAGGTTTAAGGTGAGAGGAGACAGATTAAAAAGGGAGCTAAGGTACGTGTACAGAATGAGCTGCCAGAGGAAGTGGTGGAGCCAGGTATAATAACAACATTTAAAAGGCGTCTGGATGTGTATATGAAAAAGAAGGGTTTAGAGGGATATGGGCCAAATACAGAGCCAGGTTGGGATGTCTGGTCTGTGTGAACAAGTTGGACCGAAGCGTCTGTTTCCATGCTGTATGAGTGTATCGGTACTATCTAAATGGAGAAAGATTGCAGGATTTGGTGGTACAGAGAGAATAGATTTCCTGGGACATTAATCACGGGAACTGAGTATGCAGGTACAACACGTGATTAGGAAGTTGTCATTTAAGCAAAATGGGAATAAAAATCCAGACAGCTGCACAAGGCATGGGTGCGATAATATCTGGAGTATGGTGTACTGTTATGGTCTCCTTATTTGATTAAAGATACAATTATGTTAGAAGCAGTTCATTCCCAGTATGAATGGTATACCTTACTGAGAAAAGTTGAACAGGATGGATCTATATTCATTGGAGTTTAGATGAATGATTTTATAGAAGAACCTGAGGGGATTTGATAAGATAAGATAACTCAAAACACACATACTCACGCTGTCTTTAGAAAAAAAATGGATTTCACTCTGCACGGTTGACATTTTAAAAAATAATTTTCCAATCACTAAAATTATTCTTGAAGACAAAAAGGTTGAAGCGTGGAATGCTCCAAAGTCTGCTGTCTTACCACGTGTGACCGAGTCACTTATCACACACAGTCATCTCTGGAGTTTTGGCAGACACAGCTTGCTCAGGAAATACAATACCAAGAATTCCTTCAAACAATCTTTCACAAGATCAAACTGGTTTTGCCTTTAACTCAACAATGAGATGTTTTATTCAGCCATGGGAGAGTTTAATTGAGCAACACTTCCTCGCAGGTGTTGTGTTCCCAACTACTTCCAGATACCAGAGCACTCTCCAAACAGCAGAATAAGCAGCTATCAAGTCAATTTCTAAAAAGGCTTGTTTAAAAGCATCTCCAATAACCACATTGAATTTTCAAAACCTCGTTAAAGAAACCACTCCAGGTGTTTCAACAAAATTTGAAATAAATCCAGTTTTCTACAATCCTTCAATCTGAAGTCCTCCAAGTAATACTAAATATGAATTGTCTTACAAAATACAATATAAAAAGTGGAGGTCACAGAGAGATCTTTCTGCAGAAATGATGACTGGAACCTGCAAGTACAGCTCATGCCAGCTGTGTCTCATCACAATAACTCACCACAATTTGGGGTGGTACAGTGATTTGCACTGCTACTTCACAACACCAGGGATCTGGGCTCGATTCCACTTTTGGGTGGCTGTCTGTGTAGAGTTTACACATTCTCCCTCTGTCTGTGTGGGTTTCCTCTGGGTGCTCTGGTTTCCCCTCACAATCCACAGATGTGCAGGTCAGGTGGATTGGCCATGGGAAATGGAGGGATGAAGGGACAGGGTGGGCCTGGGGATGATGCTCTTTGGAAGGATGGTGTGGACTCGATGGACTGAATGGCCTGCTTCCACACTCTAGGGATTCTATGATAAGTTGGCTCCCCTGCCCATTCTGGTCTCTCCACCCCTGATCTTTATCAATGCCAGTGGAACACAACGCAAGAAACAATTCAGGGGACAGAGGGGATGAGAGGGCTGATCTCTTCTGCAATAAATCCTAAAACTGAACAGTATCCCAGCAGTGCATATTGCTAAATGCTGGCTATGAGATCAATGGTGACTGTGAGTGGCACTATCACAGGCCTCCTCCTAATCTCACACAAGGTCCAGGAAACAGTGTCAAATTACAGGCATCATGACATGCAGCTGCTTCGAGGAGAGAAAGGAATATATCAGAGAAACAAGTAGGTGGGGAAGAAAGACCTTCCTTATCACACAGTCATAGAACAATGAGCTTTACAGTACAGTACAGGCCCTTCAGTCCTCAATGTTGCACAAACTTTGAACCCATCGAACCTACACTATTTCATTCTCATCCTTATGTCTATCCAATGCTCATTTAAATGCCCTTGAAGTTGGCCAGTCCACTACTATTGCCGGCAGTGCCTTCCAAACCCCTATTACTCTGAGTAAAGAAACTACCACTGATATCTGTCCTAAATCTATCACCCCTCAATTTAAAGCTATGTCCCCTCATGCTAGCCATCATCATCTAAGGAAAAAGGCTCTCACTGTCCACCCTATCTAACCCTCTGATTATCTTATTTAAGTCACCTCTCAACATTCTGCTATTTAACGAAAACAACCTCAAGTCCCTCAGCCTTTCCTCATGAGACCTTCCCTCCATACCAGGCAACATCCTAGTAAATCTCCTCTGTATCCTTTCCAAAGCTTCCATATCCCTCCTATAATGAGGTGACCAGAACTGTACACAATACTCCAAGAGTTTTGTACAGCTGCAAACATAACCTCATGGCTCCGAAACTCAATCCCTCTACTAATAAAAGCTAACACACCTGTATGCCTTCTTAACACCCCTATCGAGCTGGGTGGCAACTTTCAGGGATCTATGTACATGTACATGGAGATCTCTCTGTTCATCTACACTACCGAAAATCCTAGCATTAGCCCAGTGTTCTGCATTACTGTTACTCCTTTCAAAGTGAATCACCTCACACTTGTCTGCATTAAACTCCATTTGCCACCTCTCAGCCAGCTCTGCAGCTTATCTATGTCCCTCTGTAACCTACAAAATCTTTGGCACTATACACAACTCTACTAACCTGAGTGTCGTCCACACATTTACTAACCCACCCTTCTATGCCCTCATCCAGGTCGTTTCTAAAATAGACAAACAGCAGCAGCCCCAAAACAGACCCTTGCAGGACACGGTAAAAACAATGACTGCAGATGCTGGGAACCAGAGTCTGGATCAGTGGTGCTGGAAGAGCACAGCAGTTCAGGCAGTATCCAACGAGCAGCGAAATCGATGTTCCGGGCAAAAGCCCTTCATCTTTTATTCCTAATGAAGGGCTTTTGCCCGAAACGTCGATTTCGCTGCTCATTGGATGCTGCTTGAACTGCTGTGCTCTTCCAGCACCACTGATCCAGCCCCATGCAGTACACTACAAGTAACTGAACTCCAGGATGAACATTTCCCATCAACCACCACCCTCTGTCTTCTTTCAGCTAGCCAATTTCTGATCCAAATCACTAAATCACCCTCAATCCCATGCCCCTGTATTTTATGCAATAGCCTACCATGTGGAACTTTTCAAACACCTTACTGAAATCCATATGCACCACATCAACTGCTTTACCCTCATCTACCTGTTTGGTCACCTCCTCAAAGAACACAATAAAGTTTGTGGGGCATGATCTACCCTTCACAAAACCATGTTGACTATCACTAATCAAATCATTCCTTTCTAGATGCTTATAATTCCAATCTCTTATAACCTTTTGCAACACTTTACCCACACCCGAAGTAAGTCTCACTGGTCTATAATTTCCAGGATTGTCTCTAATCCCCTTCTTGAAGAAGGGAACAACATTTGCTATCCTCCAGTCTTCTGGTACTATTCCTGTAGACAATGATGACATAAAGATCAAAGCCAAAAGCTTGATAATATCCTCCCTGGCTTCCCAAAGAATCTTAGGATCAATCCCATCTGGCCCAGGAGACTTATCTATTTTCACACTTTCCAGAATTGCTAACACCTCCTCCTTGCGAACCTCAATCCCATCCAGTCTATTTGCCTGTATCTCAGTATTCTCATCAACAACAATGTCTTTTTCCAGTGTGAATACTGACGAAAAATATTCATTTAGTGCTTCCCCTATCTCCTCTAACTCCACACACAATTTCCCACTACTATGTTTAATTGGCTATAGTCATATTTTAGTCATTCTTTTATTCCTGATATACCTATAGAAAGCCTTAGGGTTTTCCTTGACCCTATCCACCAATGACTTCTCATGTCTCCTCCTGGCTCACTTGTAACCCACAAGCGTCCTAGCTGAGCCTTCACACCTCATCCTAACGTGAGCCTTCTTCTTTCTCTTGACAAGAGCTTACTTTTTTAGTAAACCACGGCTCCCTCGTTCGGCAACTTCCTTCCTGCCTAACACACAACAAGGTCCAATCAGTCCACGCTGACCATAATCCCAAACTAAACTAGTCCCAGCTGCCTGCTCCTGGCCCATATTCCTCCAAACCTTTACTCTTCACGTACTTATCCAAATGTCTTTTAATCATTGAAATTGTACCCACACCCACCACTTCCTCAGGAAGTTCATTCCACATGCCAAACCACCCTCTGTGTAAAGAATTTACCTCTTCAGCTTTTTTAAATCTCTCTCTTCTCACCTTGAAAATGTGCCTCCAAGTCTTGAAATCCCCCACCCTAGAGAAAGGACACTCTGTCTATACCCCTCATGATTTTATAAACCTCTAAAAGGTCACCTCCCAACCTCCTGCGCTGCAGTGAAAACAGTCCCAGCGTATCCAGCCTCTCCTTTATAACTCAGACCGTCCATTCCCCGCAACATCCTGGTCAATCTCTTTTGAAGCCTCTCCAGCTTACTAATATCCTTCTTGTAGTGGGTGTCATTTGGTTGGTGTATTGTGGCTGCTGTTATTAAGAAATGTTGGTCTTGGGATTTGGGGAATAATATCAAAAAGTGCTGCTGGACAGCTTGGGGCTGGTTGGGCTTTGCCTGAGCTCATGGACTGCATCTTGTGGACTATCATCCACTCGGCTGGGTTTCATTTGAAACCAAACCTCTCAAAGTATCAAAGTCAACGTGATCAGAGACCAATGAACCTACTTACCATGAGACCAGAGCTTACCATGAACCAGTGCTCACCAAGAGACCAGTGCTTACCATGAGCCAGTGCTTACCATGAACCAGTGCTTACCATGAACCAGTGCATACCATGAACCAGTGCATACCATGAGCCAGTGCATACCATGAGCCAGTGCTTACCATGAACCAGTGCTTACCATGAACCAGTGCATACCATGAACCAGTGCATACCATGAGCCAGTGCATACCATGAGCCAGTGCTTACCATGAACCAGTGCTTACCATGAGCCAGTGCTTATCCAAATGTCTTTTAATCATTGAAATTGTACCCACACCCACCACTTCCTCAGGAAGTTCATTCCACATGCCAAACCACCCTCTGTGTAAAGAATTTACCTCTTCAGCTTTTTTAAATCTCTCTCTTCTCACCTTGAAAAGCCAGTGCTTAACATGAGCCAGTGCTTACCATGAGACCAGTGCTTACCATGAGACCAGTGCTTACCATGAGATCAGTGAACCTGCTTACCATGAACCAGTGCTTACCATGAGCCAGTGCTTACCATGAACCAGTGCTTACCATGAGCCAGTGCTTACCATGAGACCAGTGCTTACCATGAGACCAGCGTTTACCATGAGCCAGTGCTTACCATGAGCCAGTGAACCTACGTACCATGAACCCCTGGGAGTTCCGGGTCAGTGTCATGCCAAAGTGTGTGTTCTTCATATCATCAGAGATGTTTTTCAGAGCTGCCTCCCCTGCAGCAATGTAGACAAACAAAAGAGACATCTATCATTGAACAGAGAATAATTGAAGCATTCTGCTCCATAAATATATGTTTACCCTCATTAAACTGAAGCGCCACACCAGAAATTACACCTCACTCATTAAGGACTACCCTCGCACTTCATTGCTCTGTGTAAAGTCATCTTGATATTTTGTGACATCTCCCAGACTGCATGGGGTTAGATACAGAGTAAAGTTCCTTCTCTAATGACTCCATCAAACCCTCCCAGGGACAGGGACAGCATGGGGTTAGATACAGAGTAAAGTTTTCTCTACACTGTCCCCCCATCAAACCCTCCCAGGGACAGGGACAGCACAGGGTTAGATACAGAGTAAAGTTTTCTCTACACTGTCCCCCCATCAAACCCTCCCAGGGACAGGGACAGCACGGGGTTAGATACAGAGTAAAGCTCCCTCTACACTGTCCCCCATCAACACTGCCAGGACAGGGACAGCACGGGGTTAGATACAGAGTAAAGCTCTCTCTACACTGTCCCCCATCAAACACTCCCAGGACAGGGACAGCACGGGGTTAGATACAGAGTAAAGCTCCCTCTACACTGTCCCCCATCAAACACTCCCAGGACAGGGACAGCACGGAGTTAGATACAGAGTAAAGCTCCCTCTACACTGTCCACCCATCAAACAATCGCAGGACAGGGACAGCACAGGGTTAGATGCAGAGTAAAGCTCTCTCTACACCGTCCCCCCCATCAAACACTCCCAGGACAGGGACAGCACAGGGTTAGATACAGAGTAAAGCTCTCTCTACACTGTCCCCCATCAAACACTCCCAGGGACAGGGACAGCATGGGGTTAGATACAGAGTAAAGCTCCCTCTACATTGTCCCCAAACAAACACTCCCAGGGACAGGACAGCACGGGGTTAGATAGAGAGTAAAGTTTCCTCTACACTGTCCTCCATCAAACGCTCCCAGGCACAGGGACACCATGGGGTTAGATAGAGAGCAAAGCTCTCTCTACACTGTCCCCCCCATCAAACACTGCCAGGACAGGGACACCATGGGGTTAGATACCGAGTAAAACTCTCTCTACATTGTCCCCCATCAAACACTCCCAGGATAGGGACAGCACAGGGTTAGATGCAGAGTAAAGCTCCCTCTACACTGTCCCCAATCAAACACTCCCAGGACAGGGACAGCTTGGGGTTGGATACAGGGTAAAGCTCCCTCTACACTGTTCCCCCATCAAACATACCCAGGACAGGGACAGCTTGGGGTTGGATACAGGGTAAAGCTCCCTCTACACTATCCCCATTAAACACTCCCAGGAACAGGGACAGCAAGGGTTACATAAAGAGTAAAGTTCCCTCTACACTCTTAAACTGCAAGTAAAGTTCCCTCTATACTGTGCCCATCAAACACTCCCAGAACAAATGCAACAGTCTGTGCTGCTGACAGACTTCAGCTGATGTTAACCCTGGTCCCTCACACATGCAATGTCCCTCCGCACCTTGAGTCAATAGCTATACCTTTCATGGTGTTTTCCCACTCTGTCCCCATGTTGTGATATCAATGTGACTGAAATGTTTTACCAGAGTTTAGTTTCATGCAGTTGGAGCTCCTTTTATTCGATATGTTACATCGGTATATGTCGCCGTTTTTACTCTTGGCAATGCCGTCCCGGGGGGCACTGACCAGTAACCTGCCAACGTAAAAACAACACCACGTTTGGCTAGTATGTTTGAGTCAAGGTACTCGTTTCACAGAGCACAGAGCACTTAAGAACGTCATGCATACAGGTCGCGCTGCTGTAACAACATCTCGTTAATGCAAATGCACTAATAGGTGATTGCGAAATTGGGGACACTTTTTATAGCGCGAGCTTTTAAAGTGTGTATTGTATTGGTTATAATGCAATTCCATCCCCATTAGTTTAATTGGTGCTGCTGCTTTCTTATAACATGGATCTGCATGAGAACAGAAATATCCCAATATGATTAGATTCCCCACAGTGTGGAAACAGGCCCTTCGGCCCAACAAGTCCACACCAACTCTCTGAAGAGCAACCCACCCATACCTATTCCCCTCTGACTAATGCACCTAACACTACAGGCAATTTAGCATGGCCAATTCACCTAGCCTGCACATCTTTGGACTGTGGGAGGAAACCGGAGCAAACCCACGCAGACACAGGGAGAATGTGCAAACTCCACACAGGCAGTCACCCGAGGCTGGAATTGAACCTGGGACCCTGGTGCTGTGAGGCAGCAGTGCTAACCACTGAGTCACCGTGCCACCCGACCAGCACTAACTGTAAGAGCAGCAGGTGGGCCATTCAGCCCATTGTGACTGCTCTGCTCTGTCATTCAATGGAATTGTGGCTGATCTAATCATCCTCAACTCCACTCTGCTGCCTTTCCCCTGGAATCCTTGGTTTCTTTACTGATTAAAAATCTGTCTATCACAGCCTTGAAAATACTCAACAAACCAGCCTCAGCAACCCTCTGCCAAAAATAATTCCACAGATTCAGGACTCTGAAATTTCTCCTCACCTCTCTTAAATGTGCAACCGTTTCATTCTGAGATCCTCTGATTCTAGACTCTCCCATGAAGGGAGATAACCTTTCCAAATCTACCCCGTCAACTTCCAAAAGGAGTGCTTCAGCTCATCTCTGAGACCAGTTCCTGTTACATAAACAGTCAGGGTGTGGGGTGTCTGAGGAGAAATTCTCCAAAATACATAATCCTCATTGATTTGGGCATCACGCTGTTTCTCAAATCATCTCCAGGACAGGGAGGGGGACCCTGTACCCCAGTGAGAGTCAGCCCCTTCAGGAGAGGGAGGGAGACCCCATACCCCAGTGAGAGTCAGCCCCTTCAGGAGAGGGAGGGGGACCCTGTACCCCAGTGAGAGTCAGCCCCTTCAGGAGAGGGAGGGAGACCCCATACCCCAGTGAGAGTCAGCCCCTTCAGGACAGGGAGGGAGACCCTGTACCCCAGTGAGAGTCAGCCCCTTCAGGACAGGGAGGGGGACCCTGTACCCCAGTGAGGGTCAGCCCCTTCAGGAGGGGGAGGGGAACCCTGTACCCCAGTGAGAGTCAACCCCTTCAGGAGGGGGAGGGAGACCCCGTACCCCAGTGAGAGTCAGCCCCTTCCGGAGAGGGAGGGAGACCCCGTACCCCAGTGAGAGTCAGCCCCTTCAGGAGAGGGAGGGGAACCCCATACCCCAGTGAGAGTCAGCCCCTTCTGGAGAGGGAGGGAGACCCCGTACCCCAGTGAGAGTCAGCCCCTTCAGGAGAGTGAGGGAGACCCCGTACCCCAGTGAGAGTCAGCCCCTTCAGGAGAGGGAGGGAGACCCTGTACCCCAGTGAGAGTCAGCCCCTTCAGGAGAGGGAGGGGAACCCCGTACCCCAGTAAGGGTCAGCCCCTTCAGGAGAGGGAGAGGAACCCCGTACCCCAGTGAGGGTCAGCCCCTTCAGGAGAGGGAGGGGAACCCCGTACCCCAATGAGGGTCAGCCCCTTCAGGAGGGGGAGGGAGACCCCGTACCCCAGTGAGGGTCAGCCCCTTCAGGAGGGGGAGGGAGACCCTGTACCCCAGTGAGGGTCAGCCCCTTCAGGAGAGGGAGGGTGACCCCGTACCCAAGTGAAGGTCAGCCCCTTCAGGAGAGGGAGGGAGACCCCGTACCCCAGTGAGAGTCAGCGCCTTCAGGAGAGGGAGGGAGACCCCGTACCCCAGTGAGAGCCAGCCCCTTCAGGAGAGGGAGGGAGACCCTGTACCCCAGTGAGAGTCAGCCCCTTCAGGAGAGGGAGGGGAACCCCGTACCCCAGTGAGAGTCAGCCCCTTCAGGAGAGGGAGGGAGACCCCGTACCCCAGTGAGGGTCAGCCCCTTCAGGAGGGGGAGGGGAACCCCGTACCCCAGTGAGGGTCAGCCCCTTCAGGAGAGGGAGGGGAACCCCGTACCCCAATGAGGGTCAGCCCCTTCAGGAGAGGGAGGGAGACCCCGTACCCCAGTGAGGGTCAGCCCCTTCAGGAGGGGGAGGGAGACCCTGTACCCCAGTGAGGGTCAGTCCCTTCAGGAGAGGGAGGGTGACCCCGTACCCCAGTGAGGGTCAGCCCCTTCAGGAGGGGGAGGGGAACCCCGTACCCCAGTGAGGGTCAGCCCCTTCAGGAGAGGGAGGGGAACCCCGTACCCCAATGAGGGTCAGCCCCTTCAGGAGAGGGAGGGAGACCCCGTACCCCAGTGAGGGTCAGCCCCTTCAGGAGGGGGAGGGAGACCCTGTACCCCAGTGAGGGTCAGCCCCTTCAGGAGAGGGAGGGTGACCCCGTACCCCAGTGAGGGTCAGCTCCTTCAGGAGGGGGAGGGGAACCCCGTACCCCAGTGAGGGTCAGCCCCTTCAGGAGGGGGAGGGGAACCCCGTACCCCAGTGAGGGTCAGCCCCTTCAGGAGAGGGAGGGAGATCCCGTACCCCAGTGAGGGTCAGCCCCTTCAGGAGGGGGAGGGAGACCCTGTACCCCAGTGAGGGTCAGCCCCTTCAGGAGAGGGAGGGTGACCCCGTACCCAAGTGAAGGTCAGCCCCTTCAGGAGAGGGAGGGAGACCCCGTACCCCAGTGAGAGTCAGCCCCTTCAGGAGAGGGAGGGAGACCCCGTACCCCAGTGAGAGTCAGCCCCTTCAGGAGAGGGAGGGAGACCCCGTACCCCAGTGAGGGTCAGCCCCTTCAGGAGGGGGAGGGGAACCCCGTACCCCAGTGAGGGTCAGCCCCTTCAGGAGAGGGAGGGGAACCCCGTACCCCAATGAGGGTCAGCCCCTTCAGGAGGGGGAGGGAGACCCCGTACCCCAGTGAGGGTCAGCCCCTTCAGGAGGGGGAGGGAGACCCTGTACCCCAGTGAGGGTCAGCCCCTTCAGGAGAGGGAGGGTGACCCCGTACCCCAGTGAGGGTCAGCTCCTTCAGGAGGAGGAGGGGAACCCCGTACCCCAGTGAGGGTCAGCCCCTTCAGGAGGGGGAGGGGAACTCCGTACCCCAGTGAGGGTCAGCCCCTTCAGGAGAGGGAGGGGAACCCCGTACCCCAGTGAGAGTCAGCCGCTTCAGGAGAGGGAGGGAGACCCCGTACCCCAGTGAGGGTCAGCCCCTTCAGGAGGGGGAGGGGAACCCCATACCCCAGTGAGGGTCAGCCCCTTCAGGAGAGGGAGGGGAACCCCGTACCCCAGTGAGGGTCAGCTCCTTCAGGAGGGGGAGGGGAACCCCGTACCCCAGTGAGGGTCAGCCCCTTCAGGAGGGGGAGGGAGACCCTGTACGCCAGTGAGAGTCAGCCCCTTCAGGAGAGGGAGGGAGACCCCGTACCCCAGTGAGGGTCAGCTCCTTCAGGAGGGGGAGGGAGACCCTGTACGCCAGTGAGAGTCAGCCCCTTCAGGAGAGGGAGGGAGACCCCGTACCCCAGTGAGAGTCAGCCCCTTCAGGAGGGGGAGGGAGACCTGAGATTTATTACTGAGGGAGGAATAAAGTGGGCATCTCATAATGGTGGTAGCAGCATGTTTGCTGACTACCAGTAAACAACAACAAATTACTGAAAATTGAATGTACTTTATGAAAAGTGATTTGATGCCAAGTTCTCGTGGTAAGTTCCAATTGCAGGGTGGTGACCTGGTAACTGCGTTTTGAACTCAGGGTTGCTGCCTATGTTTTTGCAACCCTCTCATTTTGGCTGTGGGGCTTTCACAGGTGGTTTGTGTTACCTCTTGGTAATCAGAAAGTGTGATTTAATTTCCAAGCAAGGCCTCGGAGGGAGGTGAGTCTCAATTTAATTTTATTCCTCTCTTTTCTGTTTGTGATGAGACTCTGAGAATCCCTACAGTGTGGCTAATCAGCCCAAGGCAATCCTCAGAATAGCATCCCACCCAGACCCACACCCTTACCCTATACCTGTATCTCCCATTGTTAATCCACCTATCCTGCAACATCGAGGGCCTAAGGGTCTGTACTGCGCTGTATTTTTCTATGTTCTATGTTCTATCCCTGGACACTATGGGGCAATTTAGCACAGCCAATCCACCCTAACCTGCACATCTTTGGACTGTGGGAGGAAACCCATGTAGATATGGGGGAGAATATACAAACTCCACACCAACATTCGTCCGAGGGTGGAATGGAACCTGAACCCGCTGGGAGGCAGCAGTGCTAACCACTGGGCCACCGTGGCACCCTGACCTTATATTCAGTTATTTAAACCTCAACTGAACAAACACAGAAGTGAAGTGAACTCAGTGCCTCACATGATCGGATGCAGATGAATTAAAAAGATTAACGATTATCTCTCCTATCTGTCTCTGTCTCTTTCTGTCCCTCTCTCAGAGTTTCCTTTCTCTCCCTGTGGCCATTTCTCATTCCTCAATGTAAGTCCATAGAGTCTCGTGTGAGATGAGAACTAAGCGTGTGGGGGTCTAGATGAAGGAACTGAGAACATTCTCACTACCTTTGCAGACAATACAAAGATAGATAGAGGGCCGGGCAGCATTGAGGAGCCAGGGAAGGTGCTGAAGAATTTGGAGAAAGTGAGGACTGCAGATGCTGGAGGTCAGAGTTGCGAGTGTGCTGCTGGAAAAGCGCAGCAGGTCAGGCAGCATCCAAGGAGCAGGGGAATCGACGTTTCGGGCAAAAGCACTTCATCAGTCATTCCTGATGTTAATCTGTAATAAACCCAGTGAGAATTCAGCAAAACCATCTTCACCTGGAGAATGGGGAGAATGTGGGAATCACCATTCCAAAGGCTCACTGAAGTGGACAGTCAAGATGCACTTAAAGGAAAGCTCGATAAGAACAAAAGGTGAAAGGTACAGGGAGTAGGCAAGTTTAGGAAGCCTGGTCAGCACAGACAAGTTGGGCCAAAGGGCCTTTTCCCATTCTATATGACTCCATGATTCTATTCCAGATGCAGAAGGGTGGAGGATAGAAACACCAGCATGGACTGTATGGGCCAAGGGAATGTCTCTGCTGTGCACATGCCCAGAGCTGTCTGGAATTCCTGATTCTTGCTGGAGTTCAGCTGCTTGGAGTTTGGTCTCACCAAGGTGTAAGCAGCTTCCTATGAACTGAACCGTACTCTCACCCATGGTCCATATGCATACATCCCAACAGGGATTGCTGCTTTGTAATCCCTGAGAAGGTGACTTAGTCACCTCCACCCTGCTCCCATCAACACCCCATCCAGCCAAGGCTGGCCCAGGTGATCCGAGATAAATTTATACTATTCCAGTTCAAATTCAGGCAGCGAATCAACAACATTGCCACATCAGTAAGAGTGGCCTGGACTATTTAGAAAGTTTATTTATAAAGTGTTCCTATAAACTTGGACTTGGATCGGCGCAACATCGAGGGCCGAAGGGCCTGTACTGCGCTGTATTTTTCTATGTTCTAAACACAGACTATCAGTGTTCTTTGTGGGCTATCAGAACGCTCTATTCATATTGTTAGTGCCTGAAACCTGGACATAATAATGAAGGCAAGTAAGGGAACCCCAGCTCAGTCTGGAGGAGCCTCAGCCACTCCCTTATTTAACAGGTACAAGGTTCTAGGGAGTACTTTGTGCAGAATGGCAAAGATTACTTGGTAGATCAGCAAACCGCAGTATAGAGGTCAGGGGCTAGGAGGTTGTGAAGGTGTTGAGAGAGAGCAGAACATTTTTCTGATAGGTGACACTATAGTCAGACTGATAGACCACAGTTCTACACAGCTGTGGCCAGGAGCTCTGAAGATGGTGTTGTCTGCTCAGGGGTTAAGGACATCTCCCTGTGGCTGCAGAACTGGGATTGGGAAGAGAAGGAGCCAATTGGTGCTAACAACGTAGGTACAATGAGGAAAGAGGTTCCGCTGAGAGAACTCAAGGGGCAAATTAAAATGCAAAACCTGAAAGGTAGTAATCTCTGTGTCACCATACAAACCAAGTGAGAGATGTGAATGTCTCTAGGAGTGGTAGGGGAGGCAGGAGTTCCAATCATTGGGAACGGGCACCTGGAGATAGAGTTAACTTCCAGCAGAATGGGACTGGTATCCTAATGGATTAAATAACCAGAGCTGCACATACAGCTGTAAACTGAAATAGCTGGGAGGAGTTGGGAGGTTGGGGGAAGGTGGAATACATGAATAGTAAAACATGTAAACTAAGGATTAACGACCTGAAACATTAACCCTGTTTCTCTGTCCACAGATAAAGTGTGCTAGTATTTTCTATGCTAATTTCAGAATTCTAAGATCCGCAGGAAATTGCTTTGGTAAATTTAAAGGAATGATTGGAGAGGGAATGGCTTAGTGGCATTATCTCTGAATTGTTAATCCAAATAATGTTCTGGCGACCCAGGTTTGAATCCTGCTGTGGTAGGATCTGAATTAAATAAAAAATAAAATCTGAAATTAAGAGTCTAATTGTTGATTATAAAACATTATAGTGCAGTGCAGGCCCTTCGGCCCTTGATGTTGCACCGCCCTGTGGAACCAATCTGAAGCCCACCTAGCCTACACTATTCCATTTTCATCCATATGTCTATCCAATGAGCATTTAAATGCCTTTAAAGTTGGCTAGTCTACTACTGTTGCAGACAGGACGTTCCACACAGAGGGTTTAGTCTGTCCTGCAAGGTTTTGTATATGTAGATTATCAGTAAAACCCTGTCTAGTTCACAATTGCCCTTTAGGGAAGGAAACTGCCATCCTTACCTGGCCTGGCCTACATGTGACTCCAGACCCACAGCAATGTGATTGACTCTTAACTGTCCTCTGGGTGATTTTAGATGGGCAATAAATGCTGCCTAGTCAGTGACATCTTCATCCCGAGAATGAATTAAGGAATTATTTTAAAAATCAAATAAACAGCTTTTATACAAAGCACCAGGATCCCAGTTTCTATGGTCAGTTTGTGTTGTCAGGTGATGTTACTATTGGATATGCTCGGTGTGTGTGTGTGTGTGTGTGTGTGTGTGTGTGTGTACATGTCTGTGTGTGTGTGTCTCTGTATGCTTGTCTGTGTATGTGTGTCTGTGCATGTCTGTGTGTCAGTATGTGCATGTGTGTGTATGTGTGCCTGTGCATGTCTGTGTGTGTGTGTATGTGTGTCTGTGTGTGTCTGTGTATGTCTGTGTGTGTGTGTGACTGTGTGTGTATGTGTGTCTGTGCATGTCTGTGTGCGTGTGTGTGCATGTGTCTGTGTGTATGTGTGTCTGTGTATGTCTGTGTGTCTGTGCATGTCTGTATGTGTGTATGTATGCGTGTCTGTGTGTGTGCATATGTGTGTCCGTGCATGTCTGTGTGTATGTATGTGTGTCTGTGTGTGCATGTCTGTGTGTGTGTATGTGCATGTGTGTGTATGTATGTATGTCTGTGTGTGTATGTGTATCTGTGTGTGTATGTAAGTGTGCCTGTGTGTGCATGTGTGTGTGTCTGTGCGTGTCCATGTGTATGTGTGTCTGTGCATGTCTGTGTATGTATTTCTGTGCATGTATGTGTATGTGTGTCTGTACATGTCTGTGTGTATATGTGTCTGTGTGTGTGTATGTGTGTGCATGCCTGTGTTTGTATGTAAGTGTGTCTGTGTGTGTGTGTGTGTGTGTGTGTGTGTGTGTCTGTGCATGTCTGTGTGTGCATGTGTATGTGTGTCTGTGCATGTCTGTGTGTGTATATGTGTATCTGTGCATGTCTGTGTATGTGTGTCTGTGTGTGTAAGTATGTGTGTGCATGTCTGTATGTGTATATATGTGTGTCTGTGTACGCGTTTGTGTGTGCGTATGTGTGTCTGTGCATGTCTGTGTGTGTGTCTTTGCATGTTTGTGTGTATGTGTGTCTGTGTGTGCATGTCTGTGTGTGCATGTGTATGTGTATGTGTGTCTGTGCATGTCTGTGTGTGCGTGTGTATATGTGTGTGTGTGTGTCTGTGCATGTCTGTGTGTGCGAGTGTGTGTCTGTGCATGTCTGTGTGTGTGTATGTGTGTCTGTGTGTGCATGTGTGTGTATAGTGTGTCTGTGCATGTCTGTGTGTGTGCATGTGTGTGTATATGTGTGTCTGTGTGTGTGCGTGTGTGTGTATGTGTGTCTGTGCATGTCTGTGTGTGTGTGCATGTGTGTCTGTATGTGTGTGTGTGTGCGCATGTGTGTCTGTGCGTGTGTGTGTCTGTCTGTCTGTGTGTGTGTGGGTGCATGTGTGTCTGTGTATGTGTGTGTGTGTGCATGTGTGTCTGTGCGTGTGTGTGTGTCTGTGCATGTCTGTGTGTGTGTGTCTGTGCGTGTGTGTGTGTGTGCATATGTGTCTGTGTGTGTGTGTCTGCATGTCTGTGTGTGTGGGTGTGTGTGTGTGTGTGTGTGTGCATGTGTGTCTGTGCATGTCTGTGTGTGTGTGTGGGTGTGTGTGTGTGTGTGTGTGTGTGTCTGTGCATGTCTGTGTGTGTGTGGAAAAGCCCAGATTCCTGATCACAAATACTATCCATTCACTCTGCTGGAAACTGTAGTGATTGTAACAAGGTCAGCTGGCTGGACCTCAGAATCTCAGCTCCCTGACTGGGACTGTTAACCTGGTCTGCTGTCAGATTTAAAAAAAAGGGATACCAATCATCCTGTTCACTCTGAGAGCTGTCTCTGAGAGAGCTAGATCAGTGTTAAGGACTCTCCACATAAAGGGTGATTTGGTGAGGAGACACCGGCCTTTATGGAGTTATTTCAGAAACAATGGGCTGAATGGCCTCCTCTTTCACTGAAATAGTTCTGTGATTCTATGATGTATATGCCTGATGAACAGAGAGAAAAACACACATGTGCAAACTAACACACACACACACACACACACACACATACACACACACTCCTTACAATTGCATGAAGAATGTCTATGTGAGTGAGATACTGGGCTGTTGTCTGATACCTGAGGAACATATTCCAATGAGTCTCAGCCCCTCTGAAGGGGGGGTGGGGGGTGGTCTGTTGAGAGAGAGAGTCACAAAAAAACCAATCGAGGGCAGTGGCACACATGTGAAAGTTCTTCATCTGAGAAATATGGGATGGGGACTGACATGAGTCAGTGTAGGTATACTGCAGCCAACAATTCTGGGACTCTGTTCAAGAAGAATTTGATCAGTGAAGGAAATGATATCAGCAGATAGCACTGCTTTCAGACTGCAACAGTTCAGCCAAGTCAGAGTAACTCTGTCCAATACTCTCTCCTTTTGAACAGTTTCAAATCAGCCAAGTAATGAGAGAAACAGATGAGAAACTGGCACTGAGCAAGCAGAGAGCCACTCTATTCTCTAATTGAAGAGACAAAAAGAAAATTTCAGACCTGGAAATCAAATTCAACTTTTCCTGTTTTTTTGTAGAATCAGACATTGAGAATGACTCATTTTTGGAGTTAAAAATATTTTCCCCATTCTTTTTTCCTCCTCAAAACGATCCAGAGGCGTAACTGACCCAAATTAGCTCATTTCATAGTTATTGTTATCTTTCTTACCCTGTGTGCACCTTTGAAATGGTTGACAACACCAGCATCTACCTTGGTCCAGTTTTGGAGCACTGCATCTGTTTGTCATGGCTATGACTAGTATAGGAGTTGGGACATTATGTTGAGGTTGGACAGAACATTGGTGAAGACTTTTCTGGAGTACTGTGCCCAGTTTTAGAAAGAATATTATTAAGCTGGACAGGGTTCAGAAATGACTTACCAGGATATTGCCAAGAGTGGAGGGTTTGGGTTATAGGGGGAGGCTTGGGCTATTTTGAGGGGTGACCTTATAGAAGTCCATAAAATCATGAGAGGCATGGATAAGGTGAATGGCAGGAGTCTTTTCCCTTGGGTGGGGCATTTCAAGACAGAGGGGGCGTATTTTTAAGGTAAGAGGAGAAAGATTTAAAACACTGTGTACTCTGTGGGACTGCAGTGGGCTAGATCTCCAACCTTTTGACGCGCATTCATTTTAAGCCTAAACAGATGTTCACAACATCCCTACCCTACCTTCTCTTTTGTACTGTTGCCCCTCAGATAGAGATATGAAGCTCCTATTGCTTTTCCCTTGCCTTGTCAATTGGTGCAGACACAAAGCCAGGGAGCCCTTCATGGTTGTCACTAGTCCTCAGTCAAGGGAGATGGCCTTCAGTTAGGAGGCCCAATCACAGCAAGTTAAGGACAGTCTCCAGCCCTAGGGTTTTGGGCCCTTTTAAGCGTTCAAAGTCAGGATCAGTGGTAGATGGCCTTTAACCCTGAAATGTGTGAATGATGCACTTTGGAAGAACAAGACAAGGGAGTACTCAATGAATGACAGGTCACTAGGAAGCTCGGAGGAATGCAGGGATCTTGGGGTGCTTGTCTCTGAAGATGTCAGGATAGGTTGACTGGGTAAGTAAGAAGGCATTTGGGGCACTTGCTTCCAAGGGAAATGGAATTGGGTTGCACAGCTTTTATTTTTGGTGTTGGTGGGGTGGTCTCACAGTTTGCCTTTGAGGAAGTAGCTTACAGGGCAGAGTTATTGGTGTTGGGGATTGGTGGAGAGGACAGCAAATGAGGGAAGATGAGCGGGCAATAGGGAGGATGGTAGGGCATGAGGCTGGTGATGATGAGTGGGTGGAGTAACAGAGGTGAAGTCAGTGTGAGGTATCAGAGGGAAGCTGGTGGCGCTAATGCTGATGGGGTGGAGGAGGTCATTGACCCTTCTTCCTCCATTGGTGTGCATCCCTCCTGATGGCTGAGGCTATAGCAGCCTCAGATCAGGTTGGCATGGTCTTGGAGATAGTGGATATCTGCTTCTGCACCAGTCTGTCCACCAAGACCATGCCCACAAAGTAGGTCATCAACTTTCTCTTCTCGCCTACAAGAAGAGCAATCATTAGGAACATTACATGGCTGCTCCAGTATAAACCTGCTTGTCTGGGTGTATAACAACCTTTTAAAGATGCTGCTGCTCCCAGGAACGCCAGTTCAATCCAGGATACTCCAGCAATAACTAGTTTTTCTAGGTGTAACGAATGGTAGAAAGGGACTAGAATTGGTTAAGAGGGGTGCCTTGGGATAGGGTGGGTAGTTAATGAGGCGAGTTCAGTAAGATACAGTGATAGATCGTGTTAGGTCTCACAGGGAAAACCCTTTCCCAAAACAGGATTGAACTGGCACTTAGCCAAAATACTGTAAGGTTCGTCCTTAAATGTCTGTTAATAACATTTGGTTCTACCTCACACCAATGCCCTTGACTCCTCTCATGTGTCTGAATTGACAGGCTGCCCATCTAACATCCAGTGTAGGTTGAGCAGGTCATTCATCCAAAGCAGTATGAGTAAAAACAAAGCCATTGTCTTCAGGCCCTGCTACAAACTCCATTCCCTGGTTCCCGTTTCCTCCCAGGAATTAAGCAGGCTGAGCCAGATTCCTCACGTACTGTGTCACATGTGACTCCAAGATGCTTCAAGTGCCATCTCCAAGGTCCTGTACATCTACTTCCCATCTCCATCTGTGCCTCAGCTCCTCCCCCCACATGATACCTTTCAGAAATGTGTGGATCACCTGAAAATCTGCTGATGCACCAAGTTCATTTCACCCAGTGATCATGCAGCATCTTTGGTTTAGGGCTCCCATCTTTGCTGCCAAATCCTTCCTTGGTTTCACCCCTCCATGGCTCTGTAACAGTCTCCAGCCATATAAGCTTCTCAGATGTCTGTATTTTTCTGTGTGAGGCCTTGTTAGGATGCCTGACTTTAATTGTTTCACTGTTGATGACAATACTGTGGGCAGCCAAGTTCCTGAATTCCCTCCTAAACATCCCTGCCTCTGAGTCCTCCTTTAACATGCTCCTTAAAACCGTCCTCTTTGACTAAACCTTTGATTAGCTGTATTAGTACCTTGCCGCCAAATCCATGTGAATCAGCTTGGAAAATTGCATTCCATTTTAGGTGCTATATAAATAAAAGGTTTTGTTGTCATCCATCACATGTTGTGTCATTGAATCAAGCCCAATCTTTCTTCATCTGGTGGACTGACACGCTCAGTCATACATGATTTGGAGATGCCGGTGTTGGACTGGGGTGTACAAAGTTAAAAATCACACAACACCAGGTTATAGTCCAACAGGTTTAATTGGAAGCACTAGCTTTCGGAGCGATGCTCCTTCATCAGGTAGTTGTCTGATCAGACAATCACCTGATGAAGGAGCGTCGCTAGTGTGCTTCCAATTAAACCTGTTAGCTATAACCTGGTGTTGTGTGATTTTTAACTCAGTCATAAATTAGATATGATCAGGAGCAGATAGTTTATCAGAACCTCATTTAAAATTCTTCATTAATCCTACACTTTCATCTTCTCTTGGCCTTCATGTGGTCCTCAATCTCTCCAATAAGGAGGGCAGTAAAGGGTTCCCATCAGGGCTCTACAATCGGGCTCCTGGGTGCCAGTTCTAACCTCCATCCAGTGGTCACAGGATTAGCCCTCCCCCTCCACCTATCCAACCCTGCCCCTGACCTTTGGCTGTCAAAATTAAGACTGGCTAGTGAGTCTGGAAAAACTCAGTCACTCACAAAAGGAACAGGAGGCAAGTGAGCAGAAATATTCCAAATATGAAATACGGCTCACTTTGCAGTGAATCACTTCAACAATACCGATATTACAGTAAGTGCCACACATGCCAGACCTGCTACTGAATTATAATGGGCCAGAGAAAGATCATCTGCAAGTTCTTTACTGCTCTGTTGACTGGATTTGAATGGAATCCTCAGTTTGCTTGACAGGAATTGCAGCCAGAAATCAGGTTCAGGAATCTGATTTCAATTAACGAACAAAGTGGGTTAATGAAAGAAATATGTTACAGCTCATGAACGAAGACATTTGAGATATAAAAGACATACCAAATCCAATACGTATGAATGTTTTCAATAATTCCCTTTGTGTTGACGTGTGGTTTGGTGGAAAGAAATTGACTCAATATTTATTACATTTGCGCTGTCACAGAATTACTCATACCGTTATCAAATAAAAAGGGGAGCTACTAAATAGAAGGTCAGACCTGAAAGAGCAGGTCAGGCAGTATCCAAGGAGCAGGAAAATCAACATTTCGGGCAAAAGCAGGGAGCCTCTGGGGGTGGAGAGATAAATTGGGGGGGGGGTGTGGCTGGGGAAAGGTAGCATAGAGTACAATAGGTGAATGGAGGTGGTAGGTCAGAGTAGAGGGTGGAGTGGATAGGTGGGGAAGGAAGATTGGCAGGTAGGGTAGGTCATGAGGATAGTGCTGAGCTGGAAGGTTGGAACTGGGGTAAGGTGGGGGTGGAAGGGAAATGAGGAAACTGTTGAAGTCCACATTGATGCCCTGGGGTTGAAGTGTTCTGAGGCGGAAGATGAGGCGTTCTACCTCCAGGCGTCTGGTGGTGAGGAAGTGGCGGTGAAGGAGGCCCAGGACCTCCATGTCCTCGGCAGAGTGGGAGGGGGAGTTGAAATGTTGGGCCACGAGGCGGTGTGGTTGATTGGTGCAGGTGTCCCTGAGATGTTCCCTAAAGCGCTCTGCTAGGAGGCGTTCAGTCTCCCCAGTGTAGAGGAGACTGCATCGGTAGCAATGGATACAATAAATGATATTGGTGGATGTGCAGGTAAAACTTTGATGGATGCGGAAGGCTCCTTTGGGGCCTTGGATGGAAGTGAGGGAGGAAGTGTGGGCGCAGGTTTTACAGTTCCTGCGGTGGCAGGGGAAGGTACCAGGAGAGGAGGGTGAGTTGTTGGGGGGGGCGTGGACCTGACCAGGTAGTCACGGAGGGAACGGTCTTTGCAGAAAGCGGAAAGGGGTGGGGAGGGAAATATATCCCTGGTGGTGGGGTCTGATTGGAGGTGGTTTGTAGATGATACGATTTATGCGAAGGATGGTAGGGTGAAAGGTAAGGACCGGGGTGAGGAGGGTGGTTTCTGTCCTTGTTATGGTTGGAGGGGTGGGGTTTGAAGGTGGAGGTGCAGGACCTGGATGAGATGTGTTGGAGGGCATCTTCAACCATGTGGGATGGGGAAATTATGGTCTTTAAGAAGGAGGCCATCTGATGTGTTCTGTGGTGGAACTGGTCATCCTGGGAGCAGATATGATGGAGACGGAGGAATTGGTAATACGGGATAGGATGCTCCCGATGCAGTCTCCTCTACATTGGGGAGACCGGACGCCTTCTCGCAGAGCGCTTTAGGGAACATCTCCAGGACACCCGCACCAATCAACTACACCGCCCTGCAGCCCAACATTTCAACACCCCCTCCCACTCTGCTGAGGACAAGCAGGTCCTGGGCCTCCTCCACCACCGCTCCCTCACTACCCGATGCCTGGAGGAAGAATACCTCATCTTCTGCCTCGGAACACATCAACCCCAGGGCATCAATGTGGACTTCACCAGTTTCCTCATCTCCCCTCCCCCTACCTTACCCCAGTTCCAACCTTCCAGCTCAGCACCATCCTCATGACCTGTCCTACCTGCCAACATTCCTTCCCACCTATCCGCTCCACCTCCCCTCTGACCTATCACCTTTACCCCCACCTCCATCCACCTATTGTACTCTATGCTACCTTTCCCCAGCCCCGCCCCCTCCCATTTATCTCTCCACCCTGGAGGCTCCCTGCCTCATTCCTGCTTTTGCCCAAAAAGTCAATTTTCCTGCTCCTCGGATGCTGCCTGACCTGCTGTGCTTTTCCAGCAACACTCTAATCTTGACTCTAATCTTGAGTATCTGCAGTCCTCACTTTTGCCTGAAACATGATCAGTTCATCTCTCCACATGTCAGCCTGTGTCACTCTGTCTTGAAATGTGTCGCTCATTCCACAGCAAACAAGTCCTGGAGTGAGAGTTGAAACTAAAGCTTCTGGCTCAGAAACATGGCACTACCAACTGTACTCTAAGACCTCCAGTGTCTCTTTATACCCATGTCAGCAACCAATAAACAAATTAACTAAGTGACAGCCCTTTCTAGGTGCATGGTTACATTAAAGGCAAACTTATCAAGGAAGGGAAATGTATCAAACATATGTTGTAGTCCTGCCCCCCGTGGGGTCCTCCAGTCACAGAGGAACCCTCAGGCACATATGCACTCAAGGAATTGCTCATTCAGTGCTGAAAAGTGACAAATAATGCACAAATGCCAGGCAATAACCAACTCTAACAAGAGAGAATGTAACCATTGCCCTTTGGCATTCCATGGCATCACCATCATTGAAGCCCACACAATCAACATCCTGGTGTACACCATTAACCAGAAATTGAACTGCACTCGCCATATAAATACTGTGGCTGATAAAGCAGGTCAGAGGTTAGGAATCCTGCAGCAAATAATTCACCCCTGACTCCCCAAAATCTGTCCACCATCTACAAGGTATGAGTAAGGAGTGTGAAAGAATATTCCCCAATTTTCTGGATGAATGCACTTAGGGCTCCTGAGACTGCAGCTTCCAAACCCCAAACCACTGCCATCAGATATATATAGGAACACCATCACCTGCAAGTTCCCCCCCAAGTCGCTTACCATCCTGAAGTATATTGACATTCCTTCAGTGTCATTAGGTCAAACTCCTGGAATTCCTTCCTGTGATAACCTCAATGAGGGCCATGGGGAATCACTAATTAATCACCTTGTGGGCTTTTGTGGCACAGTGGTAGTGTCCCTACCCCTGGAACAAGAGACCTGGGTTCAAGTCCCACCTGCTTCAGAGGGATGTAATAACATCTCTCATTAGAAAAATAAGCTAGGCAACTTTTAAAAATAAACACATCTTGTTGAGTATGAGTTCTCAGGTAACAGGCAATGGCCAGTTGGAACTCACTACCTGAGTCCTTTATAAAGCAGGCCAAGATGGGGCTCTAGTGGTATAGTCACACTATCACTACCTCTGAGGCAGGAGGCCTGGGTTCAAGTCCCACCTGCTGCAGAGATGTGCAATTGCATCTCTGAACAAGTTGATGAGAAAATAAATATGGAGAAGGATATAAAGGAATAATAAAGCAGACCCATGGGAGAGGTGATGGTTTAGCGAAGTTATCACGAGACTATTAATCCAGAGATAATGTTCTGGGTGCCAAGTTTGAATTCTGCCACACTGCATGGTAAAATTTGAAGTCAATAATTAAAAAAGATTTCATGCTGACCAGGCCCCTGTGTTGTGGTGATATTGTCCCTGCCCTGAGACCAGGAGATCTGGTTTCATAATCCTACCTGCTCCAGAGATGTGTAGCACCAATTCTGGACAGATTGATTAGAAAATAAAGTGGAACCAAGGGACCTCTTGCCAAGGGAACATGGGGTCAAGTCCCACCAGCCCGTTATGTGACATGAACAGAATTATTTTAAAAATAATAAAGCAGACCTATCCATAACCTTCTCCCAACCCTTTTCTTTTATTGGTTCACATTGTCCATAATGGACTGTCATGTAAACTTCTAATTGGCTGCACAGGCAATTGCTTTTGGTGACGGGTAATAGTTAAAAACAAAAGTCATGGTGATAGAAAAATCATTCTGTTATGTATGATAAAGCTCCCAGATATAAAAATAAAGCAGACCCATAAAAGGCTTGGTGGCAGTGTCACTATCTTTGAATTAGGAGGCCTGGCTTCAAGTCCCACCTATACCTGAGGATGTGTAATAACAGCACTGAGCAGGTTGTTTAGAACATACAATAAAACAGACCCATCATGTGGTGCAGTGGTATCGCTGCTATCTCTGAGCTAGGAGACCTGAGTTGAAGTCCCATCTGCTCTAACATCTACGTAACAGTTTGCTTACAAAACATATCAAAGAAAGCAGATCCAGGGACCTCTTGTGGTACAGTGGTAGCATTTCTATCTCTGAGCCAGGAGGCCCAGGTCCTAGTTGCACCTGTTCCAGAGGTGTGTAATCTCCGAGGGGTTGATTAGGAAAACATCCCAAAGCAGACCCAGGCATAGGTCTACAGAACTGTTTGTCTCAGGCTGGGACTACTCTGTGTACGCCATCAAGAGTGGCTCTATTTAGGTGTTCAACAATAAATAATGTTCCTTTCCAGTCAGATTTGCTGAGTTATTACATCTCCCTCACAGCATTGTGAATCCACCTATAGCAGGTCAAGAAGGCAACTCACCATCACCTTCTCAAGGGCAACTAGGGATGCATAATAAATGCTAACCCAGCCAGCAATGCCCACATCCCATGAAGGATTAAGACTAAACATCTGCATACACAACCTTAACTTACACAATTTCTACAGATAATCATTTCTCATTTCAACCTACAACGCTGGTAATTTTAATAGGTTGACTTGCCTCTCTCCCCTCCAAGTGATTATCTTGCTCTCTTGTCATACCAACCAGTACACTCTAGGTTCTATCTTCACCTTTGCCAAGTTAGCTAATCTCAAGCAACACCAGTTTCAGTGGTGCAGAGTCAAGGTTCCTTTTATCCAATCTTTTCTCTAGTAGTCCCTGCTGGAAACATTGTCTGTATGGATGTGAGGTGGGGTCAGGATCAGGTTATTGAGATGCCTAGACTCCAGCCTTACTAAAACACAGAGTAACCCACTGAAAGTCACTGCCTGAGTGCTCACAAACAGAATAGTAACTGGATGAAGTGTTGAAAGGTAGTCAGCACCTTTGTAACTGCTCTCCAAACAAGCATCAACATTTCACACAGCAAGAGAAAGGAAATGGTTTTCTTGTAGGGGTTCTAACCTTTATATGTGTACAGGTGCCACTCTGACTTAAATCCTCCATCATTTCTCACTTACTGAAATCTTACTCAGTCATAGATCAACTTCCAGACCCAGAGATGATTTTTGAGCAGTGAATTAAGTGAATTGGTGTCACTGAGGTCCAGACAAGTGATGATAGCTGGAATGGAAAGGTACTGATTTTAGGCAATTACAGGAATTGAGCAGGAAGAAATAGGCCCCTTGGTTTATGACCAGAGGAATTCTAAAATCATAGTAATAAGTGAAGCCGGGTATGATTTGACCAGCAGTGTTTACTGCATCATACTCGAGGGGAGAGTTTCATTAATTGGAAGCTGGGTTGAGAGGTGATAGAAGTTTATAAAAAATGAGAGGTATAATTAGAGTTAATGGTAATTGTCTTTTCCCTAGGATGGGGATTTCAAGACTAGGGAGAATATTTTTAAGGTGAGAGGAGAGAGATTTAAAAAAAGACATAAGGTAAAGTTTTTACAGAGGATGGTTTGTATGTGGAATGAACTTCCTGAGGAAGTAGGGGAACTTGGGTAGTTACAACATTTAAAAGACACTTGGATAAGTACATGAATGGGAAAGGTTTGGAGGGATATGGGCCAGGAGCAGGCAGGGTGGGACTAGTTTAGTGTGGGATGATGGTCAGCACAAACTGTTGAACTGTAGGGTCTGTTTCCGTGCTGTATGATTCTATAACTCTGACTATGACTAAATATCTTGAGTCTGCACCTGACAGTCAGGTGACATTTGCAGATTTATCTTCTCACCTGAGTTGCTAGTTTCACAAAGAGAGATTTCTTTCTCCTTTCCTGGTTTACTGCTCCTTTGTGAACACTTCCGTGCACTTTTCCCAAATTGTGATTCTTCGTGTATCAAGTGTCAGCTCACTATGCTGACCACAGAGAGTGTCATCTTGCCCTTGGCCAGTATTGAACCCACTTGTAGTCAGCAGTTTGAGTGAATAGTCAAACACTGATTCAGTTTGTCTTCCCAAATTTGCAATATAGAAAACTGGTCGGGGCAGCACATGTTTTGTTCCCATTTGTAAGATTTTTAAGTATATGAGTAAGAAGCTTTGATAAAAATAAAAATGATTTTGTATCTAAAGAATTCAAAGATAGTTTGAAAGATTGGTTTAAAACCAACATCATCAAACTTACCATTTCTGACCCTCTGCTTCATGTTGTAAAACTTTATACCCAAACTGACTCTTCTTTGGTCCTTTGAAGATCCTGGCTTGCTTCACATTAATGTTGAATGAGTCACTAAGGCCTAGTAGAACAAATAATGGATGATTAGATACAAAATAAAAATTCCTGTGGACTGCCCAGCAATGACTTCTAGATCAGGTACAGCATAGAGTTACATAGAGATTAAAGCTCGCTTTACTCTTTTAAACTGAAAGCAAAGCTCTCGCCAGTTAGTCCCCATCGATATTCCTGGAGAAGCACACCACAGGATTATATACAGAAGAGATCAGAAATTTATTTTGGACTCAACTGAATATTCCAATAAAAATGAAAGAAGACATAATAAAAATCAATTAAAAAATTAGTCCAACTATAGTTCCTCCCACACATCTAAATATTACAGGTCAGCGCTTCTAGGTACCCTGGTGAAATCTGCTCCCCTTCAAACAGGATTACAAAATGAACCATGCTGATTCTTTAGCATGCTGTGGTTTGTGGGAACATTGCTGTACCATACTTCTCTGTCACATTGTCTACGTTACAACTGAATATACTTCAGAAGTACCTATGAGGCCTTAGAGCATGATGGGACATGCTGAGATGTGACAGAATGTGAATAAATAAAATTCTGCCTTTTTTCTCCACATAGCAAGAGGCAGCTATGGATTTAGAGCCATCAAGTAACCATCTGGAATCCAACTGAATGCCTTACACCTTCCGCAAATTCTCACAGACACAATGTCAGGAATGGACTGGATTTGCAGAACGTCAGAAAGTATGAAACATCCATTACTTCCAAATGTAACCAGTGCATGGTTCAGAACCTGTTCTCATTTCTCTCTGAAGAAATGTCTATAGGGAGCGCTCAGTTACCCTTTCCCTCATTTAACTTGCAGCAATGGGAATGTTTTAAACAGAAGTTGTTGTTTGTCAAAGGAAATTTATTGTTAGCAATTAACTTGGCAAGTTAAAAGGGGTTTACTAAGTTACAGGAAGTTTCTCTTGAAAGAGTTGTCCGTTACTGTAGCAGATCTCCTTAGGGATGAATAAACCGCCTTCAAGCACGATGGAGATACAGAGCTTCTAATATTAGGTGGAAGCATCTTTGACTACAGGGAACATTTCTTAAAGGAACTTGTTCCTGCTTCCACATCAATTCCTCCCTCCCGGTTAGCTTCTCTCAAGACACATGCAGTGTAATGTTCGGGACAGCAGCCAGTCTCTGACCAGGAGAGAACTGTTGCTCAAGCTGATTTCTACAAATGTTTAGATTACAGTGGTGCCTGATTTCTACAAATGTCTTTCCAATTGTAGCCTCTGCACAGACTTCCTCTCACTTCTTTAGCAGGGGCTATTGGGAGCAGCCGGGCTCCTTTAACTAATGCTGAGCATTGTGAAGGACTCAATCCTGTGTACCTGTGTTTTTGTTTTTGCCGTTATTTACATATTATTTACTTATCTATGCTACTTAACTATGTGATCTGCCTGCACTGTTTGCAGGACAATGCTTTTCACTGTGTTTTGGTACACGTGACAATGAATTCAATTCAATTCAATCCACCTTCCAGTTTCTCAATGCAAACATCAGGCAGAGGGTCAATCCTATCCTCATTCCCATCTAATATCCACCTGGAATTGGTAAAGGCAGCAAATTCTACATCGAGAAAGGTTCAAATATGGGTCCTTCCTGCTCTCTCAGGGTCAATCCCATACGCAGCAGAGAGCTCAGTAAGTCAGCTACTAAGAAGTGCACCAGCTATTAGATGTTTGAGGAAGAAAGTTACAGCCAATGTTCTCAACGAGGGAAAAATGCTTAGGTCAATGCATCGAAGCTCCTTAACTCTAATAACAAAACCAGTGAAGTAGATGTATTGCAAAATGAAGTACCTGTGTAAGTACTAAGGCAGGGAAACTAAATCCTCATGTGATTTCAAGCAAACAAAGACTTGGAATGAAATGATGCAGATTGGGGATGGAGCAGAGGGAATTCAGTGATGAGTTATAAGACACTTTCCTTGAAGGATATGAAACCATGGCAGGAGATGGCCATTTGGCCAGCCAAGTCCCTCCTAGGTCTCATCAAGAGTCATTTATCTAGTTCCACACCCTTGCCTTTTCCCCACAGCCCTGCAAAAGTTGTCTGTCCACGTGTTTATCCAATTTCCTTTTCCAAACCACAATCCTTGCTTCTACCACAATCTCTGGCAGTGCATTCCAGATCCTAACCAATCACTCCATACCAAAGTTCATATACATATTGCTTCAGGGTCTTCTGCCAATCACCTTGTATCACTGCGCTGGTTCTTGGCTTTCCAGCCAAACAGAACCATTCCTCCCAATCAACTTTCTCTTGGCCCCTCATGATTTAAACATTGCTATCTTCTCTCTTTTCAGCAGCAACAGATTAGCTCATCCAATTTATCTTTCCTCATCCCTGGAATCATTATGATAAATCCTTTCTTAGGGCTTTGCTTGTAATCTTGCTGAGTTAGGTTTTAGCAGTCGGGTCAATTTAAATTGCCATACTTGGTTTTTCTTTTGTAGTGTTGAAAGACAATGTAAATTAATAAAATATCATCCAGAGATATCCTTGATGTTTATCATGCAACCGGTGTTGGAATGTGCTTCTGGATGCCAGATGAGAACAGAATTAAGCTGTGATATTTTATACAGTTGATAACCCAACAACACTCATGTAAGCTCAGGGGAATGTTAAGTCACTAGTACCTGACCATGAGATGTGGGAGTTGATGGCCATTGAGTATGCTCCATCATTCAATAAGATCATAGCTGAGACGATAATCTCCTATTCCACTGTCTTGCCACTTTCCATAACCCCGTATTCCCTTGCAGATTAAAAATTTGTTTATCTCAGCCTTATATAAACTTAATGGCCCAGCCTCAACAACGTTCTGTAGTAAAGAATTCCACAGATTCACTATCCCATGAGTAAAGAAATTCCTCCTCATCTCTGCCTTAAATAGGTGACTCCTTACTCTGAGATTATGCCCTCTAATCTTGGACTTTCCTACAAGGGGAAACAACCACCCTGTAAAGCCCCCTAAGGGTCTTGTAGGTTTCAATTAGGTCACCTCCCATTCTTTGAAATTCCAATGGATACAGGTGCACCCTACTCAATCTGTTCTCCAAATCCAGCATCAGGCCAGTGAACTTTCTCTGCACTGCCTCCAATGCCAGTTTATCCTTTCTTAGATTAGGGGACCAAAAATCCCCAAGTGCACATGGAACAGTCCCAATAAAAGTCAGTAACTGTAGGAGAAACGGAACAATGTCTAAAAAACTGTTAAATTTTTCTGCCCAGGTTTTCTGCCATTCTACCAATGTAAAATAAAAATAAGAGTGAGGATTAGTGCTATTTGTTAGGAACCAATAGTCCCAGTATTAAACAGTGATCTCATCTTTACTAGTGGGACTACCTCACTGCTGCTTCTCACATGCCAGAGACTGAACCTTTCTGAACCTTACTCAATTCCTCATTCAAATTACATATTTCTAAATTTTCTTCCTTTTCCAACAAAACAAAGAAAAATTCACTAATTTTAGTCATCTCATAAATTCCACACCACAGCCTGTTCCCACAGGAGTTTGGCAGGTCTTTGTCAGTGCTTTTAGGATGTAAGTTCATCTTCTTTCACCAGTTAAATTCAAGGCTGAATGCCAGACAATTCTGGAGCCTGACCTGAATTTTCTACTACAGACAATCCAGAATGTGGCTATTCGTAATCAATAATCCTGTCTAAGAGAAACAATGGTAGCAACTTAAATGTGAAAAATTAGACACCCGCAGTAGCACTGGGGCCCTGTCTACGTCTATTCTGAAGGATGGAAAAGTCAACTAGTGTCTCCTGGAAAATATCCATGTAGGTGTCAGTGAGAATTAGATTAGTTCTAAGAAGGCATCGTAACTTCAAACAGCCCTGCCAACATTCGCTGCGATGAATGAGCTACTGGAAGCTGCTCCAGGCTTTGAGCTGCTCCAGGCAGCTGGGCACAAAGGAGGCGGAGGTCGTGAAAAGTGTAGGAAATGGGTCCTCAAAATGGGATGTCAGTGCAGATGAAGTATTTGAATAGTGTTGTTTCAAGGATAAATATTGGCTAGAATAACTGGTGTGTTTCAAATTACGCCATTGAGTCTTTTATATCCACCTGTAAGAGATAGTGCCTCAATTTAACGGCCTTCCAAAAACAAGACAGCATCCCCTAAGTACTGCACTGAAGGGTGGGACTGGATTATATACTCAGGAGCAATGTTTAAAATCAGAATAACCTGCAGAACTCAGTGAACCCACTGAAGCAAAGCAAATGATTTTCAGTTATGTTTCACAAACTCTTTGCCAGCTATCTACTTTCATGCTTTGAGGAAGAATAAAGCAGAAAAAACAAGGACATTGCATTATGAGAAACAGACCATATTAGTCATATCTAGCATTATTATAGCACAGCTTTCCAGCTGCCTACATTGTAAAGGCCATTATCTTTTCTTTTTTTGATTGTCGACTAAAATGGGGAAAAAAACTGGTTTAAAAACCAATGACTGCTGCATTTTTTTAAAAAAGCAGGTTAGCTGCTGCTCACTGTAAGTGCTGTTTACACAGCTGTTGGTTCAAGCAATGTGGAAATCTAGTTAGAGACTAGCTGGAACTAGGGAGAGATAGGCCAACAGCATGTATCTGATTGGTTGTGAAACAGTGGCCAATTATCAAAGGCAAAAGCCTCTGCCTGACAACTATGATGTGATTGGCCCTCAGGCAGCTAAACAGCTTGGGGATGTGAATATTCAGGACATAAACTACTGGGTTTCTGGAAGGGAAGGAGCTATTTTATCTCTGCACTATAAAGTTTATCCAGCCTGAAGCTGACCAGTTTATTTCCCCTATTGCAGAGACCTTTACAGGTGTGAACCAGTCACCCTGTGCCTCCTACAAAGTGAACATCCCTGGAGAAGCAGCATTCCGATTAAGGGGATTATCTCAGCAAACGCAGTGGACAGGACCCACTGAACTGTCTTCTCAGTCTTTCCAACTCCCCATAACACCCCATTATTTCTATGTCTGTCTGTATCTGTGTATTGAGGGGCAGCTTTAGAGTTTAACAAGTACAGTTATATGTCAATGGTTTAGAATTGTTTACCTATAATTAGAATCTATTTATTTGTAATAAGCAGTCATTGTTTAGTACAGAACAATGTACTATGGTCTATGCTTTCTGTTAACCTGGGTTTAAAAGACAGGGGAATTAGTGAGTTCTTTATACTTTTCAAAGTAATAACTCTGAGAATAGCACATTATCCCAATGAGGGTGCCAGCATAATCACACAGTTAGCACTGCTGCCTCACAGTGCCAGGAACCTGGGTTCGATTCCAGCCTTGGACAACTGTCTGTGGGGAGTTTGCACATTCTCAGGGTAGCATAGTGGCTCAGTGATTAGCACTGCTGCCTCACAGCGCCAGGGACCCAAGTTCGATTCCAGCTTCGGGTGACTGTCTGTCTGTATGCCATTTGCACATTCTCTTCGTCTGCGTGGGTTTTCTCTGGGTACTTCGGTTTCCTCCCACAGCCCAAAATGTGCAGGTCAGCTGAATTGGCCATGCTAAATTGCCCATAGTGTTAGGCGCATTAGTCAGAGGGAAATGGGTCTGGATGGGTTACTCTTTGGAGGGTCGGTGTGGACTGGTTGGACCGAAGGGCCAGTTTCCACACGTTGAGGAATCTAATCTTAAAGGTAGACAGACAAGAACAAAGGCACAATAGCTGTTTCACCAACTCCAGCACACACAAAACCAGATGCTGCATTCCAAGATGAAGAGTCCTGAATAATTGTTGCTAGTGATTAATTTACCTTGTCAGAATGTCACCTCCAAGTAGGTTCCTTGTGTTTGAGTATACAGTGTACAGTGTAAGTCAAACCTCACCGCCCACAATGCTACTGCCCTCTCTGTGTAGTGTGACTGTCACTGAACCTCCTGACATACCAGAGGGGTGAATGGGGCTGATTTCAGCTCAGACCCAATGTAGCAAGGCAGGTGCAGTTCTTACCAACAGTGAGGTGACTCCAGTGTAACTAAAGTTGGATGAGAATAGAGTGTGTTGGAAGACAACACAGCAGACGGTCGAGTGGAGATCCAAGGTAGTGTATTAGGAATATAACCAGGTCTCTCAAAACTCTCAGCTCCTGCATTCCTCTGACATATTGATGTTTTTAGTGTGGGTGGGAAAGATTCTTCCTGTGTGGAGAGGGGAGGGTGGGACAGAGCCTCTACTGTTGGGAGAGAACAAGCATCTTTTTGATTTCTCCATCCAGACTCATATCCCTACTCGGATTTAGCTGCGTCACCAGAAACACCAGCAATTGCTTCTTCACCTCCTCTCACTGATTACTTTGATTCCTCTCAAGAAGTAATCCAAACTGCAGTATCCTGTTTTACTTAGCTACCTGAGTATACATTTAATATGAATTTACAAGAAAAAAACTCACAGCTGTTGCATGTGTGTATTTATTTTGGTGAAACATGTGCAGTGGTTTAAAACGGTAATTTATTCTTACAAATAAGGCAGTGATGGAAAGAGTTACTAATCTTGTTCCAGAATAAGACATTATCTATAAAGGTACATGTTGTTTGGTACATGCTTCAATGGGTGTGGGGGGTCAGGGAAAGTGGCAAATGTGAGTTCTATGCAATTGCAAAAATTTCTGAGATTAGCACAGTATTAAAGTGTGGAGTTATTTGTATGCACTTTCTTATGCATTTTTCAGAATCTGCAAACACTTCCTATCCAAATTTTTGTTGTCACACTTTAATATCAACATTTAACATTGAAACAGCCGATATAAACAACTCCATTAAAACATCCGTTGCCTATCACCAGCGAGTTGTGAGCTCTGGACAGTGGATGCCGCAGTGTCCAACTCCTAAGTCTTGCCACCATCTTGGATATTTGTGTCTGAACACCACTGGCAGCTTTCAGTTTGTATTTTCAAACAGCTGTAAGCGTGCTTGATATGTCTCACCATCTCCACGGGCAATGTGAGGGAATGAAATAAGCTGGTCAAACATTCAGTTCCAGAATACATTCCCGTGCATGTGTGAGCCCACTTGACAGGAGAAACACACTCAGCTGTCATATTGAATATTCCCTTAAATTATGAACAGGTGAAAGAGTAGGCCATTCAACCCCTTCAGCCTGAGCCATCATTTAATAAGATCATGGCTGATCTAATTGTCACCTCAAATTCGCAATCGGGCCTACCCCAAGAACCTTTAAGATAGAACATAGAACAATACAGCGCAGAACAGGCCCTTCGGCCCTCAATGTTGCGCCGACCTGTGAACTATTCTCAGCTTGTCCCCCTACACTATCCCCAAAATCATCCATGTGCTTATCTAAGGATTGTTTAAATCTCCCTAATGTGGCTGAGTTGACTACATTAGCAGGTAGTGCATTCCACGCCCTTACCACTCTCTGTGTAAAGAACCTGCCTCTGATATCTGTCTTAAATCTATCACTCCTCAATTAGCCCCCTTGTACTTAACAAGAATCTAGCCAGGTTTGCCTGAAAGATATTCAAAGATATTCATTCCACCATCTTTTCAGGAAGTGAGTTTCAAGACTCCAGCGGTTAAGAAGGCATTCAGCATGCTTGCCTTCATTGCTCAGATCTTTTGAGTATAAGAGTTGGGATATTATGTTGAGGTTCTCTCAGAAGTTGGTGAGGCCTCTTCTGGAGCACTGTGTGAGGTTCTGGTCATGTCTATTAAACTGGAGTGGGTTTAGAACAGGTTTACCAGGATTTTGCCGGAAATGGAGGGTTTGAGTTATAAGGCTGGGTAGGCTGGGACTTTTTTCCCTACAGTGTAGGAGGTTGACAGGTGACCTTATAGGGGTTTATAAAAACAGGAGGGGTATAGGTAAGGTGAATGGCAGGTGTCCTTTCCCTAGGGTTGGGGATTTCAAGACCAAGGGTCATATTTTTAAAGCAAGGGGAAAAAAATTTTAAAAAGGCATGAGGGGCAATCTTTTCACACCGCGGATGGTTAGCGTGTGGAATGAACTTCCAGAGTAACTAGTGGATGCAGGTACAGTTACAACATTTAAAAGACACTTGAATAAGTACATGATTAGATTAGATTAGATTACTTACAGTGTGGAAACAGGCCCTTTGGCCCAACAAGTCCATGCCGACCCGCCGAAGCGCAACCCACCCATACCCCTACATTCACCCCTTACCTAACACTACGGGCAATTTTAGCATGGCCAATTCACCTAACCCGCACATCTTTGGACTGTGAATTGGAAAGGTTTGGAGGGATATGGGCCAGGAGCAGGCAGGTGGGACTGGTAAACTTTGGGATTATGGTTGATATGGACTGGTTGAACAGAAAGGTCTGTTTCCGTGTTGTATGACATTATGACTCAACTCACTCAACTTTAGCCCTTATTCTCTCTCCATGGCTAAACTGCTGAGTATAGCCAACATCTTCCATGTTAATTCTAAATATCCAGCATCTACACTGTCTCGTTAGTGTTCAAGAGTTAAGTGGACCCTGTGTTGCTAGGACTTAACACACAGACAGCATGATCTGGACATTGTGTGTCAATGATATGAATAGTCATTGCATCACACTGGTAACCCCTCCCAGTCACACATGCTACCAGTGTGGTTTTTGAGGGAAAAAGATCCAAAATTGCAGGTTTACATGAAACCACAAAATGCATTCACCTCCTAACAAGCAAGCTGCAGCTATTTATTTTCATGGCTGATGGAGGAAGTATTTTGAACAGGTTCTTTCATCTACAAAACATGTGGAAGAAATATTACATTTGTTTGCCTCAGGCCTTCCAATGCATCACCACTGATGAACCTCCCACTATCTTGTATGTCAGTGAAAAGCAAAAGTTTATTTAGATCATCTTAATACAGCTTCAACAGCATAGCACAAATGAATATTTCACAGCAACAGGCTCAACTCTCGACCTCTCTAAGCTACCTATAAGATTCCACCATTAGTTCCAAGTACAATGATCTCCGCCAATAGAACAAGCAAGAGAAATGATCTTTGAGAAAGCCACAAACTGTCCTGGTTTGGATAGACATCATCATCACTACTTGATCACAACTTATCATTCTTGACCTGAGAGTACAGACGCCAACCACAGCAACAATTTCAGGTATCTCATTCACACCTGACATTAACTTTAATGATAGGCAATAACTTAGTATTATCAAGAAAGGCTGAACCAACTTTAGCTCATAACCTTGCTGTGACTTTTAACCCAGAGATGAGCTTCCAGCCATATGCTTGGTCTAGCTGTAAGATCACCTCTATGACATCAGTGAAATCTAGGACCCTCCCTCAGCTCTTCTTCACTGGAATTATCACCCACGTCTTCACTACCTCTAGACCATATTCCAGCATTCTCCTAGCCAGTCATCCATTTCTTACTCTGTCATCAACTTGAGGTCATCCAAAGCCCTGGTGCCCATGTCCTTACTCACAACAAATCCAGTTCCCCCATCATCCATGTGCACACTGACTTACACTGGCTCACAGTTCCATATCTCTTATCC
Organism: Hemiscyllium ocellatum; assembly: GCF_020745735.1. Taxonomy (NCBI): domain Eukaryota; kingdom Metazoa; phylum Chordata; class Chondrichthyes; order Orectolobiformes; family Hemiscylliidae; genus Hemiscyllium; species Hemiscyllium ocellatum. The sequence continues at coordinate 948,049 of NC_083450.1, forward strand.
TCACAAAGCCTTCAGAGACCTTTGATAACACTGAAATCTCCTCCAGCTCTAAAATATCAGTGTTCCTTGAATTCTTCTTGAACTCTTGAACAGCCCTGGCTTTAATTGCTTCACTCCTAGTGCTGCACCTTCAGCTGCCAAAGCCCCAAATTCTGCAATTCCCTCCTATGTACTCCACCCAATCACAAATACTACCAGACTGCTGGTGCTGACAAAATGACCAAAATTGTAGGGTTTGGCGAAAACACAAAATGTATTAACCTCATCACAATCTGCAGCTGCTTACCTTCCGGAAGCTATTTGGAGCTAATGTAGGTCAGTGAGAATACGGATGCTGAGTGAGTAATAGGAATGGTAGCAATGAGGACATTGAGTCATAGTGATGTACAGAGCAACACGGTGGCTCAGTGGTTAGCACTGCTGCCTCACAGGGCCAGGGCCAGAGCCAGAGCCAGGATTTGATCCCACCCTCGGGCGACTGTCTGTGTGGAGTTTGCACATTCTCCCCGTGTGCTCGGATTTCCTCCAACAATCCAAAGATGTGCAGGTCAGGTGGATTGGCCATGCTAAATTGCCTGTAGTATTCAGGAATGTGTAGGTTAGGTGCATTAGTCAGGGGAAATGTAGAGTAATAGGGTAGGGGAACAGGTTTGGGTGGGATCCTCTTTGGAGGGTAGGTATAGACTTGTTGGGCCAAATGACCAGGTTCCACGCTGTAAGGATTCTATGATTCTAGGAGCACCGTCCAGCTCATCCATGCTGATCTTACATTAAGCTGGTCACATTTGGCAGCATTTCGCCCATTTCCCTCTAAACCCTACCTATTCATATACTCATCCAGATGCCTTCTAAATGTTGCAATTGTACCAGCCTCCACCACCTCTGGCAGCTCATTCCATACACATTCCACCTTCTGTGTGAAAACGTTGGCCCTTAGGTCACTTTTAAATCTTTCCCCTCTTACCTTAAACCAATGCCCTCTAGTTTTGAACTTCCCCACCCCAGGGAAAAGACCTTTACTATTTACCCTATCCATGCCCCTCATGATTTTATAAACCTGTATAAGGTCGCTCCTCAGCCTCCCATGCTCCAGGGAAAACAGCCCCAGCCTGTTCAGCCTCTCCCGATTGCTCAAACCTGGCAATAACCTTGTAAATCTTTTCTGCACTCTTTCTGGTTTAACTACATCTCTCTAATCCTCAATGGGCAGGATTTCCTATTCTCTTTAGTGACATGGGCAGTGGGAAATTTGGGAAAATAAAGCAAAAGTGAAAGATTCAGATTCTTGACATTGAGAAAAAGCTATCTAATTTTCTCCTTAACATTTAAACAGTAAGTTCAGAATCTTGTTAATCTGCAGTGACTACCTTATTGCCACATATTTGAATCTCATTATTAGTTATAATTATCCTTATTTCCATGGGGTGTTCCTAATTCTCCTCTCCATCTTCAAGACAACAGGGAGGGTAGTTATATTGCAGCAGCTTTCCCCTTCTTCCCTGGGTCTTCATCCAAGTCTGTCTGCACAACCAAGCATCTGCAGGCTCCAAGGACACCTTCCTTCTCAACCCTTTGTCCATGCAAGTTGGCATCAACAAACCACCAGCCTGACCACATTGTCCCACTTGGTCTAACTCTCAGACCTTCAAGACTTCAGCCTGGAGCTCCAGGGGGTTTTGTGACCTGCATGCTTCTTCCTGGGTTGCTTTGTGTTCAGGGACATCATATATGCTCACACAGGATGCACCTTATGGCCCTCAGCTTCCTTTCTTAATGCTCACTCATTGTACACCGATTTGGAACCTGCCAGCCTCCAAGGTGTGCAGTTCCTTTTAACACATTGGGAAAAGCAGTGGAGTACTGAACAGTCAAGGGGGTGAACATGTTCCTGTACAGCACCATGCTGGATCAATGTCACAACCACAGCTTAAGACCATAGCATGTGCTTCAACAAAATGACTAGGTCCGAACATCAAAGGGGACCAGTCCCAAGATTACTAGATTAGATTACTTACTGTGTGGAAACAGGCCCTTCGGCCCAACAAGTCCACACCGACCCGCAACCCACCCATACGTTTACCCCTTACCTAACACTACGGGCAATTTAGCATGGCCAATTCACCTAACCCGCACATTTTGGACTGTGGGAGGAAACCGGAGCACCCGGAGGAAACCCACGCAGACACGGGGAGAAAGTGCAAACTCCACACACTCAGTCGCCTGAGGCGGGAATTGAACCAAGGTCTCTGGCGCTGTGAGGCAGCAGTGCTAACCACTGTGCCACCGTGCCGCCCTAGTAGAATTGAAGGGGACCGTGGTCAGTCAGGTAGTACTGACTCGTCCAGCTGCAGTCCAGAACTTGGCCATGGTCAGTCCTGCTGGGAGGTACAACTAGTCAGAGGATTACAGTTATGTTAATCATGTTGTGTTGTGAAGATTTCTGTCTGGGGTAGGGTGGGGTAGAGTAGGGTAGTTCAGGGTATAGAAGGGTTAGCGAGATGAGTGTGCCGTGGTAGAGTTTGAGTGAGTGGCCACAGACAGAAGTGGTATTTACTGCATCGACAGCAGAGATCACTCACCTTCACCTTGTTCTGTTGAGGACTGTGATTCACCCCACACATTGTAGTGATTCCAGTTGCTATCTCACTCCAGGCTGGCTGAATCTGGTCAGCAGGAAAGAGCACTGACCCTATTACCATCACCAAGTCATTTCCTGCTGGTGAAATGAGGTACCAGCTTCCCTTCCTGGGCTATGGTCTTGGCAATAACAGTGGAGTATCACCTTGTGAGGAACTGTTCCTGACCTGTGGTGTCTTAAGTGGTGCACTGCTCGTGATTAGTGGCATGGACATCACAAAGTCCCAGGAGCAGGGAGTACTTCCGCCACTCCTGCTGCATATTCCAAGAGACATGCACTAAAAAGGCCAATTGCAAAATGAATGAGATGGAGAGCAGAACGTTGCATGGAAAAAGTTGATACAGACCATGGCAAACTGTAGTGAGGGGTGGGGGGGGGAGGTGTTACAGGATTATGGGGATGGAAGAGTAAAAGACACTGAGGCCTTCCCTCAGCCATGGTTATTCAAATCATGAGGGGCATAGACATGAGGAACAGCAAAGGTCTTTTCCCCAGGGTGAGGGAGTTCAAAACTATGAGGCATAATTTAAAGGTGAGAGGAGAAAGATTTAAAAGGGACCTGTGGGGCAACTTTTTCACACGCAGGGTAGTTGATATGAGGAAGTGGTAAATGTAGCTATAGTTACAACATTTAAAAGCCATTTGGACAGGCACATGAACCGGAAAGGGATATGGGCCAAATGCAGGCAAGTATGAATAGTTTAGTTTGGGAAATGTGGTCAGCATAGACGAGTTGGACTAAACAGCCTGTTTCCATATTGTATGACTCTATGACTCTAAATGGCAGAGAAGGCTCAATGGGCTGAATGGCCCCCTTCTGTTCCTAAGTTTCTATCTACACTAATGTCTCTTTAAATGGCTTGGTATCAGAATAATTGTTCCTATCTACCTTAATATCTCCTTAAATAGATAAGTGTCAAAATATTGCTTTATAATGATCTTGTGGAGCGTTATAACATTAAAGCAACTACATGAGTACAAGTTGCTGATGTTATGCATAACCTGAGAACATACCTCTTTACGTTCATTCATCTGAACCTCAATGACTTCCCTCAGCCAAACCCTGTTCCTGGAACCTTTCTACACTGCAGCTCAGTTACTCCCCACAACTGGCACACACTCTCTTTGTTGAGGGTCAACCACTATTTGAAACAAAGGTATCTTTAGCCTATTGAACTTATACAGGAAAAGCACCACAGAACGAAGCTGTAAAGTGAAAGAACTCTCTTCAAACCAAAGAAATTCCACGACCTATCACGAGGGTCACACTGTTCCTTTGCTGTGTGAACTACCTGTAGCAGCAGCATCACTCTCATATCACTCTTTCTCATTCCCTTTCTTTTCTGATCCTGAGAATAAAATATTTGAGGGAAAAATATGAATGACAGAAATGGAGCAGTAAAAAATGTGAAAGGGGAGAAATGCAAAGTGACGTAAGGATACATAAGGAGGGTGGGAGAGAGAGAGGGGAAAAGGAAAAATAAATATATTCCTTACCTTTCCACAAAATGAATAGGTAGAGCACAAAGGAGAATCTGTTTAAGGCCATGGGCACAAACAAATGTTAGATCAGCAGCGTCTGGCAATCAAGGTCCTCACATTCCCAGATCTTTCACTCCATCCAGCGCTGACCTGCCTCCAATGTTTATGCCCCTGATTCGAAGGGTGCAGAGTATGCTGGAGTCAGAGAGCTTGATGTTCACACTGGAACACTAGCACGATTGTGCTAAATATTTCCTTCTCTTATTATTGAAGTTCCTTGCTCCACTGCCTTGTTTTCTCACTCCACCTGATTTTTAAACTTTTATTTCTGCTTCTTATAAAGATTCCTATATATCTGGCTTCTACATCTATTCTTGGCAGATTATACGAGCTTTCCTTCTGGCTTTTCCTCTCTGTAATCTCCGCTGTCTTCGTCTTGCACCCTATACAAATATATCACTGTGGCTCTAATTCACTCCACGGTTTGCTTAAATATTTTTCACTTTGCATTTGCTGCAAATTTACTTTCTTCTTTTCACGTACACGCTTTCCAAATACACCAGGTACTTTCCCTGTTTCTCTCAAAATAGATTTGTCTTTACCGCTCCCTTCTCTCAGTCCCTGTCATATTTCCTATTCCTTTACTAAATACAGGAGAGTTTTGAGATATGTGCCAGACTGTTTTACGTTACTCACTTTATATACAGCCTGTGGTCCTGGTGCTTAAACACAGCCCCGCCCACAGGCAGGGCAAAGTTACACTTCATCCAGTCACTCTTTCTCAGTCTTTTTCTACTCCTGAACTGTTGCAGTGAGATCATCTGACTGATTGCCTTGGAGTTACAGACTCTATTGTTCCTTGTGGAGGATGCTTTCAAGAAAAAAGTACAATTTTATTTACTACACGACAGCCAGATCTTTCCAATAAGCTTAAAAAGGAACATGTTGGTGCCACGGGTATTCTTCACTGTTCTAAGTGCTGCCATTTGGATAGGACCACGATTATACTGCAAGAACACCTCATTCTCCAGGTGGACTGTTATTTATCTCATTTTCAATTTGTGGACTGTCATAGGCTCAAACTTACTACTTAATCACAAACTGTGACTCCATGTAAATAGATTCTGCTTCCCAAAACTAGTTGAATGATAGTCCAGAACATTTACCCATTATCCCATCTCCATTCTTCATCCTGAACCACTGACAGTTCACGCCATGGTTCTTTCTGAATGTCAGTTTATACCTGTCAGGATTGACCCTAAGCTGATTTTGAACCAGACAGCTTGCTTCATTTCCCAGCACCTTTGTAGGAAGAAACCTTTTGTCTGATCTTCTCTGCCCTGGATCAGATCATGGTCGCAAATAGAGTCAAGTGTGTGGTGCTGGAAAACCACAGCAGGTCAGGCAGCATCTGAGGAGCAGTAAAATCGATGTTTCGGGCAAAAGTCCTTCATCAGGAATGAGGCTGGGAGCTTCGGGGGTGGAGAGATAAATGGGAGAGGGGAGGGGTTGGGGCTGGGGGGGAAGGTAGCTGAGAGTGCAATAGGTGGGTGGAGGTGGGGTGAAGGTCATAGGTCGGAGGGGAGGGTGGAGCAGATAGGAAGGAAGATGGATAGATGGGACAGGTCATGAAGACAGAGCTGAGCTGGAAGGTTGGAACTAGGGTAAGGTGGGGGGATGGGAAATGAGGAAACTGGTGAAGTCCACATTGATGCCATGGGGTTAGAGGGTCCTGAGGTGGAAGATGAGGCGTTCTTCCTCCAGGCATTGGGTGGTGAGGGAGTGGCGATGGAGGAGGCCCAGGACTTGCATGTCGTCAGCAGAATGAGAGGGGGAGTTGAAATGTCACAAATAAAGGAGTGAACACAAGATTCTCTCAATCTTTGGAAAACCTTCACAAAGTTTATCTCTATGTGAAACTCTCCCTTCCAGGATCAACATCCATTTCCTTCCATTTGCTTGTGAGGCATTATTGGGTGCTCCTTATTTGCAGTGTCTCATTTGGCAGTATTCTCGACTTGAAATCAATAGGTTTTCACTTCAATTCTCACACTTCAAATCTAGGCTGATAGCCCAAAGCAGTACTGGGGAAGTGCAACACTGTGAGAGGTGTCACCTCGTAGATATGATGCTACACATGAGGTGCTGTCCACCTTTTAGGGCAAACATTAAAGATTCTACAGCCCCTATATTGAAAAACAGCAAGGAGTTTGTGTTCTGGACCAATACATAGTTATGCCCTAACTAACATCACTAAAAGAGGTTATCTGGTTATCACGACACATTGCTTGTAAGATTATGTTGTGTGCAAACTCACTGCACATTAGTTATATCACAAAACATAAGAACATCAGAAATAAGAGCATTAGAACTCAGAGCAGGAGTAGGCCATTCGGCCCTTCGAGCCTGCTGCACCACTCAATAAGATCATGGCTGATTTTTTCATGGCCTCAGCTCCACTTACCTGCCTGCTCACCAAAACCCTTAATTCCTTTACTGGTCAAAAAACAATCTATCTTTGCCTTAAAAACCTTTGAAGAGGTAGCCCCAACTGCTTCACTGGGCAGGAAATTCCACAGATTCCTCACTGCTTTAAATCACTTTGGAATATCCTGAGATCACAAAAAGTTACGTTTTCCTAAACATTAGGAAATAATTGTATAAATAACAATATTACCAATATAACAGAAACAATTAAAATAGAAAATACTAATCACAAAATTAAAAACAATATATTACCACACACCAGCCCTAAGAGGAAAATTCAATCACCAACTCCAATGGGGAGAAGGAAGAATAGAATAAAGTTGTTGGAAATACAAAGAATTGTTAGCCAGCAGTTTACCGAGACTCTCAAAAAGTTAATCAACTGTCAGAGTTTGGAGCTGTATCTCGTATGGATCTCCAGTGCCCCATTGTGGCGATTTATTTGCTTGCACCCCTGCAATTGTGAAAGACAAAGTGACGAACATTTTTTTTAACTGAACCAGTTTTTCTAATCAGCCTGTGCAAGGATGTTATTGCACACCTCTGGAGCAGGTGGGACATGAAACCCGGGCCTCCCGGTCTAGGACATTACCACTGTGCCACAAGAGGGCTCAATATAAGCTGCTGGAACAGCAGTTCCAGAGATCAGAAACAAACAGGTTTTTAAAAGGAGGCCAGGAACAATTCAGATGAAGATGTTTTTAGAGGGATCAGACTAAGACCAGTGGAAGGTTGTGCATGTACAGCAATGCAAGAGAGGAAATGCAACTGGCAGATGCAGAGGTTTAAAAGGAAAAGTTAGGACATAGGACTGAGACAGGGCATAGTAGATTAGAGTGGTGCTGGAAAAGCACAGCAGGTCAGGCAGCAGGATTTCCCTGCTCCTCGAATGCTGCCTGACCTGCTGTGCTTTTCCAACACTACTCTAATCTAGACTCTGGTTTCCAGCATCTGCAGTCCTTGTTTTTACCAGGGCAAGGTAGGGCAATTATATGTCCTTCTTAAACTAGGAGGGACCTTTATTGTCATTCTTGACTGAACTCAACAAATTCTGCAGAGATGGAGCTTAAAACCTGGGGTATTCTTGATCTGTAAAATGTTCATATAAACAATCACTTATTTACACAGCAGTTAAGGGTGCCAAGATGGCAAATTCCTGACCTAACAGCTTTGTGAATGACAGGTGTAAAAGCTGTTCGATATGAAAAGTGATGAGCCTGTTTAGAAACTAAGTATGGAGTTGTGTGGCACAGTCAGCTAACATCTGTACGTGAATGGGCTCAGAAATCCAAGTTCGAGTAGTTGCTTCAGATATCATTGACACTGAAGGGAAGTGATAGCAGAACAGTAATGTCACTGGACTAGTTATCCAGGGACCCAGGCTAATGTTCTGGGGATATGGGCTTGAATCTCATGTGCCAGATGATGAAATTTGAATTCAATTAAAAGCTGGTGTAATGGTAAAAGACTCATGTCCTTTAGAGGATGAAATCTATTGTCTTTACCTGGTCTGGCCTACATGTGACTCCAGACCCATGGCAAAGTGGTTGATTCTTAATTTCCCTCTGAAATGGCCCTAGCAAATCATTCATTTCAAGGATGATCAGGATTTGGCAACATGCCCATGTCTTATGAAACTACTGGGCCTCAGAGGAGACCTGCTAACTGCGTGTCAATTTCGCTCAGTTAATAAAAGGCTCAGCTATGATTTAGAACATTATGGTTGAAGGGGCATATTAGAAATTGAGAAAATATATTGAGGGTGATATTTCAATGCAGTACTGCCAAAGTGTCATGTATCAAACCAAAGCCACATCTTATATTTTGTGTAGACGTTAAAAGTCACTCCACCAACAAGGCTATTTTCCCAGTGGTCAACACTCCTCTCTCAAAAATAGAATAGTTGGTCAATCATTCAAATGTTGTTTGTGAGACCTTACTGTGCAGAAATTATCCTTGCCAGAATCTTATTCCAACAAGCTCCTAACTGCTGCTGATTGTAACTCATCCAGCCCCAAGTCCATATACGATTTCCACTCAGTCCACTTCCAAGCTGAGAGGAATAACAGAAAGTTAACTGTTAAGAGAGAAGCAGAGCAAGGAGTTAGACGGATGTGGAACAAATGGAGATACCATGGCTGAAGAGTGCAGAATAGGCTGGCACTTGATGTGATGCTACACCAGGAGTCTGTCACATTTGAAACAAAATATAGATTTGCAGATGTTAAAAGTATTCACGAGAGTCATTCAGCCCATCAGACTGATATCATTTTTTTGTTGCAGCCATTTACTCAGCTTCATTTAATCCCCATGGCATTGCATTGTTTTCTGATTTATCTAATGCCCTCATAAAAAATGCAATGCAGTCTTCCTCTGGCAAAAAACCAGGAATCCACATTGCAAAGATTGTTTTCCTAACCATCCCTTTTGAGGCACTTTGAAGTTAAGGGCTCTCTGTCACTGACATCTTACCAAGGCTAATAAAATGCTCTATAATTTAAAAACACTCGATCATATCTGCTCAGAAAGTTAAAAATCACACAACACCAGGTTATAGTCCAATAGGTTTACTTGCAAACACTAGTTTTCGGAGGGCTGTTCCTTCATCAGGTGGTTGTGAGGTGAACCTATTATTTAGATGCATTATCTGGGCTGACGATGACACCAAACGTTAAAAGTTTGCTTGAGAATGTCACTTTTAAATGTTCTGCAATTTACATATGAAAGAACTGAAACCAGCATGTTCATTCTAAAAGATGTGGGACTTAACAAACAATCCTGGTCTTTTTCAAAATATAATTTTAGTTATACCACACTGTAAGCTTTTGCTATAAATTCTGTGCCTTACGATCTTATACTCCACAACTACCTGATGAAGGAGCGGCGTTCTGAAAGCTAGTGCTTCCAAATAAATCTGTTGGACTATAACCTGGTATTGTGTGATTTTTAACTTTATACACCCCAGTCCAATACTGGCATCTCCAAATCATATCTTCTTATAGCACTCTCTGTTATAATCCAGATATGAGGTCTCCCAGTTTATAACAACCAATTTCCCAACACTTGGTCATTATGCTTCACATATACTTCCTGTCATGCCTAAACATACATACCTTCTAACTGTGGCTACACTGATATTTTAGTGGACAGCAAAGAAGACTACCTCAGAGTACAATGGGACCATATTCAGATGGGCCAATGGGCCGAGGAGAGATAGATGGAATTTAATCTAGATAAATCTGAGGTGCTGCATTTTGGAAAGGCAAATCAAAGATGGACTTATACGTAGAACATACTGTACAGCACAGTATAGGCCCTTCGGTCCACTATGTTGTCCAGCAGTTCAATCAAGTTTGAATTTAATATTTTGACAATATTAAAACCAATGAAACAATCCGATGCTTTGGGGTATAAGACTGGGCAAAACTGAACAGTTGAAGGAGAACTGCCAAGCCACCAACATATGCAGACTGCTCAGAGAATAGCTCTCTTAAAGGTACCTTTATCTATCAATGACCTGAGAAACAGAAATCTCTAAGAAGAAAAGAAGACAGAGGAAGATACAAAGAGAAGATTCAACAGCTGGCTGGTTTTGAGATTTGAATCTTTGGTAAATTTTAATCAAGGGTTTTATCGGACCAGTATTGTAGAAGGGAAAGTAAAATGTAGGTTGGAAGAAGGAGTTGTGAATAGTTGTTAGTTAATATTCTATGTTAGACTTAAAGAATAAAGTTCCTACTTTTTTTGGACTTTAAATAGCAACTTTTGGGATCGTTCTTGGTCTCTCGAATTTTAACAGATTACAGCATGGGTTAAATCATTTTTGTGTTGCAGATTTAAATTAGCAGGAGGGATTTACCCCGTGTCATAACAGTTCGGAGGTTTGTCCGGGATTTGAACTGGTGTAGACTAATTTGAATAGATTTGGGGGTCTGAAAAAACTCAGTAGATTTAAACACTTGCAGGTTAGCATCCTAGATCTTTAAATAAAATGCAAGTGAGGCAATTTGTTTAATTTCAGTGACTTGTGGTTTATTAAATTAAAAGTGAGTGAAATGGCTGTTAAAAGAGGTTCTGGGATTTGAATATGATTCTCAAATTTGCCAAGAAGGTTTAGAAGGAATGAAAAAGCCCATACCTTTAGAATTAGCAATTAAGTTAGATTTGGGTTTAACGAAGGACCAAAGTAAAGTTGAAATTGTAAGGGAGTCACTCAAACACTTAGGTGCGTTAGAGAAGCAGACAAGTGCAGTAGAGGTAGAAAAGCTTAAATTACAATTGAGGAAAATGGAGTTAGAAGATATACAGACAGAAAGAGAGGAAGGTCAGAGAGAGAGAAGGTTCTTAGCTGAGTAAAGAGAGAGAAAAAAGGGAAAGAGAAAGAGAGAGAGAGAGAAAGGAGAGAGAAGGTTCTTAGCAGAGCAAAAAGAGAGAAATTGAACTTGACAAGTTGCAACTTAGTCAGCAAAGTCAAGTTAACAGGATGGAGATCAAAACAGAAAGTAGTAAAATATACAAGTATGTCAAAACTCTGCCACATTTTGATGAGAAAGATGTTGAAGCTTTCTTTATTTCATTTGAAAATTTGTCTAAGCAGATGGAGTGGCCCAAGGATTTATGGGTAATGCTAGTTCAGACTAAAGTGGTAGGCAGAGTTCGTGAGTTATTTGCTATGCTATTAGATGAGGGGTCAAGATATTATGAATAGGTTAAACAGGCTATTTTGAGTGCTTATGAATTGGTACCAGAAGCACATAGACAGTGGTACAGAAACATAAAGAAGGAACCAAGTCAGGTCAGGTTGAGTTCGAAAGAATTAAACACAGTTACTTTGATAGATGAGTATGTGCTTTCAAAATAGATAAGACCGAGGAGGCTCTATGAGAGATTATTCTGCTGGAGGAGTTTAAAACCTCACTTCCAGAGATGGTAAGAATTCACATGGAGGGACAGAAAGTTCAGGAAGTGAGAAGGGCAGGAGAATTAGCAGATGAATATATGTTGGTGCATAAGACAAACTTCCAGCCAGAATTTCATCCTGCGATAGAAGTTGGGAGAAGTGCAGATCCTACACTCCGAAAGGAAGAGTAGAGAACACTGGTAACAGTTTACCACAGGGTAAAGAAGCCCAAGAGAGTGGAAGGGAGGTGAAAGGACTCAGGTCTTCTCACTGTAATGGAGTGGGACACAGAAAATCACAGTGCTGGTGGTATAAGAAAGAAGGGCACTGGGAAAAGGTGTTTTCACTGCCAGAAAGTGAGACATGTAAAGTCACAGTGCTGGTCATTAAAGAAAGGCACTCTGGGAAAAAAATGTGGGAAAAGAAGCTAAGCCAGTGGCATTAATGAAGGTACTAAAGGAAATCCCAAGAAGAACTGAGGAGCTGCAGGAGAGTGCACAGCCGAGGCAGGGGCTGGGTATGGAGTTAGTACCTGATCTGTACAAAGGATTCACCTCTGTGAGTAAAGTTTACTCAGAAGGAACAGGGGGAGAAGCACACTAAGTTATAATTTTGAGAAAGACAGGATCTAACCAGTTGCTGATAGTAAGGGATGAGCAAATATGCACACTTTCTGATCTGTTAACTAAGAGTGTGCTAATTTATGAGATAGATGGACAGAAATTTAGTGTTCCCCCTTGTGAGATCTGGTTGGAGTGCCAACTCAAGACTGGGGATGTAACAGTGGGTGTGATTGACAGAGTGTCAGTTCTAGGAATTCAGTTTGTTAGTCATAGAGTCATAGAGATGTATAACATGAAAACAGACCCTTTGGTCCAACCCATCCATGCCGACCAGATATCCCAACCTAATCTAGTTCCACCTGCCAGCACCCAGCCCATATCCCTGCAAACCCTTCCTATTCATATACCCATCCAAATGCCTTTTAAGTGTTGCAATTGTTCCAGCCTCCACCACTTCCTCTGACGGCTCATTCCAAACACGTACCACGCTCTGCGTGAAAACGTTGCCCCTTAGGTCTCTTTTATATCTTTCCCCTCTCACCCTAAACCTATGCCCTCTAATTCAGGACTCACCCACCCCAGGGAAGAGACCTTGTTTATTTATTCTATCCATGCCCCACATGATTTTATAAACCTCTATAAGATCACCCCTCAACCTCTGATGCTCCAGGGAAAACAGCCCCAGCCTGTTCAGCCTCTCCCTATAGCTCAAATGTTCCAACCCTGGCAACATCCTTGTAAATCTTTTCTGAACACTTTCAAATTTCACAACATCCTTCCGATAGGAAGGAGACCAAAATTGCATGTAATATTCCAACTGTGGTCTAACCAACGTCCTCTCCAGTCGCAACATGACCATCCAACTCCTGTACTCAATACTCTGACCAATAAAAGAAAGCATACCAAACGCCATCTTCACTATCCTACCTACCTGCGACTCCACTTTCAAGGAGCTAAGAACCTGCACTCCAAAGTCTCTTTGTTCAGCAACACTCCCAAGGACCTTACCATTAAGTCCTGCTAAGATTTGCTTTCCCAAAACACGACACCTTGCATTTATCTGAATTAAATTCCATCTGCCACTTCTCAACCCATTGGTCCATCTGATCAAGGTCCTGTTGTAATCTGAGGTAACCCACTTCGCTGTCCACTACACCTCCAATTTTGGTGTCATCTGCAAACTTACTAACTGTACCTCTCATGCTCACATCCAAGTAATTTATGTAAATGACAAAAAGTAGAGGGCCCAGCACCGATCCTTGTGGCACTCCACTGGTCACAGGCCTCCAGTCTGAAAAACAACCCTCCAACACCACCCTCTATCTTCTACCTTTGAGCCAGATCTGTATCCAAATGACTAGTTCTCCCTGTATTCCTGAGATCTAACCTTGCTAACCAGCCTCCCATGGGAAACCTTGTCGAACACCTTACTGAAGTCCATATAGATCACATCTACTGCTCTGCCCTCATCAATCCTCTTTGTTACTTCTTCAAAAAACTCAATCAAGTTTGTGAGACATGATTTCCCACGCACAAAGCCATGTTGACTATCCCTAACCAGTCCTTACCTTTCCAAATACATGTACATCCTGTCCCTCAGGATTCCTTCCAACAACTTGCCCACCACTGATGTCAGTCTCACTGGTCTGTAGTTCCCTGGTTTGTCCTTACCACCCTTCTTAAACAGTGGCACCACGTTAGCCAACCTCCAGTCTTCCGGCACCTCACCTGTGACTATCAATGATGCAAATATCTCAGCAAGAGGCCCAGCAATTACTTCTCTAGCTTCCCACAGTGTTCTAGGGTACACCTGATCAGGTCCTGGGGATTTATCCACCTTAATGCATTTCAAGACTTCTTCCTTTTGCAAGGTGTCACCATCCATTTCCCTACATTCTATATCTTTCATGCCCTTTTCCACAGTAAATATTAATGCAAAATACTTGTTTAGTATCTCCCCCATTTTCTGCAGCTCCACACAAAGGCCGCCTTACTACTCTTTGAGAGGCCCTATTCTCTCCCTAGTTACCCTTTTATCCTTAATGTATTTGTAAAAACCCTTTGAATTCTCCTGAACTCTATTTGCTGAAGTTATCTCATGTCCCCTTTTTGCCCTCCTGATTTCCCTCTTAAGTATACTCCTACTGCCTTTATACCCTTCTACAGATTCACTTGATCTATCCTGTCTACACCTTACATATGCTTCCTTCTTTTTCTTAACCAAACCCTCAATTTCTTTAGTCAACCAGCATTCCCTATACCTACCAGCCTTTCCTTTCACCCTGACAGGAATATACTTTCTCTGGATTCTCGTTATCTCATTCCTGAAGGCTTCCCATTTTTCAGCTGTCCCTTTACCTGCGAACATCTGCCCACAGTCAGCTTTTGAAAGTTCTTGCCTAATACCATCAAAATTAGCCTTTCTCCAATTTAGAACTTCAACTTTTAGATCTGTCTATCCTTTTCCATCACTATTTTAAATCTAATAGAATTATGCTCGCTGGCCCCAAAGTGCTCCCCCACTGACACCTCAGTCACCTGCCCTGCCTAATTTACCAAGAGTAGGTCAAGTTTTGCACCTTCTCTAGTAGGTACATCCACATACTGAATCAGAAAATTTTCTTGTACACACTTAACAAATTCCTCTCCATCTAAACCCTTCACACTATGGCAGTCCCAGTCTATGTTTGGAAAGTTAAAATCCCCTACCATAACCAGCTTATTATTCTTCCAGATAGCTGACATCTCCTTACAAGTTTGTTTCTCAATTTCCCTCTGACTACTAAGGGGTCTATAATATAATCCCAATAAAGTGATCATCCCTTTCTTATTTCTCAGTTCTACCCAAATAACTTCCCTGGATGTATTTCTGGGAATATCCTCCCTCAGCACAGTTGCAATGCTATCCCTTATCAAAAACATCACTCCACCTCGTCTCTTGCCTCCCTTTCTATCCTTCCTTTGTATCCTGCCCAACCCTGAGCCATGTTTCTGTAATTGCTATGATATCCCAGTCCCATGTTCCTAACCATGTCCTAAGTTCATTTGCCTTCCCTGTTAGGCCCCTTGCATTGAAATAAATTCAGTCTAATTATTTAGTCCTACCTTGTCCCTGCCTGCCCTGACTGTTTGACTCACTTCTGTTCTCAACTGTACCAGTCTCAGATTGATCCCTTTCCTCACTATCTCCCTGGGACCCACACCCCCACTTTACTAGTATAAATCCTCCCGAGCAGCTCTAGCAAATCTCCCTGCCAGTATATTAGTCCCATTCCAACTTAGGTGCAATCCGTCCTTCTTGTACAGTTCTTGGGAATGATTTGGCAGGACCCAAGGTGGGAATGACACCCTTTGCAGAGAAGCCCAAGGAAGACCAAGAAACTGAGGAGTTAAAACAGAAATATCCTGGTATTTTCCCAGACTGTGTAGTAACAAGATCTCACTATCATAAGTTACAGAACAAAGCAAAAACTAAAGAGAAAGATGAAGGAGTTGAGGTTCAAGTTAGCAGACATTCTGTTTGATGTAATGGTGCAGGAAAAACCTGAACAGGCAGAGGGTCAGGCAGAAATTTTTAGTCCTGAAAGGCTAAGGGACTTGCAACAGCAAGACAACACAATAAAAGATATATATGTGGATGCATACTCTGAAAAGGAGGCAGAGGATATTCGTGAGAGTAATTACCTGAAAGACAGAATCCTAAGATGGAAATAGAGACTACGCCAAGTTAGTGTAGACGAGAAATGGACAGAAATACACCAGATTGCGTTGCCAGTAGCTTACAGAGAGGAAGTGTTACGGGTAGCACATGAACCACCTATAGGGGGTCACCTAGGAGTACAAGAGACTCAGGCTAAAGTACAAAACATCTCTATTGGTCTGGAATGCACAAGGATGTGGTTACCTTTTGCTGTATATGTCATACATGCCAAATGGTAAGTAAGCTACAGGTGGCAATAAAACCAGCACCTTTGTAGCCAATGCCCATATTTGGAGAACCTTTCAAGCAGGTTATAATTGACTGTGTTGGTCCCCTCCCGAGAACTAAAAGTGGGAACCAGTACTTGTTAACCAGAATGGATGTGTCTATCAGATTTCCGGAGTCAATTCCATTACGGAGTATCAAGGAAAAAAAAGTGGTAGAGGAGTTAGTAGCTTTCTTCACACGGCGTGGGCTACCCAGAGAGATTCAGCCGGACCAAGGGTCAAATTTTACTGCTAGGCTGTTTAAGGAGGGTATGGATAGCTTAGGTATACAGCACTTTAAATCCAGTGCGTATCATCCTGAATCCCAGGGAGCTTTAGAAAGGTGGCATCAGACCTTCAAGACCATGTTGAGAGTGTACTATCAGGATTACTTGAATTGACTGGGATGATTGACTGGGAAAGTATAGTTCAAGTATTTTAGATGGGTCAGTTTTTGTCCAATGAGTGCAGGAAGGTTTTCTGATATAGTATGTAGACAGGCCAACAAGGCGTGAGGCCATATTAGATTTGGTACTGGGTAATGAACACGGCCAGGTGTTAGCTTTAGAGGTAGGTGAGCACTTTGGTGATAGTGATCACAATCCAGTTATGTTTACTTTATGGTTGGAAAGGGATAGATATACACTGGAGGGCAAGAGTTACAGCTGGGAGAAAGGCAATTCTGATGCGATTAGATGAAATTCAGGATGCATTGGACGGGGAAGGAAACTGCACGGGATGGGCATAATAGAAGTGTGGGGCTTATTCGAGGAAAAGCTCCTGTGTATCTTTGATAAGTATGTACCTGTCAGACAGGGAGGAAGTTGTTGAGCGCAGGAGCCATGGTTTACTAAGGAAGTTAAATCTCTTGTCAAGAGGAAGAAGTCTTATGTTAGGATAAGATGTGAGGGTTCAGTTAGGGTGATTGAGAGTTACAAGGTAGCCAGGAAAGACCTAAGGAGAGAGTTAAGATGAGCGAGGAGGGGACATGAGTTGTTGGCAGATATGATCAGGGAAAACCATAAAGCTTTCTATAGATAGATAAGGGATAAAAGAATGACTAGAGTAAGATTAGGGCCAATCAAAGACCCTAATTGGCCCTAGTAGTGGGAAGTTGTGCATGGAGTCAGAGCAGAAAGACGAAGTGCTAAATGAATATTTTTCATCAGTATTCACACTGGAAAAAGATAATGCTGTCAAGGAGAATACTGAGATACAAGCTACTAGACTAGACGGGATTGAGGTTCACAAGGAGGAGGTGTTAGAAATTCTGGAAAGTGTGAAAATAGATACATCCCCTGGGCCAGATTGGATTTATCCTAGGATTCTCTGGGAAGCTAGGGAGGAGATTGCAGAGCCTTTGGCTTTGATCTTTATGCCATCACTGTTTTCAGGAATAGTACCAACAGACTGGAGGATAGCAAATGTTGTTCCCTTGTTCAAGAAGGGGAGTACAGACAACTCTGGTAATAATAGACCAGTGAGCCTTCCTTCGGTTGTGGGTAAGGTGTTGGAAAAGGTTATAAGAGATAGGATTTATAATCATCTTGATAGGAATATGTTGATTAGGGGATAGTCAATCAGGTTTTGTGAAGGGTAGGTCGTGCCTCACAACCTTTGAGAAGGCGACCTAACAAGTGGATGAGAGTGAGGATGTTGATGTGGTGTATATAGATTTAAGTAAGGCATTTGATAAAATTCCCCATGGCAGGTTAATGCACAAAATACGGAGGCAAGGGATTGAGGGTGATTTAGCTGTTTGGATCAGAAATTGGCTAGCTTAAAGAAGACAAAGGGTGGTGGTGGATGGGAAATGTTCATCCTGGAGTTCAGTTACTAGTGGTGCACCACAAGGATCTGTTTTGGGTCCACTGCTGTTTGTCATTTTTATAAACAACCTGGATGAGGGGTAGAAGGATGGGTTAGTAAATCGGCAGATGACACTACAGTCAGTAGAGTTGTGGATAGTGCCGAAGGATGTTACAGGTTACAGAGGGACATAGATAAGCTACAGAGGTGGGCTGAGAGGTGGCAAATGGAGTTTAATGCGGAAAGGTGTGAGGTGATTCACTTTGCAAGGAGTAACAGGAATGCAGAGTACTGGCGAATGGTAAGATTCTTGGCAATGTAGATGAGCAGAGAGATCTTGGTGTCCATGTACATAGATCCCTAAAGTTACCACCCAGGTTGATAGGATTGTTAAGAAGACATATGGTCTGCTAGCTTTTACTATTATAAGGATTGAGTTTCAAAACCGCGAGGTCTTGCTGTGGCTGTACAAATTCTGGTATGGTCGCATTTGGAGTATTGCATGTAGTTCTGGTCACCGCATTATAGGAAGGATGTGGAAGTCTTGGAAATGGTTCAGAGGAGATTTACAAGGATGTTGCCTAGTATGGAGGGAAGGTCTTATGAGGAAAGGTTGAGGGACTTGAAGCAGTTTTCATTACAGAGGAGACTGAGGAAGTGAGTTAAGGGAGATATAAGACAATCAGAGGGTTAGATCGAGTGGACAATGAGACATTTTTTCCTCGGATGGTGATGGCTAGCATGAAGGGTCACAGCTTTAAATTGAGGGGTGATAGATATAGATGTTAGAGGTAGTTTATTTACTTAGATAGTAAGGGCATGGAATGCACTGCCTGCAACAGTTTTAGACTCACCAACCTTATGGGCACTTAAATGGTCATTGGATAGGAATATGGATGAGAATGGAATAGCATAGGTCAGATGGGCTTCAGATCGGTTTCACAGGGTGTTGCAACCAAGCACCCAAAGGCCTGTACTGTGGTAATGTTCTATGATTGGGATAAAGGTATCCCATTCATATTGTTTGCCATTAGAGATGTCCCAAATGAATCTACTCAGTTCACCCCCTTTGAGTTAATATTCAGGCATGAAGTGAGAGGCTCTTTGTAATTAGTTAAAAGAAAATTTGACAGGACCAAAATCAGAGATCTCAACTTAGGCTATGTATCGGAGGTAAGGGGGGTACTAAATTGAATAGGTGAGTTAACTAAACAGCATTGAAAGAGGGCACAGTATAGAATGAAGCAGGTGGCAGATAAAAGCTGAGACTTGGACTTTTTCCCAAGGAGATTACGTGTTAGTATAGTTACCAGTGATAGGAGATCCCTTCAAAGCCAGGTTTAATGGTCCCTATCAAATTTTAAAAAAGTTGAATCAGGTGAACTATCTAGTAACGATACCGGATAGAAAATAAAAACTTTTGGGAATGTCATGTGAACATGTTGAAATCGTATTTTCCTAGAGAGAAGGAACTAGAGAAACAGGTGTTAGTTACTGTCCCGCAGAGTGAGGAATCAAATCCAGATGATGTGGATTTTGATGTGTCTCAAAATAGATTAAAAATGAAGAAGTCCTTGAGGAGTGGGATAGGTTAGTAAACTATCTGTCTCATGAACATTGAACACTTTGCTCTACCACTCATCAAGCAGTCTGCTTGAAAACTCCATTTGCTGAAGAAAAAGTAGAGTTTGTTGGGGCACAGTCTCCATGATTTTATATTGCACATTCCAAACACCATTTTTTTTTCCTGTTGGCAATCTGTAACTAGTCAAATGCCGCAGGAATCACTGTTGGTGGCCTCAATTATTTACGATCAGTAATTCGGATACAGGGACCAAATGTACAGTTGCTAATTTTTGCCGATGATACCAACATAGGTAAGAGGCTGTCAAGGAATTGACAGATTAAATAAATGGGCAAACAATGGGCAGATGGGGAACAATATGGAAAAATATAAACGCTCACTTTAACACAACAGAGTTTGCAGAAGTCAGAAATAAGAAGGTAAATGGGACTTTTTTTTGCAAGGGGAATTGAATATAAAAGGATGTTCTACTGCAGCTGTACAATGTTCTTCCTCAGACTAGGAGATCAAAACTGCACACAATAGTCAAGGTATGGCCTCAACAAGGTCCTGTATAACTGCAGTAAGACAAAGGTTCTGCCTGTCTGTCTGATGTAGTGTTTGTTACAGGCAGGAAACTAGCCACCAGGATATACAAATACCAACTTGTACAGGGCCACATCTGAAGAAATGCACAGTTCTGGTCTCCTTATTTGAAGAGGAATATAATCATGTTAAAAACATTTCAGAGAAGTTCATTTGATTCATTCCCATGATGAAGGTATCTTATGAAGAAAGGTTGAGCAAATTGGTCCTTCATCTATTGGAATTTAGAAAAATGAGGTAAATAACGTGGATATCAGGAAAGCATTGCCTGTTGTGAGGGAGGCTAGAAGTAGCGGATGCAGTTTAAAAATAAGAGGTCTCCCTTTCACAAAAGAATTGAGGAAACACGTTTTTCCTCTAAGGTATATAAATTCTCTTCCCCTCAAAGTAGTTGAGGCTGGTCCATTGAATTTATTTGAGGCTGACTTAATTAGATTTTTGATAGACAAGGGAGTCAAGGATTATAGAATATAGAAAGAT
Organism: Hemiscyllium ocellatum; assembly: GCF_020745735.1. Lineage (NCBI taxonomy): Eukaryota > Metazoa > Chordata > Chondrichthyes > Orectolobiformes > Hemiscylliidae > Hemiscyllium > Hemiscyllium ocellatum. Next base: position 968,544 of record NC_083450.1, read on the forward strand.
GTGGATGTGAGATTGTAATAAGAACAAAATGGAGGAGAGACCTCTTCTGGAATACCATACCCACTTCTGGTCATTCAGTTATAAGAATATTATCAAGCTAGAGAGGGCTCGGTAGAAACTTACCAGGATGTTGTTGGGTATGGAAGGTTTGAGTTATAAAGAAAAGCTGAATTGGCTCGGATTTTCTAGCGTAGGAGGTTGAGAGATGACCAAAAAGAAGTTTATAAAATAGTGAGGTATAGGCAGAATTAATGGTAGTTGTCTTTTTCCTAAGATGGGGATTTCAAGACTAGGGAGCACATTTTTAAGGTGAGAGGAGAGAGATTTTAAAAAGGCATGAGAGGAAAATAGTTTATACAGAGTGTGAATTGTGGGTAGAGTGAACTTCCTGAGGAAGTGGTGGATATGGACACGATTATAACATTTAAAAGACATTTAGATAGATACATGAATAGGAAAGGTTTGAAGGGATGTGGACCAGGAGAAGACAGGTGGGACTAGTTTATTTTGGGATTATATTTGACATGGATTCATTGGACCAAAGGGGCTGTATGACTCTATGGCTGAATGAGGAAACTGTTGAAGTCCACATTGATGCTCTGGGGTTGAAGAGTTCCGAGGCAGAAGATAAGGCGTTCTTCCTCCAGGCGTCTGGTGGTGAGGGAGTGACGGTGAAGGAGGCAGTTTCATTTCCCCTTTCCCCACCTCATCCTAGTTCCTAACTTCCAGCTCAGCACTGTCCCCATGACTTGTCTGGACTTGCCCTACCTGCCTGTCTCCTTTTCCACCTATCCACTCCACCCTCTCCTCCCTGACCTATCACCTTCATCCCCTCCCCCACTCACCCATTGTACGCTATGCTACTTTCTCCCCACCCCCACCCTCCTCTAGCTTATCTCTCCACACTTCAGGCTCACTGCCTTTATTCCTGATGAAGGGCTTTTGCCCGAAACATCGATTTCTCTGCTCCTTGGATGCTGCCTGAACTGCTATGCTCTTCCAGCACCACTGATCCAGAATCTATGGCTGAATGGCCTACTCCTGCTGAATCTCATGCTCCTGTTGCTGGTCATATTAATTTTACTCCAATATCAATTATTAATTTCATTGAGAAAACTGAATAAGAGTCAAGAGCTAGTAATGGAAGTTGAAAAGAATAAACACAAAAAGGATGTTTGCGATTTCTGAGAAGGTTTGTAGCTCAGGTTCAGGTTGTAAGTTTGCTTGCTGAGCTGGAAGGTTTGTTTTCAGATGTTTCATCACCACGCTATGTAACATCATCAGTGAGCCTCCGGTGAAGCGCTGGTGTTCTGTCTTACTCTCTATTTGTGTGTCTTGGTCTGTTAAGGTGGGTGATATCATTTCCAGTTCTTGTTCGCAGAGGTTAGTAAATTTTGTTCAAATCAATGTATTTATTGATGGATTTCCAGTTTGAATGCCAGGAGTCCAGGAATTCCCATGCGTGTCCCTATTTAGAGACATGGAGTTGTACAACTTGGAAAGAGACCCTTTGGTCCAACGCATCCATGTCGACCAGACATCCCAACCCAATTTAGTCCCTCCTGGCAGCACCTGGCCCATATCTCTCCAAAACCTTCCTATTCAAATCCCATCCAGCTGCCTTTTAAATGTTGCAATTGTACTGGCCTCCAACACTTCCTTTGGCAGCTCATTTCATACATGTAATACCTTCTGCATGAAAATGTTGCCCCTTAGGTCTCTTTTTTATCTTTCCCCTCTCACCCTAATCTTAGCAGGACTTATACACTTAATGGTAAGGTCCTAGGGAGCGTTGCTGAACAAAGAGACCTTGAAGTGCAAGTTCATAGCTCCTTGAAAGTAGATTTGCAGGTAGATAGGATAGCCTGTCCTAAGATGGCTACGTTGTCCCAGTCGAGGTGGTGTCCTTCTTCATCTGTATGTAAGGATACTAGTGAGAGTAGGTCATGTCTTTTGCTGGCTAGTTGGTGTTTGTATGCCCTGGTGGCTAGTTTCCTGCCTGTAACGAACACTACATCAGGCAGAACCTTTGTCTTGCTGCAGTTATACAGGCACATGTTGAGGCCACACCGTGACTATTGTGTGCAGTTTTGATCTCCTAGTCTGAGGAAGGACATTCTTGCTATTGAGGGAGTCCAGCAAAGGTTCACCAGACTAATCCCAGGATGGCAGGACTAATGCATGAGAAAAGACTGGATCGACTGGACTTGTTCTTGCTGGAATTTAGAAGAATGAGGGGTGAATTTCCTAGAAATACATAAAATCCTGATGGGACTGGGCATGCTGGATGTGGAAAGAGCGTTCCAATGCTGGGGAAGTCCAGAACAAGGGGTCATAGTCTAAGAATAAGGGGTAAGCCATTCAGGACTGAGATGAGGAAAGGTTTATTCATTCAGAGAGTTGTGAATCTGTGGAATTCTCTCTCACAGGAAGCTTTTGGGGCCAGTTCATTAGATATATCCAAGAGGGAGCTGGACATGACCCTTGCAGCTAAAGGGATCAAGGAATACAGAGAGAAAGTGGGAATAGAACACTGAACCATGTTCATGTTGAATGGTGGTGCAGTCTTGAAGGGCTGAATGGCCTACTTCTGCAGCTATTTTCTATGTTTCTGTGTAAGACGATCACTTGAAAGTTCCGAACCTGAAGTGTTTAGTTAGAAATCTAATGGAGTTATTTGAAGCTGAGAAAGTCTTACCACAATTGTGCAAATCAAAGAAAAGCCTCTCAAACTCTCAAGATTGGGAATTGGAAGAAACAGTTAGCTCAAATCTATAGTTGTAAATAAAAGTGAATTTTCTCCAGTTTTTCAGTTCTGTAAAATGATAGCATTGGACTAAATGGGGTTGCATTTTTATTGTGTTGCAAAATGTGTGATATTTAAATAGCTTGGTTTATTATATTTTATCTTCATTTCTTTACCATAATAAACTTTTATTTTATTGCTAAAACCAAATATATAGCACTGCATACTTCTGTTTCTGTGGGTGACCACCTTGTTAAATTAAAACAGAAACAAAATATATTCTGGGATCTGATTTGTCTGGTAATAACATCAGCTGGGATCATAACAATGTAGTATTTGGAATCAACTTTTATTTGTGTAAATACAGGGAGGAAGAGGAGAGCAAACCACAGTCTAAGCTGCTGGATTACATTATATTAAATACTGTGTAAAGATTACCTTAAACACTCTTGATCATCCTGCCATGAATTTAATAAAAAGATTTTGAGATTTTCGCAATTTCTACTTCGCTGTCCATTTTTTCACTCTCAAAGTGACAATCAGCAGTTAGAATTTTTTTTCCCCAGAATAATCAACATCAGGAGCTACTTTAAATCAATTCTTTTTTTTATATGATTACCATGTAATGTTATTGCATTTGCCCATTAGTAGAACACAACACACAAGCTCTTTTTTTTTATGGACTCTGAGAAGTTTCCAGTTTGGCAGGTTTCCAAAATGAGTAAATTTTAATAATTGCTACAATCCCAAAGGAGGTTCCATCAACTATTGTATTCAAAATGGCTGAAAACAGTATAGTTACCTTTCCCAAAATGATTACAAGGCAGAAAAAAAACTGAATAATATTTTAATGGATCTTACTCAGTGTTTTGTTAGTCACTATTTTGACCAAATTACATACAATACAGGAAGGGAACTAGGGATTGATTCAGGGTTCAGACTTGGCATCTAAAATACAAGATCTTATCCCTACAGGAAGATACAACACTTGACACAGAATATTTATGGAAAATTAATCTTGCCTTGTGTCAGTTTGGCTCAATAGCAATGCTCTCTTCATAAGAGTGTTCAGTGAGAGAGTTCAGAGACTGCACTGTGCACTTCAGGCTAAAAGGGGAAGTAGCTGTTGTTTGGATGAGTTAAAATCTTTGCAAGCCTTCTCAACTCAACTTAAAAGAATAAAAGTACTATTTGAAGATAAGATTTTCCTAATATTGATCCTTTAACCAATGTGAATATATAATCTGATCAATTAGCTTATTTCTGGTCATGAGACTTTGCTATGGTCAAATTGATTGATTTAGTGTTATGTTTGCATGCTTTACCACAGTGAAAATACTTAAACAGCTCATTGACTGTACATTGCTTTGGAACATCCTAAGTTTATGAAAAGTGATGTACAAATTGCAAGTTTTATTCCTGAAATTACATAAATTGATAATTTTGAAGTGTTGTGAATGCAAATATATTTAACTTTAAACTTATTAGTTATTTTTCCTTTATTGACCCTTCTCTCCAGGAACTATTGGATCTTTGTGATGATACTTCCACAAACACCATGCACCTCGATTGCTTTGCCCATGTGTTTGAACCTTGACATTGAATGTTCAAAGACTTAGTTTATAATCAGAGGAACACAATCATCCTAATCAACTAACCTGAAGCTAGACATGTAGGACAATAGATAGGGGAACGCTGAATGATTTCACTGAAACCATCAAATCCTTCTGACAGTACTTGACAAGGTGAATACTACAACAGCCTTGTTCACCCTGGATAGTCTAGAACCCAGCAACACAGTCTCAGGATAAGGTGTCACCATTTAGAGCTGATATGAGAATAATCTTCATTCAGAGTTGTGATTCTTTGAAATGTCTAACCCAAAGAGATCAGTCAGTCATCAAGTGGATACTGAGGGAATTTCTTTGTATATTCATTTTTGTGGAATAAGGAGGTCACTGGCTAGCTAGCATTTATTGCCTGTTCCTAGGTGTCCTTGAGACAATGTTGGTGAGCTGCCTTCTTGAACCACTGCAGTTCAACTACTGTGGATTGAAGACTAAAAGGGAATCAAGGGATTGTATAGTGTAAGAAGGTGTAGCTGAAATTGAAAACAACAAATGGTGGATCAAACTTGAAGAGGTGAGAAAAAGACTTCTTTTATTTCCTAATCATTTTAACCAGGGACAGTCATCAAGGTAATCATTTTCAGGAGGCTGATCGTGGATAGTACAGAGGTACACAGATCTCTCTTTACAACACAACAATACAAAAAGAGGAGGGCTTGAATTCAGAAGAACATGGGATCATTCAAATACTGAGCGCCAGAACATTTGCAGCATTAGGAAGTTATGTATTTACCCAAGAGCATTGAAGTAGTTTTATTGATTTGGTGTTTCACTCAGTTAACTCAGACAAATAAAACAAAACTCAGCTGTGAAGATACAACACAGAATACCTGAAACCGTTTAAAACAGGTACTGTGAGGTATGCCTCATTGCACTGGACTCTAAACTGTAGTTTGAGCCGTTTAGCAGTACCTTCACTATTTGACTGCTATGAAATCATAAAGGTTACAGTAGAGATGGATGCTCATGGAGCCTGTCATGTTTGGATCAATTCACTCCAAGACAGCAACTCAGCCAGAGCCCCTGTACACCCACATTTCATAAGGAGCAGGAGTAGGCAATTCAGCCCCTTGAGCCTATTCTGCCATTCAATACTATCACATCTGATCTCATATTGGCCTCAAATCCATTTCCCTGCCCATTTACCATAACCCTTCAACCCATTACTAACTAAAAACTAATCTCCTTTTAAATTTACTCAATGCCCTGGCATCCATGCTCTCTGGGTTAGTAAATTCCACAGATCCATGACCCTTTGAGACCCTTAATCACAGTTTTAAATCTGACGATCCTCATCCTAAAGCTATGACCTCTTGTTCTAGATTGTCCCAGTTTCTAGAAACATCCCCTCTTTGTCTACTTTATCAATCCCCTTTAGCATCTCAACTAGATGTTCTCTTATTTTTCTAAACTCTAGGAAGTATAGGCCTAAACTGTTCAATCTTTTTTTAGAGTCATAGAGGTGTACAGCACGGAAACAGATCCTGTTAACCAGGTACCTTGAATTATCTAGTGCTGTTTGCCTACATTTGCCTCAGCCTTCTAATCCTTCCCTATTCACATATCCATTGTACTCACCTCCAGCACTTCCTCTGGTAGCTCATTTAATACACGCACCACCTTCTGCGTGAACAAGTTGTCCCTTAGATGCCTTTTAAATCTTGCCCCTCTCACCTTAAACCTATGCCCTCTAATTTTTTACTTACCTACCCTGCGAAAAAGATCAGGGCTATTCCCATTATCCGTGCCCTTCATGATTTTATAAACCTCTGTAAACCTCAGCCTCCGATGTTCCAGGGAAATTAGCCCTAGCCTATTCAGCCTTTTTGTATAGCTCAAACATTCAACTCTGGCAACATTCTTATAAATCTTTTCTAAACCCTTTCAGGTTCTTTTTATGAGGCAACTCCTTCATCTCTGAAATCAATCCAGTGAACATCCTTTGAACTGCCTCTGTTGCAATTACATCCTTCAAGTAAGGGGACCAAAAATGGATGTAACACATTCCTCGTAGCTCTGCACATTTTCTCTCTTCAGAGATTCATCCAATTCCCTTTCGAAAGCGAGATCTGGATCTACCTCCATCACATTGCCAGACAGCGTATAATAACTCCTATGATTAAAACCATTTTGTTTCAAAAATGGAAAATAAACTAAAGAACTGCAGATGCTGGAAATCTGAAAAATAAAACATTGAAATTGCTTGAGAAACTCAGCAGGTCTTGCAGCATCTGTGGAGAGAGAAAAACAGTTAACATTTCAAGTCCAGTAACCTTCCTTCAGAGCTGCCCATAGCTGGGAAAAGATGGGAAAGCTTAATGGAGGGGCATGAGCAAATACATGGAGAGAGCCCAGAAAGAGTCAGAGAAAAAAGGTAGGTTGACAAAAGGATTATTTTGATAGTAAACTAGGGTAAAGGAGAAACTAGATAGGTGATAATGGGAGTTATGAGTTGTTGAAAATAGATTGAAAGCAATCCATGTCATGACAGGACCTGGGTGTGGCGATGGGAAAGAGACATGGAAGCAAACGTTCATGCTCTATAATTGTTAAACTTGATATCGAGTCTTGAGAAAAAGGCTTGGTCTCATGTCATCTTTGCTCCTTTTGCCATCAATCAGTGTCATTTGGGTCTCATCCGAAAAATGGGAACGTTTTTCCTCCTGTGACCAGAACTGTTAGGCTGGATACATTTCCCATCAAATCTCCTCTCAATCACTTGCTCTCCCCTTTTGAGGAGGAGATGCATCAATCTATCCATGGGACTGAGGTCCCTCATCCCAGCAACCATTCTCATGAATCTTTTCTGAATCCTTCCTTCCTGAAAAAAAAAGTTGTGGAACCTAGAAGGCCAAACCTAGAAGTTTCATGAAGCTTCATCACACCCTCTACCTTTCAAACAAATAACAATATATTTCATACATACATATAAATAAACAAAACTTTACATAAAATCAAGGTCCCAAATATCTTTTTTGCAAGCATTTTCTTCAGCACCCATGGATGAACCTCGTATCAAGTTGTCCTCCCCATCTTTATTTTGGGAAGGTGAGGTAAGAACATTTATGAAACACCAAACCTACTCCTTTTCTGAAAAGGTTTCTCACCTTTGGATCTGGTTTTCCTTTTCCTCGATATTCCACCTGACAAGGCGCCTGCCTCTGCGGGAAACCTCAACCACCCCCCGGAGAATTCAGCGCGATCCGTGTAACAACACATAAAATACATGATTTGTGATTATACGATTAATTCTGGATCATTTCGGAAGGGGGAAAAGCGCTCCCCGACACATGTAAATAACAAATAGACCGAAGGGAATGCCGGGGTGAGGGGAAAATAAATAAAAACTTGTGAGATATGGTTACCCCGGTCACAAAGCAGGTTATTTAGTAAAGTCTGAATGTGGGAAAAAAACAGAAGTGTTTTGCCTCACTCAGTCTATAAAAAGGACATTAATCGACGTCTGTTGTTGTTGTTGTTGTTGTTCATCGACAGGGAGGGGTCTACACTATTCACCAATACACCGACCCCCTTCCGACCCAGCTTTTGGCGCTTTCACAACCTCGAGCGTTGAGGGAGGGACGGAGAATTCAATTTTCATTGACACCCGCCTTTACCAATCAGACCTCAGGGCGCGACCAGCCCCTTCCCATTTAGACCAATCGTATTGGGATTCAACGGCCACGACGACCCGCCCAGCGACAGAGTGACAGCAGAGTGAGCCAATAGCATGTCGCCAACCCCTCCGCCTCCCCAGCGCGCGGCCAACCCCTTCGTCCACTTGGATCCTGATCGACGGAGGGGGGGGGGGAGGTTGCTGGGGAAAACCCCGCCCACCTGTTCCAATCACATCCCTCCGTGAGGATGATCGATGCGGCGCCACGACCAATGAGCACCCCGGACGTGGAGGGGGCACGCGCGGGGGGGGAGGAGGGCGGGATTTGAATCGCAACCAATGGGCGGACGGGAGTGAGCGGCGGGACCAATGGGAGAGGGGGCAGGGGGCGGGAGGTGTGTGGGTTGTGTGTAATGGAGGCTGAGTAACCGTGGGGGAGATAAAGGCCGTTTGTCCTTGGCTTGAGCCCTGTCTCTGACTGTCTGTGTGTATATAGATGTGTGAGTGAGTGAGTGGAAGAAAAAGCTGCTTATTTATTTGTCTTTCTTTCTTTGGGAAGACTCTCGTCTTGTTCAAATCTTTTTTTTAAAACAAAAAGGCTGGGAAAAATGGAGATGAAGAAAAGGATCAAACTGGAGCTGAGAAACAGGAACCCAGGCGAGGTAAAGGGTTTATTGCACATTAATGGAGTGAGGGAGTTTTAACAGCACATGTCACTTGTATTTGTGATCTCTTTTTCCCCTTGCAGAAGAAAAAGTCCAGGTTGCTCACTTGGGTTTCCCTCAGAGCTGCAGTAATTTCCCTTTAAAACTCAACTGAATCTTTCTCACTGCTCTCCCTCAAAATAGATTTATATTTGTCCAGTTCTTACTTTTTGCAGTGTCTTATTTTGATCTGAAGTTCTTTTTTTTTTCCCCCCCCTGCACTTTTGGGGTTGGGGGCGGCTTTGCATTTTATTTTATTTTGTTTTGTCGTGTGTGCATGCTTTAGACTTTTTTTTTAAATATTTGTGTGTGTTGGGGTGGAGAGGTGGACCTCCAACCACCCCCACCCCCAATTTTATTCCTCCTACCACATCATTTCACAGTAATTTCAGAAGTTCTGAAGCAGACTCACTGGACCTGTAACTTTTGACTCTGCTTCCTCTCCACAGATGCTGCCAGAACTGCTGAGTTTATTTTCCAGCAATTTGTGTGTTTCTGATTTCCAGCATCCACAGTTTTTTTTTGGGGGGGGATTTTTGTTTGTTTAGTAAATGGTCAAAGTTCTTACTTTTGAACTCCCATCTGGTGTGTGTGTGTTTTTGTTGTTGGGTGAAAAGGAGATTGGTTTTGGCAGTGACACCTTTCCTAGTAGAATGGCTCATTGACTCCGATGATAGGGACCTGGTGACTATTCCTGTGGAACTGGAGTTGAGCAATAGTCAGTCAGGTGGAGGGGCAGAGAAAGGAATCAGTTTGATGGTTGCAAAAAAAAATGGAAACTGCTGATGAAACTCAGCAGACCTGGTAGAAACCTGAGTTCAAGTCTAGTGATGGTTGCATTTTCTTGCAACTGAGCATTAAAGTGGGGTCCCAAAGCAGCTGGGTGATGAATCAGTAAGTGTTATTCACCTAATTGGTGAATGTAACTTTTTTGATTCCTGTATGTTACATATAAGAACATAATTGTAATTTGGCACTAGCTCCTTATCTATTCAATAATATCCCTGGTCACTCTGTGAATGATCCAAGTGACTTTTGGTAGTGTGTTGAGGCCTGTAAAGTATTATGCTCTATATTGATCATGGCTTTCTGCAACACAAGGCACAGAATCGGAGGCATCTGGTCGCAAGCAAACTTAGCTGTGCAACAAATGAGAGATCACAAAACTTTCTGAATTGCTTGTCTGTTCTCTTATTTTTTTCCTCACTCTGCTGCTCTTTGATCTTTTAATCTTGCTTTTGTCTTCCTTTTATACAAGTAAAACCTGTAATGGGTGATAATAAGTCTTCTGGATTTTGGGGACTGTTACAACAGTACTTCATCTTATCCTTGTATTTGCATCAGTTTACAAGACATTAGTAATGAGCGAGAACCACTGCACCTTGTTCCCATCTGTCATGGGCAGTTGTTTTAGATCCATGAGTTTTTAAACCCTGGAGCCTTGTCAGTCTTAATGGTTTAATGGTGCACCATATAGTGTATAAATCCTTGGTGAGTTGTCACTGGGTAATTTCCATAATAATGTGTAATCATGTTGCTATAACATTCTGCCTGTTTCTTGGATCTGAATTACTCCGTTAATCTGAAATAAAAGCTAGACTCAGTCATGGTGACCATGACCACAACAGTATCATAGATTGTGATTCAAAAACCCATCTGGTTCACTAACGTCATAGAGATGTACAGCAAGGAAACAGACCCTCATCCATGCCGACCAGATATCCCAACCCAATCTAGTCCCGCCTGCCAGCACCCAGCCCATATACCTCCCAACCTTTCCGATTCATATACCCATCCAGATGCCTTTTAAACGTTGCAATTGTACTACCCTCCACCACTTCCTCTGGCAGCTCATTCCAGACGCACACCACTCTCTGCATAAAGAAAGTTGCCCCATAAGTCTCTTTTATATCTACCCCCCCCCCCCCCCCCCCCCCCACCCTAAACCTATGCCCTCTAGTTACGGACTCTTCGCCTCCCCAATCCCAGGAAAAAAACCTCGTCTATTTACCCTATCCACGCCCTTCGTGATTTTATAAGCCTCTATAAGGTCGCCCATCTACCTTCGACATTCCAGGGAAAACAGCCCTAGCCTATTCAGTCTCTCCCTACAGCTCAAATCCTCTAAACCTGGCCATATCCTAGTAAATCTTTTCTGAACCTTTCCAAGTTTCACAACATCCTTCCAATAAGGAGACCAGAACTGCACGTCCCTTTTAGGAAAGGTAATCTGTCATTGTTACCTGGTCTGGTGTACACGTAACTCTCGATTCGTAGTCTCTGGAGCAGGAGGTTTAGACGGAATGTGAGTGACATTTTGCTGTCAGGAGAAAGTGAGAACTGCAAATGCTGGAGATCAGAGTAGAGAGTATGGTGCTGGAAAAGCACAGTAGGTCAAGCAGCATCCGAGGAGCAGGAGGATAGACGTTTCAGGCATAAGCCCTTCATCAGGAATTACATTTTGCGATCACCCAGTGAGTATTGAGAATTGGGAATCACTACTTGTAAGGGTGATATTCAGGAACAATAACAATTTTAAAAAACACTTGAACTGTATTTTGTTACGTACTTGCAATGCCAAGGCGTATGAGGCTGTGAACTAAGTGCTGGAAAAGGGGATTAGAATAGTTAGGTGGTTATTTTTGATTGGTTCAGACATGATGGGCCAAAAGGCTTTTTTTTTTCTGTGCTGTAAGTCTGATTCTGGTTGATTTTTAACTGCCCTCTGAAATTACCATGAAGTTAAAGGTAATAAGGGATTTGCACAAATGCTGACCTTTCCAGCAGTAACCCCATCCCACAAAATAATAGAGATTAAAAACTTGTCAATCCCTTTTAACTGGAGAGGAAACGGGATACTCAAGTACAAATGCAACATGCTGTGGTGTTGTCACTGGTTGACTGTGAGGCAAAGGCCTTTCTAGCCTGAGTTTCTCCTGCTCACTGGTGTGCAGTGTCACCTAGATTCTGTAGGTAGTCTGAGGATGCCACTGATGTTTCAAATGGTTTGACGGTGAGCCAGATGGATTGGAAATGAGCTCAACCCTGGTCTGGTGATAGCTAACGCTGAAACTGTCCCAGCTAAGGTTGGCCCACGTTTAAGGGAAACGGTTAATCAGGATACTGCTGCTGCTTTTACTGAACTGAGTTTTGGGTTGTGAGCTGTGATGTCTGTAATGGAACAGCTTAGTGGTACTTGCTGCCCAGCCCTGCTGAGGAAGAATGGTCAGCAGTGCGCAGTACCAGGGATAGGTGCCATATGTAGCGATTGGACACAGCACTAAGCCTCCTTTTTAAGTGGGCAAAATGGTTTGGTAGTGGCTTAATATTGGGCTGATGTGTTGATATGTGGACTTAAAGCTTTCACATCTGAAAAACATCCAGATGTGATTTATGAATGCCTTTTGCCATCTCATCGAATCAGAGAATCCCTCCAGTGCAGAAAGTGGCCGTTAGCCCATCAAGTCTGCACTGACTCTCTGAACAGCATCCGAACCAATCCCTTAACCCTGCCGTTACCATGGCTAGACTGCCTACCCTACATGCCCCTATACACTGGGGCAATTTAGCATAGTCAATCCACCCAACCTACACATAGTCATAGAGATGTACAGCATGAAAACACCCTTCAGTCCAACCTGTCCATGCCGACCAGATATCCCAACCCAATCTAGTCCTACCTGCCATACTTTGAGAGGAGGACACTCGGCTTAATTTCCTGGGGTTCTTCTGTTATCCTGACTGTGTCTCTTTTCCTAAAATCATTTGTAAAAAATGTTAAACATCCGTGTTTGAAAGGCCAGTGTACGGAGAGAGTTCATGCATCGCTGTTTTCTGGTTCCTGCTCATCAGTGGGAAATATTCAATTGTGAATGCATACGTTGACCAGTCCTGTGGACCTGGTCTGGGGAGGTAAGTACCTGGGTACTGAGATTTCAGGCGATGTGGCTATATCAATGTCAAGTCCCTTTTTTGTTCCACAATGCTTGTAAGCATTTCACAAGTTCAGCACAGCACAGTAGTCTGGTTGTGGTTAGAACTTGTTTCATTCACTACTTCTAATATGTTGTGTCCTGAGGCCTGGTTTCTGCCCACGGTATTCGTAAGACTTTAAGTTATAATCTATTTTCCTTTCACTGACAGATGGTAAACGTTTTTTTTTCTTAAACTGGGTCACCAAAGTAATGGATTTATTGAATGATTTCAAAATAATTTTTTAGTATGGAATGGGACTTCAGGGATAATAGAAGAACTTGAACTTGTGTTCTAATTGTAAGGATGCCCACGAAATGACGAATGTTGAATATATGCTAGTATGTTTGTTTAGTTTAACTTTGAAGGAGCCAGTTTCTGCTACTTTAAAAATTCTAATCCGAATAGATAAAATCAAGCATTCAACAGAAAGTGTCAAAATATCATTCTTCAGGGTATTTATGCACCCCTGCCCCAGTGGTGCCCACCAGTCTCTACAGGCAGGAGTCTGTTTCTCTCTGTTAAGTTAAAAATCTCAACACCAAGTTATAGTTCAACAGGGCTATAGCCTGGTGTTGTGATTTTTAACTTTGTACACCCCAGTCCAACACTGGCTCCTCCAAATCATTTGTTATTAAGGATATTGGGCCTTAGCCAGCTGGTTTAATGGGGGATATTGATCCAAATGTGCATAATACAATACCAAACCAAACCCCACAATTTCACCCCTTTTTCCCCATTTGGACTTTTTTCTACTGTGGATTACTTTTTGTTGAAAAATCCAAAAGTGCATTACTGCCATGGTTAGGAATTGTAGACATAGCTAAAATTTAAAACCACACAATAATTGTATTATACAGTACCAAGTTGGGTTTTAAGACCCTCTGACTGGAAGAGGACAGTGAGGTTACTTTAAAAGTTTCACCAGATGTGAAGTCTGGGGAAGGAAAGTTCTAAAATGTATCAAAGTCAGCCACCGATACTAGAGAAGGCAGCTGGAGAAATAGGAGAAGGATGAAACAAAGGCTGCAACACTGGGATTTGGAAGCTTCTCCTATCCCTGACTGTGCTAATCTGTGGCTAAGTATTTAGTTAAAGCTCTCCACATGACTTGTGGTGGTCTCCAAAAATTCTCTGGCCTCTGACTGATTCCCTAGGTTTGCAGGTCCTGAACATTTTGAACATCCTACTCTGGACATGTAGGAGGTCCCTTGCAGGTCTGTGTGATTCACTTGCATTTACTGTGTCCAATTGATCCACCAGCCTAGATGATGTAGGCAACATAGGAATGCAATCTTCCAGTTCAGGGAGATTGTATTTCCAATTACTGTCATGTCTGTGTTTGTAAAAGCTCAGGGTATCTGTTAGCATTATCTATACAAGTTATCCTGCGGTATGTACCATCACATCCTCTGGCTAACAGCCATTACACTGCTATCCCTGCTGTATAGTGGCTGCAATCAGGAGTGTTTGTGAACATCTTAGGGCTTTTGCTGGGTTAGTGGGACCAGGGAAGTGTTTCATTGTCATTTGCATAATGAATAGCTGAAACATGCTTTCTTTTTCCTCCCACTTCAGGTTGCAGAGCTAGTAATCGACAACTGTCGCAGCAACGAAGGGGAGATTGATGGCTTTGATGACGGATTTAAGGAGCTAGAGTATCTCAGTATGATCAATGTGGGACTCAAGTCTCTCGCTAAACTTCCAAACCTGCACAAACTCTTGAAGGTGAGCATTTGTGGCAGCATGAGTGAGTTTGTTTGGATGGGGTGAGGGTGAAAATTGTATTAATGGATTTGTTTCTAAGGTCAGGGGAACAGGGCTTGCTGCAGAGCTTGTTAAATATTTTGACATCCCTGATTTTCCTTCGTCAGTTAGTGGGAGTGGAGAATATTGCAGCTGAACCTCACCCTGTCCCTGAATGTGGAATTTCCAGCAGATTTCCAAACATTGGCAAGTTTGGGAAACTTGGTCAGCTTGGATGAGTTGGACTGAAGAGTCTGTTTCCATGCTACAATGGTGCTATAGAACTCTGGCTGTACTCACCAAGACACTTGGCTCCCAGACTGCGTGATCTGTTAGGTCATAGGAACGTCCAGAGACCATTCAGGCCCTCCTTCACAATTTGATAAGATTTTTAGTTGCCTAGTATGGTCTCAACTGCCCTTTCCTGTATGTATCTCACAATCCTCCACGTCCGTGTCAATGAAAAGTCTAACTCTGCCTTTTGAATAAACTCGTAAACTCCATCTCGAGTACCTTTTGGGGGGGATGCCTCTAGATTCTGAGAAGATCTCCTCTATCTTAAAAGGGAGACCTCTTACTCTTTAAACCAGCTTAGTTTATTCTTAATGTATGTTCCTTAGTCTCCAGTATATCAAATATCCTCAAGATCTTGTGTTGCTTTTGTAAGATCACCTCTCATTCTTCTAACAGTGATTATCCCAAGAGCCACAATGGCCCCACTTGTGTACAGCGAGTGTCTGTATGCTGATATCCCTACACTCCTGTGTAGTGACAACATCACAAGTGTGGGTAAGGGCACTTCATGAGTGTGTGACTTAATTGCACCAGATAAATGGGATCAAATCACAGAAATGACTTACTCTTTTAAAACTACAGTTTACGCTGCCAGCTAAGGATGAAGTCCTTTTGTATACTTCCTATAACACAAATCTGGTTTTTCACTTTTTAAGAGCTGAAGGTATAAAGGATCTGTTGGTACAGATCCACATTATGGAAGAAGCTGATGTGCATGGCCTAGGTAGCTGCTGATAACATTCTATTCTTTTTTTTTAAAAAAGCACTTGTGGATATGTCTGGGCCAGCATTTATTACTTTTGCCTAGATGTCTTGGAAAAGGTGGTGGTGAGCTGTCTTTTGTTGAGCCACTGCGTTCTTTTGTTATAAGTAACACTGAAGGAACAGTGATATATTTCCAAGTCCAAGATGGTCAGTGTTTTAAATGGTAGCTTGCAGATGGTGGTTTTAGCATGTGTCTGCTGCTTTCCTCTTCCTCCCCGATGATGGTGGTAGTGGTTGGAAGTTGGATGGGGTCTAAGGAGCCTTGGTGAATTTCTGCAGTGCACCTTGCCGACGATGCATCCTACAGCTGGCATGCCGTGGGTGAATTGGTGTCTGTAAGTTACTGACTTTAGCTGCTACTCTAAGTGACACCACCTTACAGTATTCGTATATTTGGTAGCAATG
This sequence comes from Hemiscyllium ocellatum, assembly GCF_020745735.1. Lineage (NCBI taxonomy): Eukaryota > Metazoa > Chordata > Chondrichthyes > Orectolobiformes > Hemiscylliidae > Hemiscyllium > Hemiscyllium ocellatum. The sequence goes on from NC_083450.1 coordinate 984,420, forward strand.
ATATGGAGGTGCTGATATTGAACTGGGATGGGCAAAGTTTTTAAAAATCGCACAACACCAGGTTCCAGCCCAACAGGTTTATTTGGAAGCACTAGCTTTTGGAGTGCTGCTCCTTAATCAGGTAGCTGTGGTACGCATTTGGTAGTACTCGTCTATTGATTCATGAAGTTGTGTCTCAAGACCCTTGAGGATAAAAGCCCAAGCTGATGCTGCAGTGCTGTATTGCGGGTGCACTACTCTGCTGGAACTGCCATTTTTGCAGGTAAGGAGATAAACTGACAGAGCATTCAGGGGCTCCGATGGCTGTAACAATCCCAGAAAACCATTGCAAAGAAAAGCAGGGGAATTCTCTCTGATAACCTGGCCAACCATTAACCCTCATTCAACATTGATTTTACAAAAAAAAAATTGTTTATCTCTAGTATTGACTGCTGTTTCGTGCATTATTTTGAATTGTAGTTACCTTTGCACTTTGGAACACTTGTATGAAATACATTGTAGCCTGTTGTTTGAGAGCTACTGTATAAGTAGTGGACAGCACAGTAGCCCACTTAACACTACTGCCTCACAGCACCAGTTCGATTCTACCTTCTGGTCACTGTCTCCGTGAAGTTTGCACATTTTCTCCATGTCAGCACTGGTTTCCTCCAGGTACTCTGGTTTCTTCCCACAGTCCAAAGATGTGCAAGTTAGGTGGATTAGCCATGGGAAATGCAGGATTAAAGGGATAGGATGGGGATAGGTCAATGGCCTGCTTCCTCACTGGAGGGATTCTATGACAGGCAAACCTGTCGTCTTTCTTTTTGAAAAGAGGGACCATTCATGCTCTGACCTTTTGCTTGGTTTGTGTTCTGATTCCTGAATGGGTTGAGAATGGACTTTACAGACATCTGTCTGGCTCTATCTCATTCTGTAGCTGGAGCTCAGCGATAACTCCATCTCGGGAGGACTGGAATTACTAACAGAGAAATGTCCCAACCTTGTGTACCTCAACCTCAGCAGCAATAAAATCAAAGACTACAGCACAGTGGAGCCACTGGTAAGTAACCATTGCTCAGATCTAGAAACATGTGCATGTTGTTACAGCCAAAACTCCATA